>NC_135810.1:24509366-24830969 GCF_964213995.1 Mustelus asterias
TGGTCCCTTCTGGACCATTATCTCCTGAGAACACCAATGAGCTAACATTGGTCCCACCCTATTTCTCATCTATATGATACCCCTTGACAACATCATCTGAAAAGAAAATGTCTGGTTCCACATAAAAGCTGATGAAATTCAGCTGTAGCTCACAATCACCTTTCTCAACCACTTCACGTTCTCTGATTCATCTTACTTGTCTGACCTCCAGCTTAGGATGGACAGAATTTTTTTCCAACTTCATATTGGAAAGGCTGAAGCCATTGTCAAAAAACTTCCATCATAAAATGTGTTCCCTGCCCATTGATTCCACCCCAGTCCCTTGCCGCAATCTATGGCTGAGTCATGCTGAACCTTAGCATCCTACTTCACCCAGAGATGGTCTTTCAATCCTATCTACACATCATTACCAAGAGAGCCTACTTCTACCTCAGTAACATTACCCCTGCCTCTGCCCATCAACTGCTGAAACCTTGATCCACGCATTCGCTACTTCTAAACTTGACTATTCTAATGTTCTTTTGGCAAATCTCTCACGATGTCCCTTCCATAAACATGACGTAATCTAAAATTTTGCTGTCCTTATGCTAACCCACAATAAAATCTCATGCACCTTTCACCCCATGTATTCACTGACCTACATTGAATTCTGGTCTGACAGCAGGTCCATTTTAAAATCCAGAGCCTCATTTTCCAATCCCACTATGACCTCACTCTTCTCCATCTCTGAACTCTTTTCCAGCCGGACAACCTGAAAGATCTCTTTGCTTTTGCAATTGACATCAGCCTGTTCAGTATTGTGGAAATAGCAGAAGACGGATATGCACGATGAAGTTCTGGGGCCATGAAGGACAGTCAGCTCGTGAACAGAATCCCGACTGACCCCATGAACTTCTCAGGGTCAAACAAATTTAAATATTTTTTAAGGAGATGGGTTTGCAGATTTTTTTTACTGTCGGACCTTGTCAACTACAATTACTTAAAACAAGGGTGAAATGGTGACACAGTTGTTAGCACTGCTGCCTCACATCGCCAGGGACCTGGGTTCGATTCCCAGCTTGGATCACTGTCTGTGTAGAGTTTGCACATTCTCCCCATGTCTGTGTGGGTTTCCTCCGAGTGCTCCGGTTTCCTCCCAAAGTCCAAAGATGTGCGGGTTAGATGGATTGGCCATGCTAAATTGCCTCTCAGGCGGACTAGCTCGGGTAAATACATGGGGTTGTGGGGATAGGGCCTGGGTGGGATTGTGGTCAGTGCAGACTCAATGGGCCAAATGGCCTCCTTCTGCACTGTAGGATTCTATGATTCTAATGCTCCTCCTCCTCCTGCAGTTCATAGGAAAGTATCGACCCCATGCAAGCACCCAGATGCATGAAGCTACAAGTAATGCACCGACATGAGATTTGCTCATATCTTCCTCATCACGTAGATGGATGAATAGCTAACAGAGTCACTGGGTGCCTCATCCGTCTCTCACACTGGCAATGCCCTGCTGAGGTCACTGCCACTATGTGGGCTTGCAGGTATGAATGCAACCCCAGCAACTCTTGATTGAGTTCCTGTAGCTGGTGCTTCATGAGAGTTGCCAGTCTCTCTATGGATGCTGCTTCAAAGTTAAGGATTAACTCAGTACTCATACTCCACATGGATTCCTCCATTGCATGAACCATGGCCTTGCAAACCCTCTGCCCAATCTTCATCTGGTTCATGAATGTCCTTTAGAGAAGGAAATCTGCCATTCTTACCTGGTCCGGCCTACATGTGACTCCAGAGCCACAGCAATGTGGCTGACTCTCAACTGCCCTCTGATGGCAATTAGGGAAGGGCAATAAATGCTGGCGAGCCAGTGACGCCCATGTCCCACAAATGAATAAACCAATATACATCCTGCTGGACATCCAACATCTTCTGTCTAATGGACATCTCCAGAAGGCTCATCTTCTGCCTGCAGCTCAACATCATCCTGATCTCCAAAACTCCTCCAATTGTCAGAGACCAGGGTCTCTCCGTCTCCAACAATTCCTCAAGTGAATGTGACTGTATGTGCAACCATCTGTGCCACAGTGCTCAAACCCACTGAAGTGCCTCTATCTGAGATGGTGCAAGGTGAAAGCAAGGATGTGATGCTAATTTGTCTTACAGTTCCTCCTCCTCTTCCAAAGTTAAGGGCCTTCTGGATCAGAAGCTGATCCTATAAATGATCTCTCTGATAGAGGCAAAGCAAATGCGAGTATCCATGAGCATTTACGATTTGGAGTACGTGGCTCCAGTTTGATTCTGAAATTGAGTACAGCTATACAAAGATTTCCTTATGCAAGAACGTAAAGTATTAGTCTTCACAAAGCTCAACGCGAGAGGGAGCTACACTATGTATGCCACTAGCAGAGCAAGGCTGATATCTTACAGCTTTTGTACTCAAGGAGGTGTGTTACATTACCACAGAATCTGTGGATTAAGTCCAACATATAGTGCATGCCAAATGATTGTTTTGTCAGTCATTGAGTGGATGCTCAACCTACATGACAATGCCATTGTCCACAGAAGGGACAAAGCAGAAAACGATCAGCAGTTATCAATGGTACACACAACTCACAAAACATAATCTGAAGGTCAACATGGACAAATACACATTTGCAACATCTGACATTAACTTTCTCGGGTATAGATTGGTTGCAACTGGAGTAAAGCCTATACACAATGTCAAAGCCATTTATGCACTTGTGATCCTGAAAGAGTTGACGTTGTTCCTTGGCAATGTCAACTCTTGTTACAAATTCATTGCAAAGTACACCACTATACAGTCTCCTCTAAAGCTTTTGCACAGTAATACACGATGGGAATGGGCAATCTCACAGCAAACAGCATTTGATATGTTAAAAGCAAAGATAGCATCTCTGTCCTTGTGCATTTAAACCCACACGTGGATAGTATGTCACAACAGATGCTTCAGGAAATGCGATTGGAACTATACTTTTACAGTACATTCAAGAAAGTGAACAGTCACTTACACATCACACCATTGTCACAAATTGAATGTAAGTACTCAACTGAGAGCAGGGTGCACCAGACTGCAACTGCACTTGTGAACATTGGCACATCTAACTCTATGGTAGA
This sequence comes from Mustelus asterias, assembly GCF_964213995.1. NCBI lineage: Eukaryota > Metazoa > Chordata > Chondrichthyes > Carcharhiniformes > Triakidae > Mustelus > Mustelus asterias. The sequence goes on from NC_135810.1 coordinate 24,512,481, forward strand.
AAGTTCACTCTCTGCAACAATCCAAGCTCTGACTACATGAATAGTTATGTCAAGATCTTGCCATCAACCACTATCTGTCTGCAGATGGACAGATCATCTACATCAGTGCAACTTGGGCAGCACGGTGGTACAGCGGTTAGCACTGCTGCCTCGCAGCACCAGGGACCGAGTGCGATTTCTGGCTTGGGTCACTGTCAGTGTGGAATTTACGCATTCTCACCATGGCTGCGTGGGTTTCCTCCAGGTACTCCAGTTTCCTCCCACAGTCCAAAAGACGTGCGGGTTAGGTGGATTGGCCGTGCTAAATTGCCCCTTAGTGTTCGGGGGACTAGCTAGCGTTATTGCTTGGGGCTATGGGGATAGGGCCTGCGTGGGATTGTGGTCGGTGCAGACTCGATAGGCCGACTGGCCTCCTTCTGCACTGTAGGATTCAGTGATTCTATGAACTTTTATGTTGAGCGTCTCACAGGTTCACATTATGAAGTCGCTGCCATGTTTAGCTACACTATGTGGATGGTACTAGCAACAGTGAAGTGAAATGCAACATTGAGGACTGGATGATCACACACAACCCTGATCCTCATCAAGCGAGAGGATTTGAATGCAGAATTAATGATCAGAGGAGAAACTGGTCACATACTGTAGAGTATGCTATGAAATTACATTGTTTGGTGACAACTGCATTGCACGCAGACCTAGAGTTACGCAGTTATCCCACAGCTATTGAAACAACAGGCGTTGAAGCTTGCCTATGAAGGACTTTTGGGTGTCATCAAGATGAAACAACCATCTCGTGAAGCAGTCTGGTGTCTTGTTTAAGTTTATTTATCAGTGTCACAAGTAGGTTTACATTAGCACTGCAATGAAGTTACTGTGAAAATTCCCTGTGAATCCACTGTGAAAAGCCACACTCTGGCGCCTTTTCAGGTATACTGAGAGAGAATTTATCATGGCTAATGCACCTAACCAGCATGTCTTTCGGAATGTGGGAAGAAACCAGAGCACCTAGAGGAAACCCAGACACAGGGACAATGTGCAAACTCCGCACAGACAGTGACCCAAACAAGAAATCGAACCTGGGTCCCTGGCGCTGTGAGGCAGCAGTACTAACCACTGTGCCACCGTGTTTGTTAAAAGCAAGTGAATGTGGATGCGAGAATCTGAAACAGAAACCGAAAAGCTGTCAAATCTCAGCAGTAAGAAGTTTAACAACACCAGGTTAAAGTCCAACAGATTTATTTGGTAGCAAAAGCCACAAGCTTTCGGAGCCTTAAGCCCCTTCTTCAGGTGAGTGGGAATTCTGTTCACAAACAGGGCATATAAAGACACAAACTCAATTTACAGAACAATGGTTGGAATGCGAATACCTACAACCAATCAAGTCTTAAAGGTACAAACAATGTGAGTGGAGAGAGCATCAAGACAAGCCAAAGAGATGTGTATTGTCTCCAGACAGGACAGCCAGTGAAATTCTGCAAGTCCAGGCAAGCTTTGGGGATTACAGATAGTGTGACATGAACCCAATATCCCAGTTGAGGCTGAATCAGTTGCATTCTTGGACACACGCATCTCCATTAAAGACGGTCACCTCAGCACCTCACTATACCGCAAGCCCACGGATAATCCCTGATGCTCCACTTCTCCAGCTTCCACCCGAAACACGTTAAAGAAGCCATCCCCTATGGACAAGCCCTCCGTATATACAGGATCTGCTCGGATGAGGAGGATCGCAACAGACAACTCCAGACGCTGAAAGATGCCCTCATAAGAACAGGATATGGCGCTCGACTCATCGATCGACAGTTCCGACGCGCCACAGTGAAAAACCGCACTGACCTCCTCAGAAGACAAACACGGGACATGGCAGACAGAGTACACTTCGTCGCCCAGTACTTCCCCGGAGCAGAGAAGCTACGGCATCTCCTCCGAAGCCTTCAACATGTCATTGATGAAGACGAACATCTCGCCAAGGCCATCCCCATACCCCCACCTCTTGCCTTCAAACAACCACACAACCACAAACAGACCATTGTCCGCAGCAAACTACCCAGCCTTCAGGAGAACAGTGACCATGACACCACACAACCCTGCCACAGCAACCTCTGCAAGTCGTGCCGGATCATCGACACAGATGCCATCATCTCACGTGAGAACACCATCCACCAGGTACACGGTACATATTCTTGCAACTCAGCCAACGTTGTCTACCTGATACGTTGCAGGAAAGGATGTCCTGAGGCATGGTACATTGGGGAAACCATGCAGACACTGCGACAACGGATGAATGAACACCGCTTGACAATCACCAGGCAAGACAGTTCTCTTCCTGTTGGGGAGCACTTCAGTGGTCACGGGCATTCGGCCTCTGATATTCGGGTAAGTGTTCTCCAAGGCGGCCTTCACGACACACGACGGCACAGAGTCGCTGAGCAGAGACTGATAGCCAAGTTCCGTACACATGAGGACGGCCTAAACCGGGGTATTGGGTTCATGTCACACTATCTGTAATCCCCACAGCTTGCCTGGACCTGCAGAGTCTCACTGGCTGTCCTGTCTGGAGACAATACACATCTTTTTAACTTGTCTTAATGCTCTCTCCATTCACATTGTTTGTATCTTAAAGACTTGATTAGTTGTAAGTACTCGCATTATTCTGTAAATTGAGTTTGTGTCTTTATATGCCCTGTTTGTGAACAGAATTCCCACGCACCTGAAGAAGGGGCTTAAGGCTCTGAAAGCTTGTGGCTTTTGCGACCAAATGAACCTGTTTGACTTTAACGTGGTATTGTTAAACTTCTTACTGTGTTTACCCCAGTCCAACGCGGGCATCTCCACATCAAATCTCAGCAGGTCAGAAAGCATCTGTGGAGAGAGAATGGAGCGAACATCTCGAATCTGGATGACCCTTCTTCAAAACTGAAGACATAGAAAATGGGACAAGAATTATGCTGTTAGGGTGAGGCATGTGGGGTGTGATGTAACTGACAAAGACGTCACAGACAATGGGCCCGGTTTTACCAACAATTTGCGCCGGTTTTTGGGCACGAAATTGCAGTTAAGTCGGGTGTGAGGCCTTTATCGTGATCTGCACCCGCGTCCGAGCAACTCGCCACTTTACCGAGAGCTGCGAATGGCCGGGACCCGTTGCACGCCCGAATTGGGCACAACGACGATTTAAATGCATTAGCATGCATTTAAATCGATTTAATGAAATGTCTATCATCATTTCCCACTTTACCGCCGCGTGTACCGTTCCGGATCCGTGCTTTTAGCGACCTGCTAAATAAAAGTCTGAAGCCAACGCTGCAGCTTCAGAAGAGCGGGTACAGAGCCTCCAACGGCTCTCTGACCCAGAGCATCCTCTGGGGGGCGGGGGTGGGGTGGGGCGGGGGGGTGCGTGGGAGGGGGGGAGGGGGGGAGGGGGGGAGGAGGAGGGGGGGGGACGAGGGGGGGGAGGAGGGGGGGAGGAGAGGGGGGGAGGAGGGGGGGAGGAGGAGGGGGGGAGGAGGGGGGGAGGAGGGGGGGGAGGAGGGGGGGAGGAGGGGGGGAGGAGGGGGGAGGAGGGGGGGGGAGGAGGGGGGGGGAGGGGGGGGGAGGAGGGGGGGGAGGAGGGGGGGGGAGGAGGGGGGGAGGAGGGGGGGGGAGGAGGGGGGGGGAGGAGGGGGGAGGAGGAGGGGGGGGGAGGAGGGGGAGGAGGGGGGAGGAGGGGGGAGGAGGGGGGGGAGGGGGGGGAGGAGGAGGGGGGGAGGAGGGGGGGAGGAGGGGGGGAGGAGGGGGGGAGGAGGGGGGAGGAGGGGGGAGGAGGGGGGAGAGGAGGAGGGGGGGCGGGGGGGGAGGAGGGGGGGAGGGGGGAGGGGGAAGAGGGGGGGAGGGGGGGAGGAGGGGGAGGGGAGGAGGGGGGAGGGGGTAGGAGGAGGAGGGAGGCGGGTCAGATGTATCTCTGGGGCGGGGAGGAGGAGGAGGTGGGTCAGATGTATCTCTGGGGTGGGTACGAGAGGGCTGATCATTGTCTGGTGGTCAGGGGGAGGCCCAATCGCTCACTGGTGGGTGAGGGGGGCGGGCGGATGGATCTCTGGTGGGGGGGTCAGGGGGTCCACTGCCACTCTGCGGGTGATCCCTCCTCCCCACTGGAGGAATGAACCCCTCCTCCCGGAGTGGACGTGCGGTCATGCCATCCCACAAAACCTTCAGGATCAAGCGATTCCTCGCTAAGAAGGTGAAGCAGAACCGGTCGATTCCACAGTGGATCCGCATGAAAACCGGCAACAAGATCAGGTACAACTCCAAGAGGGGACACTGGAGAAGGACCAAGCTGGGCCTGTAAAGGTATACCATCACTACAGTGATTGGTGGTCGATTTTCATATTTATGTCCATTGGAGATTTTGCGCTAGTAGCTTGCTCTGGGAATGTTTGTTCTGTTTGTTAGATATTATCTTTCATTTAGATTGATTGAGAGATGTTGGGATGGATGCAGAAGATATTTTCTGTGCTGACGAACAGGAGAGATACTTTCTTAATTTATGACAAGGGAAATCGTTCCATGCTCATGTATGCCTACACTATTTTCACACTGATGAAGTTGAGAGGGGTTTTTGGATGTGACAGATATTTTCTGGACTGATAGATGAGGGAGATATTTTCAGACTGATGGATACATGAGCTATTTCACACTGATGGATGGAAGATCATTTTTCAAACTGTTGAATATTTCCCATGTTTTCATAGTCATGGATCTGAGCGAAATTTTCATCATGAAACATATGGGAAAAATATTCATTCTTAAGGATATGGGAGATGTTGTTTCACTGATGGGAATGGGCGATAACTTTGTGTCAATGGGTCGGGGTGACATTTTCATAATGATATATATTGGCGGCATTTTAGTGCTGATCGTAATATGGAATGACTTCATCCTGATGGATATGGGCAATTCGTTCATATTGATGGAGATGGGCAATGCATTTAACACTGTTGCCCCCCTCCCTCACCACTGATCGCCCGCAGTGTGGCAGCGGACCCCCCTGCCCCCCCACCAGAGATCCATCTGCCCCCCCCCCCCCCCCCACCCCACCCCCGTGTATCACCCTCGCTGCTGCTTTTTGCTTTGAGCCGCTCTCTCCACTTTCTGCTTTTTTTTTCTTTCCCGACACGGACGCGCTTTTTCAAATTTTTCAAACTGCCCATGCGCAGTTCAGAGCTCCAATCATTCTGGCAGCGCTAAGCCCCGCCCACAGCACGGATCGGTCTGGAGACGGCTGAAAGCGTATGGGGACGTCTGAGCATGGATTTCCAGGTCGGATCTGTACTACGCCCAGATTCTCCACTTAGAATCAAAATGGTAAAGTCAGGCCCAATAAGTCAAAGGGAATGTAAATGGTGGTTATCATGGCTAAGGAGGGTTGCAGCCTTCTGTGTTAATGTTTTGTGTTCATTATCTGCATGGCAAATTGCTGGAAATTGCTACAAGAAATTCTATAATTACCATTTTGCTCCTGGACATTCTGGACAAGAAGCGTATAAAATGGGATGTGCCAGAGGCTTTCACTACAGACAAATAACTACAGCTTCTCTCAGCCCAGTTTACAAGTGATAGAATTCCCCACCACCTGGCATTGTTGCAAAACACATAAAGGCATCAAACAATTCAACAGGATGAGAAAGAACTGTCTGAGAGCTAACATGTTGGCGGGGAAAATGTTGGAAAAGTTCATTCAAGTTCTACTTCGCACACTTTGATCCAACACACACTGTCTGACCAGAAAGACACTGGCCAAACTTATGACAGGCTGTAACCCTTCTGTGCTTCTAAGCATTCTTAAGCTGCCATCAGTATCCAACAACATAGTCAGAGCAAAAGCAGAAGAAATTGCACAATGACAATGTAAAGCAAAAGCATGCTTTGACAAGCGAACATATGACAGAACCATGATTTGAAGTTGGAGATTGAATTTACACCACAGGCCAAATCGCATCCACAAACATGCAGCATTTTTATCCGGACCAAAGTAGATCAAGTGGTAAAAGCAAATTACTGCGAATGCTGGAATCTGGAACCAAAAGAGAAAATGCTGGAAAATCTCAGCAGCTCTGACAAAGCTTTGACAAAGTGTCATCCGACTCGAAACGTCAGCACTTTTCTCTCCTCACAGATGCTGCCAGACCTGCTGAGATTTTCCAACGTTTTCGCTTTCGATCAAGTGGTTGTTTGACAACCCCAAGTGGAAAGAAAGATGCTTGAGAGCAGGCGGAGCGGGATATTTTAAAGATCGTGATTGTGAGGAGACATTTTCTTTTCCAATGAGCAATTTTGATGTTGCTCATCTTCCTCATTGAGTTCATAACGCAGAACAACACCTCAAGCTAATAGACTTCAGTGCCATCATTAGAAACCATCGCACCTCAAAGGCTATTTTTATACTTAGAGCAAACAAACAAGCTAAGAAATTACTCAAAGCATTTATGTTTGTTGTTTAGGTTGGTCTCATTTGATATAAGGATATTAAGTTTTACAAGGAGGTAAAGACGCAAGGTGGAATTTTCCCGTCCTGCCCAGCATGGGAATTATAGTGGGCGGGGGTAGACAAGCAAAGGTCCATTGACCTCAGGTGGGAATTTCTAGCCTTGGGACGAGCACAGCCAGAAAATCCCGTCCACAGTCTTTAACTGTTCAGTTGTATGGAGTTTGATTATGTGCCTTTGCTGATTGCTCACTTTGTCCAATTAGGTAAGCCTGGATGTGCTGAAAGGAAGAGACTGAAGTGAGGATAGCTCCTGTAAGCATGCAAGCTTGTGAATAAATGTCATCTCTGCATATCTCAGAGGCATGAATACAACAATATGGGAATTACTTTTTGGCCCTTCCTGCTGGCAGGATCTTCCAGTCCTGCTGAAAGCGGCCTACATGATGGGTCCCCCAAGAGTGGGATGGAAGGGCCATACAAAACACCATAGACAATGGCAGGACCAGAAGATCCTGCTGGCGACCAATGGTGAGCCACCTCAGCCATTGGAAAACACGCCGTGAGGACATTGGAAAATCCCACGCTATGTTTTTGAGTAGGCTACATCAGTTCATTTTTAATGGCCTTGATCAGACCTTGAGAAATAAGAACACTGGGAGTAAATTTTAACTCCCAAAAATAGGTGGATTGCGATCAGGTGAAATGTTGAAATTTTATCATTTCCAAGCCGGCCTACAACTCACTCACTTTCAGGTTTAAGGAGGTACAACAAATGGCAGGTCGTAAGCCCACTTCCAGGATGAGGGTTGGCAATGTGATTGTTTTAATGAGGCTAGCAGTGTCTGACTTTACATGCTTTGCAGATTTGACGATGAGTGGGCAGATTTGCCAGGCCGCTAGAAACCTGACAGCTGAAGGGAGGCAAAGACAGCTTTGCTGAAAGGTAAGTGCCTTAACTGCACTGCTGGTGGATCAAGAGGAGCAAGAGATTTCCCTACAGCCCCTTCACACTCTTCTCTCACCTGGTCCACCCCTCTGCAAAGAAAATGATGGGAACATTTCCTGTCTTAACTATTTTTTTTATTAAAAATGATTTACTTCTTTGAAAAGTATTTGTAAATTTATTAAAATTACTAATAGGTAACAAAAATTAATTGTCAAAACATGCTGCTGATATCTGCATCCAAATGTCCTGTACAAGCATCCAGTAGGCAAAATTCTAGATCAGAAGAGCATATTCATTATGTTTTCCCCAATTCTCAAGATGTAGTTCTGCAGAAGGGTAACACACAGCTCAACATTTTAACAGTGTTTATCTCTCTACAAATGCTGTAAGACCTGCAAGACCTGCTGAGTATTTCCATCGCTTTCTGGTTTTATTTCAGATTTCCAGCATCCACAATATTAAAAGACCCCTTGGGAATGTGGAATCTGGTGGGAATGTAGAATCCATTAGTGTTGGGTATCAGATACCTCCACCACTCCATCCAGGATTAGAAATCAAACCAACTGCTCCTGGCTTTGCGCCAGATTCCTCCCCACCTGACTGAGAGCTAAGCCTGTAAATCAGGCTGATATCCAGGTGAGGAGCCCATCAAGGAGAAAAGACAGGTGTTATGGAGTTCTAATGCAAGGGAATTCTGCATCAACCTCCCCGCATGATGCAAGCCAGCCTTTTTAATATCCAAGTCAATCCCTTTTCTATCTCTTCGAGAATGCTTTTGAATTCAATTTTTACAGAAGTTGGAATGCCCAGACCAGCATTAAATATAGAAATAAAGGCAAAATACTGTGGATGCTGGAATTTAACCATATTTAACCAATGGTAATCAGTCCAAAGATATGCAGGTTAGGTCAATTGGCCATGCTAACTTGCCCCTTAGATATGTATGTTAGAGAGATTTGCAGGATCAATATGTGGGGTTTCGGGGATAGGGCCTGAGTGGGATTGTTGTCAGCGCAGACTCAATGGGCCGAATGGTCTCCTGCTGCACTGTAGGGATTCTATGAAATGCATCTGTAAAGCCATTCAAGTTACCAACAGATAATAAAATTAATTGGCAATACATGCTGCCATGTACAAAAAATTCAAACTTTTAAATAAAAATTAGCTAATATTGGAAACATTCCCACATTTTTCTTTGCGATACTAGCTTTATGTTTGAATTATGATTTTCTGTGAATAAAGACATTTACGAATGTCCCTTTATGACCTCAGAAAATTTGCCCCGTCAATCTGTGCACAGAATGGTCCCACAAACAGCACTGAAATCAATGATGAGAGCATCTGTTTTGAGTGTTGGATGACAGATAATTTTTGGATAGGGAACCGGGTGGACACCTTATTCTTCGAAATGGTCACCTGTGGTCTTTTACATTCACTCGCCAGAGAGAGAGAGCAGACAGATTTGACATTTCATGCAAAGGACAGCACCTCAATCAGTACACTTCTCCCGAACACTGCACTGAACTGTCAGCTTAGATTATGTGCCCAAGTCCCTAGAGTGACACTTAAACCCACAACCTTTTGACTCAGAGTTAAGAGTGCTACCACTGAGCCACAGTTGACAATGCATGTGCTAATCAATCTCCCAGATGTGATCCTCGATGCCTGAAAGGCATTCTTTATTTGGGTCACTGCATCTTTGTTTTCCAGCAGGCTTTAGTTTGCTGTTCTGGGTTGCAGTAAGGACACAATTTAAATCCTCCAGCTTTTCTGTGAGCATTGTCCTCTACTCCTTGAATATAATATAGAACTGGTGGATGCAATGTCTTTGGAGTAGACTGAAAGAGCAGATCAGCAATTGCCAACTAATCTGAATGTACAGGCAGTGGGCGATTGATGAGTATTTATGCCATCTTTAGCATTTTCAAATTCTAATGGAAGTATTCAGTGAGGATTCTGCCGGTGTAGAGAAAATGGCAAATTGGAATCAAAGGCCAGAAGAACACTAAACGAAAGGTGGCAAGCCTGAACCTTCAGACCACATGTGGCTCTTCAGTTTGTCAATCTCGCCCTAAAAGCATGGACAAGTATTGATTTGCTCATTCCTTTCACATCTTAAGGGCCTCAAGTTTTGGAAAATGTTATGCTTCATTCCGTTGCTTCTTTGGCACAGGTGAGGTGCCTGAAGATTGGAGGGTAGCAAATGTTGTGCCTTTGTTTCAGAAGGGTTGTAGGGAAAAGCCTGGGAACTATAGACCGGTAATCCTAATGTGTGCAGTGGGTAAGTTGTTAGAAGGTATTCTGAGAGACAGGATCCACAGGCATTTAGAGAGGCAAGGACTGATTACGGACAGTCAGCATGACTTTGTGAGTGGAAAATCATGTCTCATGAATTTGATTGAGTTATTTGAAGGGGTTAGCAAGAAAGTAGTTGAGGGCAGTACAGTCGATGTTGTCTACATGGACTTTAGCAAGCTTTTGATAAGGTATCGCATGGGTAGGTTGTTGCATAAAGTTAAATCTCACAGGATCCAGGGTGAAGTAGCCAATTAGATACAAAAGTGGCTTGATGACAGAAGACAGAGGGTGGTTACAGAGGGTTGTTTTTACAAACAGGAGGCCTATGACCAGCGGTGTGCCTCAGAGATCAGTGCTGGGTCCACTGTTATTTGTTATTTATATTAATGATTTGGATGAGAATTTATGAGGCATAGTTAGTAAGTTTGCAGATGACACCAAGATTAGTGGCATAGGGGCAGGGCCTACTTAATTAATGGTAGGGCATTGGGGAGAGTTATAGAACAAGAGATCTAGGAGTACAGATTCATAGCTCCTTGAAAATGGAGTCACAGGTGGACAGGGTGGTGAAGAAGGCACTCAGCATGCTTGGTTTCATTGGTCAGAACTTTGAATACAGGAGTTGGGACGTCTTGTTGAAGTTGTACAAGACATAAGTGAGGCCACATTTGGAATATTGTGAACAGTTCTGGGCACCCTATTATAGAAAAGATATTATTAAACTAAAAAGACTGCAGAAAAGATTTACCAGGATGCTACTGGGGCTTGATGGTTTGAGTTATAAGGAGAGGCTGGATAGATTGGGGCTTTGTTTCCCTGGAGCGTAGGAGGTTTAGGTCTATAAAATAATGAGGGACATAGATAAGATAGATAGTCAACATCTTTTCCCAAAGATAGGGGAGTCTAAAACGAGAGGGCACATGTTTAAGGTGAGAGGGGAAAGATACAAAAGGGTCCAGAAGGGAGTTTTTTCACTCAGAGGGTGGTGAGGGTCTGGAAGGAGCTGCCAGAGGCAGTAGTAGAAGTGGGTACAATGTTGTCTTTTAAAAAGCATTTAGACACTTACATGGGTAAGCTGGGTATAGAGGGATATGGGCCAAATGCGGGCAATTGGGACTAGCTTAATGATTAAATACTGGACACCATGGACAAGTTGGGCCAAAGGGCCTGTTTGCATGCCACAAACCTCTATGGTTTCCATGCCTGCTGAAGTATGGATCATTTGTGAGCCTATGAAAGGTCTAACAATGAAAACCTACAATGGTAATGAATCCCAGAGATATTAAATTCCTTCCACTGACTGACAAATACCTTCCAATGACTGGGAAAATATTACTCATTTCAATCTTCATCCCAATCAGGACATGGAGTTCCAACTTACCAGATGTGCCTCATTGAGAAATTGTCAGCATTGTATAGCATGGTGCTACATTTCTGTAGGCATTCCCCACTTTTCTGCTTATTTGAATGACATCCTCAGTATGATTTGAGTTTGAGTCCTACCCCAGCCTATGGGGAGGATGTAAACTCCACAATTAGCTATTCCATCATCCTGAACAGGTTTGTAGAAAATCTGTACGATAGCTGATGGAGCTGGTGAACTCAATTCTTGGAGCTTATTGAGTCAGTAGTCTCAGATAGAGAGGGGTAGTGTGCTAGGCCAAACCATTTTCAGCTGCTTCATTAATGTCCTTCTTTCCATCGTAAAGACAGAATTGGGGATGTTCGCTGATGATTGCACAATGTTCAACACCACTCGCAAATCCTCAGATACTGGAGCAGTTCATGTCCAAATGTAGCTAGACCTGGATAATATCCAGGCTTGGGCTGACAAGTGGGAAGCAACATTTGCACCACACAAGTGCCACACATTTACCATCTCTCACAAGAGAGAATCTAATAATCATCCCTTGACATTCAATAGCAGAACCGTCGTTGAATCCCCCACTTTCAACATTCTGGGAGTTGCCATTGAACAGAAACTGCACTGAACTAGCCATTTAAAATACTGTGGGTACAAAAGCAAGTCCAGGATCGGAATCCTGTGTTGAGTAACTCAACTCCTGACTACCCAAAGCCTGTCCACCATCTACAAGACATAAATCAGGAGCGTGATGGAATATATTCCAATTGCCTGTCTGAATACAGCTCCAACAACACTTATGAAGTTCAATACCATTGAGGACAAAGCAGCCCATTTGATTGGCATCCCAACTACAAACATTCACTTCTTCTGCCACTAATGCACAGACAGCAGTGTGTATCATAGAATCTCTACAGTGCAGAAGGAGGTCACTTGGCCCATTAAGTTCGCACCGACTCTCTGAAAGAGCATCTGTGGCACGGTGTAAGCCTGCAGAAGTGCAACACCATGCTATACCAGGTTTGGGAGGTTTGTAAATTGTAGCTGTGATGACAGTTGCTCGAATGAGCACACACTGGGATTCTTACCACTATCTGGCTCCAATCAGGAGCACATTGCATTGACTGCACCCCACCATACAATCTGTAAAACTCCTGATCAGCCAGGAACATTTCATCACATCCAAATGTTCATGCGATTCAAAACCAGGATTTTACAGGAGATATCATTATGCTTTCCTCCTGCAGAAGTCCAACATCCACAACATTTCCAGATCTGGAACCAGCCTTAAGATTGTAAGTAAGAGTACGACCTTCACTAACACATCTGAGGAACCCCAAAGAACTCCAGGAGCATTCTAACTTGAGCTTTGTGACAACCAAATGAAGCATTGAATAAGCGATCATTCTGTTGAAGTTGTGCTTCGGGTGCCCAGGATGGGTCTGGAGGTGCTCACCAATGAAGGTCTCCAGGCGGAAGAGACGCTGCAAATTTTCAATGTATTCTCTGTTGTAGTGCTAAGCTTCTGCCTTTGCTCCTGGGCCTCTCCCTGGTATATTGTGCTCTCTTCTCTTGCAAGGAAGTTTGTAAGTGGCTGCAAGGCATGTGTGCAGTCAATGGTTGCGGTGCATTCAGCAAGGCTGCCTATCAGACAGATGGTTCATACATTGCACGAGTATGAGTTTATGAAAATATTGACAGTGTCATTTGGCAAATTATTGATAGGAATGTGCTGATGGTGTCATTCAAAGCCATCGCCAAGAATGGACATGTTGGCTAAGGTGGTGTCAGATTATGTGAGTACTTGGTGGTTAACACTGATGGATGGAGAGACAGTAGAGGTGGAGAAGTGCATTGAAGCAGAAAGATAGTGCTGCTGAAACATAATTAGAATTGAGGAATGATATGAATGTAGTCCAACTGACAAGGCAGTGGGATGTATGACAGGATGTAGATGAACCTTTAACTTTGCTCATATTTCCTGACCAGGATAGCTAATTGAAACTTTCACTGCACGGAATCCACATCCTCGGTGTTATAAAGTTCCTGCTTCTTACTACCTGGACCACCTCCAGTCACATCAGACAAAAACGTCTGAAGTACAAGCTAATAAAAGTGCCCATTATCCAGGCCCTTTAAAGTTTCAAAAACAACAAGATGCAAAACCTTAAAGATACTTAACTTGTGTAAATAAACATTGTGAAATTGACAGTAGAGATCAGAGAGCCTGAGCTGTCAACTAAACAATGTTTCATCTGGGGAGCAGGTGTCTTCATACTTTAATAACTGCTTGCACTCTTAGCCAAGCATATATGATGAGGATGCAGGCTTATTTTTCCCCATTGTTTTGGAACAATAGCTCTTTTCTGGCCCATGTAATATCCAGTGTTACATCCAGGGATGCCTCTTTAAATGTTGGTGTAGGCTTTGCCCTCCTTCCTTCCAAAACTGCATGTACTCCTTCTAAACCAATGAAACAAACTCCAAACCTTCTTGTCCATTTCCTTTCTGAACTGATTTTCATCACATCTGTTCATTCTATGGTCCAACGAAAGCAGAATAACTTGAACTGAAGAAAGAAGCAGAAGTTAAGGAAACAAGTGAAAAAGGTAAAATCGGACAAGATCATTTTCTTTGCAAACATAATTAAACTTGCCCTGAATTGCTTTGGAGGTTCTGCTGCACCTTTGGCATGACTTTATTGTCTGTACAGTATTATAAACCTTGTTTGGGTGTGCAAATGATGTTTCTGTTACATGTGTGACAATGTTACAGCAATGCAGTGGTGGAAATTCAAAGAAAGTTCAGAACCAACATCATTTTTGAAGAATTGAGTCTGCTTTTGACACTGAACAGCTGTGTTGCTGTCATATTATTCAACATTTCATCATTAGAGAGAGTGAATGGAAAGCTGTGACTCCAGGTTTTTGAGGTGAGACAGGTTCCTGGGCCTCCTGGCAGCCTGTGTATTAAATTTGGGATGCAATTAGTTTCAAATTGTATCTCTCAATACCTTATACTAAGTGTGCTAAGGGCTAGATAGCATGCTAAAAATCATTATTGTCTACTTGATAAGCAATGATGGAAGTCTTTCAGACTTTTGTCAATGTTTGGCATTTCAATTAGGGATTTCTTCTAATATTGATGCATGTGTTCTGCAATATTTTATAGAAAGAACTGGGATTGCTTTCCATCTGTGGGTTAGCAGTGCAGCAAGACATCTGCCCATTCGAGTGACCCAGCTGTTAACCAGCTTAGATTTCCAGGACTGGCCCTTATTAATTATGTGGAGCAAGATGGCAGCAGAGAATGAACTGCCTATTAGTTTAGTGCCACTGGGGAAAAGGGAAAGTGAGCAGTGTGAGGTGCTTAAAATACTGCAGCCGATTAAAGAAGCACAGAAACTTTACCAGAACATTGAAGCCATGAGTGAAAAAAGCACAACATCGAGCAGGAAGAGGGAGTGATGTTGTACTCAGAGTGTCGGAAATAATTTGATGCATTTGCCGAATGCTGTTGTGGAAAGTAAACCACAGTGTGGTTCACGGCCCAGTAATGTGACATTGTCGAACCTATTTTCTCAAATGCTAAATAATCCCCTCAGTCTCAAATATGGTAGGCAGGATGTTCACACTCGTGAAATACATTGCCGGCCACTTTGGCGGAGGCAGAAAGTTAGGCATCTGTGGCCTGTACCTGAAATATATGCAAATAATGGACCAAAATCTGTTTGAGGCTTCTTGTGCAAAGTTGGGTTACCGACAGCAACTAGACTGATGACTATTTCTCTCCACATCCTTCTCTTCCTCTGCACCCTCCTTTGATGTGGGATTGGCAGGCTTTCTGTCCCTTCTTCATGATCATCCTCCTGCTTTGGGAAATACTAATGCTTTCTATGTCATCCCAAGTCCTATGTCGTTCTCCCCATGGGTTTCCCCCGGGTGCTCCGGTTTCCTCCTACACTCCAAATATGTGCGGGTTAGGTTGATTGGCCATGCTAGGTTGCCTCTTAGTGTCAGGGGGATCAGTGGGTAAACTACTTGGGGTTATGGGGTTAGAGCCAGGGTGGGATTGTTGTTGGTGCAGGCGCTATGGGCTGAATGGCCTCCTCCTGCACTGTAGGGATTCTATTCTATAAAATACAATAAGCAATTCTACTGGACAAGCTTATAACCAATTTGTCCAGACATCTAAAAGAAACTTCAAAATTCCTACATCCTACCTTATTGTACGCTTGTCGTTATAATATTCTGATTTTCTCACCCTGTCTATGGATGTTTTACTGGAATTGTAAGCCATTACTGAAACAAAGAAAGGATGGGTGGCAAAAATAAGTCACAAGTAGAGGAGCAGAGTGAGTGAAGGGTATAATTCTAGTGGAGGAGTGTAAGGCAAAGTTATACCATACTGCAATTTGAAAATAAGGACAAGAATTCTGAAATCAGTTTCTTGAAGAATAGTATACTAGTTAAGCTTGGAAAGAATAAATGTGATGGGAACATTTGAGGTGAAGGATATAGCCTACTGCAGTTTTTATGAGATGCAGATTGTGGAAGATTGAACCAGAAGAGGCGAGATAAACCAAAAGTATCTGGACAGCGGAGTTAATGTAGGGAGGAAGCTGTGAGTAAAGAAGTGTGCCTTATATTTGTCTGAAAATAAGATGAAAACAAAATGCTTGAAATGCACCACATTTCAGGCAACATCCATTAAGTAAAGACAGGTTAGAATGTTTCAGGTGTGATCTTTCAAGAGATCTGAAAGCTGAAAGACCTGCATGACCTGCAAATCCCAGCATTAAACTTCGTGAAAGTTACAAATCTAAAATTGCAGATAATTTCGAAACAATAATGCAGAGTAAAGAGCAGATTTCTGTGGGGCACTGTTTGTAGTGTCACAATGTGGAGATGCCGGCGTTGGACTGGGGTAAACACAGTAAGAAGTTTAACAACACCAGGTTAAAGTCCAACAGGTTTATTTGGCTACCAAATAAACCTTTTGGACTTTAACCTGGTGTTGTTAAACTTCTTCCTGTGTGGTGTCACACCCATTTAATAGGAACTTTTGAACTATAAACTCACTTTAGAAAACAAAATGGAGTTGGGAGGTCAGGTGACCTTTTCTTTGCTGCCAATACCCATGGAAGTACAAGACCGCTGGGCTAATCTTCATTTCTGGACAAGTCTTCCAGAAGGCATTAACATGTAAGTGATCTTTCTGGAAATATCTTTGTGAAGTCATTAAAATGCAAAAGATCCTTCTTGTCATTAGTGACTGCCCTTCTCCAAACAATTAAAGAGACTAGTGTCACAACACTGTTTGCAGATCTTTTGACTCCAGAGGGGAAGCCAAAAGAATGGGTATAAAAAGACTCTTGCCAGGATTTTTTGGCCCCATTATGGCGGGAGAATTGGTGGCCCAAGCTAAAGTCCATTAATTTTCGGCAAGATCAGACAATCACAGTGGTGAGCAGTATCAGAAAATCCCACAATTTATTTTATCATAATGGTATGTGAAGGGATGATGCTCGGATCCATTTTTTGGCAATGGCCTCCCTTCTATAAACCTCTTGTGAGGACAATGAAAGAGATACTCTGGTCACATGTCACAATCTGATAAGGAGATTTAATAAGGCAAATATGTGGAGGAGAGAGGGAGAATACAGTCAGTGAAGAGACACGATCCTGCCTAATCAATAGGCCAAAATTCAGGCTGGTCTTGACCTCTCCACCTGAGGAACTGGACCACAGTTTTGCTATTGGGCGTCAATACTTCGCCTTGACTGGAGTAGAGTAATTGAAATCTGCTATTAGAGACAATTAACAACAGTGAAACTGTATTCCTAAAACCTCCAGACACTTTTCTTTGGTGGTTCAAAACAAACTGCAGAATTTCAAGACCTTACCCCAGGGAAAAGCAAGTAAAACAAAGGACTCTTGAACTCTTAAGTCCTAAATGCACTCAACAGTTTGTAATCATAATTCTTTCTTGAATTTGTGCATGTTTGTATGTGTGTACAGGCGGGTGTGGTTGAATATTTGAGTGTTTATTTATTCATGCATCTTTCTTTTTGAAACCTGATAAAAATCTGTCATGTGTCTCTTCCTCACAATTATGACATTCAGGCTCTAAAACACATTGCAAAACATGGTGTCTTCAGTCAGTCAAGAGGTGAGAGAAAAGGGGGAAACGCCCTTAGCATCTCTTGCCCGCCCATAACTGAAGTGCCGTGCCCAGTGCAGGCATGATAAACTTACAAACTTGTGAACACAACAACTGTTAAGATGGCTGCAGCTTATCATGTGACTTTTGGCATTTGGAATGTAGACAGTAGAGTTTGTGGCCAATACTTGAGTACAGGAATCTTGTGAAATTCATGCATTTCATTTTTTAAGGATGGACCAAAACCTACAGACAATGGGGTGCGCAGGCAACTTGTTTCCATGTTTCAACACAAGGATGAAATTGACATTGGGCAGGATTCTCCAGTCTTGTCCATGCCGTTCCAACCAAACTCTATTTACCCAGTGGCACCAGAAATTCCCAGCCACGAACAAGTACAGAAAATTTTGGCCATTGAAAATCAATGGGTGTTAAGTGAATATGAAATGGATCCCATGAACCATTCATTATATTGTGATGGTCCCTCATCCAAACATGAAGACCGTGGCTGTCTCAAACCCTCAGGTGTAAAAAGCCACAGCACAGGATGTTCATCGGCCTAACAAACCACCTTATTCGGAAAAGGACTTCGGATTTCTAACAGGTTACATGAGTAAAACAGGCATGTTTGTTCCTCGCTTTTAAAATAACAACAGAATCTGTTCTGTGACGGAGAGACTAGCTGCAGTCAACTTCGCAGTCAAATAACAATAGCATCAAAGTGGCGAAGAACACTCTTAAAACTGTTCTGACTGAGAACTAACTCCGAGAACTACAAATTACCTCACAGCTTACTGAGAATCCTCTGCTTTCAGGACCTACTTCAGCTAAATGCATCAAATCATTTAAGAAACTACAGGCCTGATACAAAACAGAAACAAGACAATTATGCATTGTAATCACACTCTCTTTTTTCATTTGTATCTAATCTTTGTGCATATGATTTTATACGTGAGACATCAGGGGCGAGATTCTTTCTCGAACTCCCACTTGCGGGGAGCAGGTGGCCTAACCCCACTGGAGTTGGGGGGTGGGGCATTGAGGCCCCCAAGGAGGTTGAGGGTGAGAGTGGGGTGCTCCCTGTGCATTGCCACCTTGGCAGTGCCAACCTGGCCCCCTGGCACTGCCCAAGGGGAAAAGGGACAATACCCAGGTGGCACCTTGGCACTGCCCACTGGGCATCGGTCAGTGGCAAAGGAGCATGGCTTAATGGGGGCAGGACCCCTGGAGGGAGATCACTGAGAGTGGGATATCTCACTGCCACTCTGAACTCGGCAGTGACAGAGGGAGGGATGCCAGCGATCGGGACTGGGCATTGGGTGGGAGGGGCGGCCTGCTGCAAAGGGGTGGTCAGGGCTGTGGGGGGGATCGGGATTGGGGGTGTTTTGGGGATGCTGGTGGGGGGAGGGGAGGTTGAGAGCAGCTGGTGGGGGGGGGGGGGGGGGTCCGGAGACCGGGACTGCCGGGAGAGGGGGAGATCAAGGCAGGCCGGTTGGGGGGAAGGGGGGGTGGTGGGGGGGGGGGGGTGGGGGCTGGGTGGGTGCATGGCTAGCCCAGCGATTGGACTATGGTGGGGTTGGAGGGGCAGCGTTGTAGGGTCAAAGGACTGACCAGCTCAATCGCTGGCCAGCGATCGGGAGACCAGCTGTGTGGGGCTAAAGTGCATGCGCCGATCTCGGCACTGACAGATCGACGCCTGCGCAGTGGCCCACTCAGCACTGTGTTGCTAGCCTCTTCAGCGGGGATGGGCCCTTCCACAGCTTTTTTGCGTAAATCACACTAGTGCACTCTACAGTGCACAGAGTGTGGGAGATTCATTTTGAAAATCCCACTGAAAAAATCAGCAGGATTTCCTCCAGTTTTTACGCAAATTCGACACTTCAAATCTTTATGGGAGAATTACCACCATAGTATTCACAATGTGTTATCCAGCTTTTAATTTAAACACCTCCCAAGCGATCAATTTTAATGAGATTAACAAGAACAGTAATCGACTCTTTAAGTCATTCAACAATTTCTTTATTTATTTAACATTTCAGGTGCTAACCCAAACTTAAACATTTGCAACTCATTAACTCTTTTACTGAACTTTAAATCTTAACTGAGGGCCCAATTGTACCATTGCGTCTTGCCCATTTTCGGGCGTGAAAACTTGGTAAAGTCGGGCGTGAGGCCATTAATGTGATCTGCACCCACATCCACGTAGATGCCCAAAAATGGCCACGATCCGATTCATGCATTTAAATTGAATTAATGGGCTGCCCGTCCAACTTTACCAGCATTTCCCCCTTTACCATCGCGTTCGCACGTCCAGATTCAGCGCAAAACAGACATGATCGGCAAAGGTCTGTTTCGGGTGCTCCAGCTTCATGAAGAGATAAATTCAGAGCTTCCAACAGCTCTCTGACTCAGATCGGTGTTGGGGGGCATGGAGGCGGGTCAGATCATTCTCTGGTGGGGGGGGGGAGGGAGGAGGAAGCAGGTCAGATGTATCTCTGGTGGTGGGGTGGGGGGGGGGGAGGCCAGATAGCTCTCTTGTTGGTGGGGGCAGGGGAGAAGAGGAGGGAGGCCCAATAATTCTCTTGTGGGGTTGGGGGAGGAGGGAGGCCCGATCGTTCTCTTGTGGGGGGCAGGGGAGGAGGGAGGGAGGCCAGATCACTCTCATGGGGGGGGGAGGGAGTGAGGCCAGATCGCTGTCTTGTTGGGGGAAGGGGGGAGGGAGGGTCGGGGGGGCAGGGGGGTCCGCTGCCACTCTGCGGGTGATCGGTGGGGGGGTGGGGAAGGGGGGCAGGGGACTGCGATCTGTCTGGGTAATGGGGGGAGTGGGTGGATAAGGGGGACAGTTATGTTGTGGGAGTGGGGCAATGTCTGTGGGGACCATTGCTCACACTTTTTGCTCCCGGGCCACTTTCTCCGCTTTTTGTGGCCTGGGGGGCAATGTGACAGGGGTGCATTTTTCAAATTTTTTTCTCACTGCGCATGCACAGTTCAAAGCACCGATCGGAGCTGCAGCGTTTCGGGCGTGATCAGCCCCGCCCACAGTGCAATTCAGACCTCCATTTGTTTTTCAGGCTAAGTGCGTATGGGGGCACCTGAGAACAGATTTCCAAGTCGGACCTGAATTGTGCCCAGATTCGGCACTTGGAATGAAAATGGTAAAATCGGGCCCTGGATGTTAATTCTCAACTGAACTTTAATTCTTAACTGCACATTAACTTTAACTGAACGTTAACTTTAATTATTTAACTGAAAATAGATACTACCGAGTTTGGGGAAAATGTTGGTCAGGAAATATTCCCATTGTAGAATCTGTCTTCCTCTCTGAGGAAAATTCTTTCAGGGCACACTTCTTACAATGGTTAATCTCCATAGAGTTGTCGCTGGCAAACAAAGGACTGCAGTGTCTTTTATCCAGAAACTTTCCACTTACTTCCAGAAGACTCTCTGTCATCCAGCCAACTGTGTAATGAGAATCCAATCACATGGCTCAAACATCCAATGAACCCCTTGGAGTTTAGAAGGTTGAGGGGAGATCTTATAGAGACATATAAGATAATGAAGGGGCTAGACAGGGTAGAAACATTGAGATTGTTTCCACTTACAATGGAAACAAGAACTAGGGGGCATAGCCTCAAAATACGGGGGAATCAATTTAGAACAGAGTTGAGGAGGAACTTCTTCTCCCAGAGGGTAGTGAATCTTTGGAATTCTCTGCCCAGTGAAGCGGTAGAGGCTACCTCATTAAATGTGTTTAAGTCACAGATAGATAGGTTTTTAGCCAATAAGGGAATTAAGGGTTATGGGGAGCGGGCGGGTAAGTGAAACTGAACCCACTATCAGATCGGCCATGATCTTATTGAATGGCAGAGCAGGCTTGAGGGGCCAGATGGCCTACTCCTGCTTCTATTTCTTATGTTCTAATGAAAGTACTTGTGAATGACACCATTATGTTTAGTTCAGACTGCATGTTCCATCATAACGGTAATAAAATTTGCAGCCACTATGTCTGTTCAAATGTTAACAACTTCCCTTATTTAGTCAACACAGGAAGCTTCAGATCTCAGTTTCCATAGTAGAGAAACTTTATGACCTGCATCTGGTTTTAATTATACGTTGACCAACAAGTCCCAGCATGTTTAACTCTGCCATTTTAAAGCCATTATTGCCAGTATTGTTGTTAAATCACTGTTGTGGTCATTCTTTCTCCGTCTACAAATGTGATTGTCTCAGTCACTGAAAAATATTCTATTGGCTAAGATTCTGATCTCTTTAATTGGTTAAAAAATTCACTCTATTGAAATGTCAAACACTGTCAGGTTCTCCGACTTTACCGCAGCTGAGATGATCTGGTCCCGCTGCAGTGAACGGAGATTTGGCTGAGCACCAAATTCTCTGTTCTTGCCATCAGCAACAGCGGGAGAATTCCAAGCATATCTTTTAAATGGATTACATACTTCATGCCGAATGATGAAGTTATGTCCTATGTACCTTTCATGTGACTGCTGGTTCTGTTTTCTGATTGTGTCTCACGCGGAAGGCCAACAAGATTTCCATTTTGTGATAAGTGAGCATGAAGTAAATGCATGAAGTGGTGAATTTACTGCAAGTTCACAGCTGGGAACATGGATGTGACACAGCTCATCATTCCGATGCTCCACCCATGGAGCTTCTGCTCTCATCTTTGCTGTTAGGTCAGGCACCAAATAGAGACTGGGATGTTTTTCTACAGGAAGGTAAGCCAGGCCACCTCATGTTGCTCTAGCTTATTGTCTGGCAGTAGGTCACACAGCAGCACTGACAGGGGCTTGGGAACAAATTTCTTTACCTGTAATTTCAAGCAGCAATGGTGCATTAATCATGTAGACCTGAAAAAAAGTGCATTTTTATTCCTGAAAAGAAAATGGAGGCTTCTCGGTGAACCCATTTGCTCAGTTATATAATGAGAAATTGCTTTTTGTAATTACATATTTTCAATAATCACATATAACAGCAGGTTCAGTTGCATTACTTATTCATTCTGCTCCTGTTTACTGGCCACTATCGCATGAAATGGATAAAAATAGCTTGGTGAAATGGAAGAAAATGAATTATTTCTGAAGCTTGTGAAATACTCGTGCATTTATGCCATCAAATTACAAACAAAAATTAATAACTTTCCAAAGAACAATCCTATTCATTGAAAGTATCAGTAGATAAATAACATGAACTGCAGTAAGTACTTGGTCAATGCAGATCCAGATCTCTACCCAGAACTCCATTCAAACTATTGGGACACAAGAGTGTATTCCACTTAAATATTCACTTGCTTCATTCTGTGAGTGATTTTCTAAACAACTCGATCACACCATATGAGTTATTCAAATATTTTAACCTTAAATCATACACATATCTACATATTGTGCCTGTGTGTATTTTTAAATGTTAAATAATTGCTTTAAACAAAGTGGGTTTCGGATGCATAAAATAATGCAATGTGTTACAAACCCCACAGGGATCGAAATCTTTTAGAAAGAGATATGAATTTCCAAGTGACAAACCGAATGAAGCACACAGAATTTCATGGCTTTTACTATAGCAAACAAGCTAAAATCAACATAGGCTTCCAGAGCCTGTGCATGTATTAGGCATTAGACACTTTGCGCAAATAGGCAGCCACACCATATTGACACCCTTTTTAAAATATTGGCCTATGCTGAAGCGGCCTGCGCATCTTCGTTTGGGAAAACCATGTCCACTTGCAGTCTAACAAAACCTCCGTGAAGATATGGCTCTAGGCTGCCACCAAAAGGTAAGGTTGTTAAAAAAAACTACTTTAATGTGGAGCTAGTATGAGCCTTTCTTCTCAATCCATATTAAAATAATGGACTATTCAGGCCACCATCCATGCTAACATTGGATTGCAAATATGATCTCCTAGTCATGACATTGACCCCACCTCATTTGCCACCCTCATGCTCCTTCCTCACAGACATTGCTGTTCTCAATCTCACACGTCATCTGATCACACTGTTCCCATTCATGCCCTGCATCTCACGCCCTCTTTCCTCCCCTTGATTTGACATGTCCCATGGCCTTCTGTAAGAACTTACTTGAGAGCTGCTGGAAATTAACATATGAAAGACGCATGGCTGGCAGACAGAAAGGAAAGCTCCAGACAAAAGAAAGCTGCAGCAGAGGGAAGAACAGTGAAAGCACATTTACAAGGAGCTTGTGTAATATATTTAAACAGAACAGAAGGTTCAGGGTAGGTTTCAAACAGCAATTGGGAATCAAACATTTTTACTGATACTGTTTGTTTAGCTTGAGCTGACCAGACTCATTTAACAACATTTATCAAAGAAAGGATAAATGAGTCTCTGAGGAACCTGTGCTATCAAGGCTGTTAAGAACCAAACAAAGGATTTTGTAGGTGATTACTGTTTTGGTGATGATTGTCGCTGGTGTCCTTGGATGAAACACAGCTGCCAGTGAATGAAACGCAAGGACTGAATCTATTTTGTGGCTAACTGAGAGATCCTACATGCCAAAGGCTGAGTTAGAGAACTTTGAAACGGTATATGGTGCCACATGTCAAGGGGAAATGAAGCAAATGCTTGTGATTATGTGTGACGTACCTTTGTGTCTTTGTTGCATTAACTATTTAAAATGAAATCAATCTTGTTATTGGAAGTTAATTCACTTTTAATTTGCAATGGTTCTGATTTGTGTTGAAGCAACAGTAGCAAAAAACTGAAATCTTGGCCTGCAACCTCAGGCCCGAATCCTAATATACATGGATTGTGCACTGCACATGCGCTTTGGGACAATACGGGCGTCCAGGTTTATAGACATGCACATTGGAAGCGCACCAAATTTTAAACCTCCGATTCTGCTTTCTAAGTCTGCCTGTATTTAAACCCTGTGCTGCGGTCTCTCCCTAACTTCCTTTACTTACCCCGATGATAGGGTGAGTATTCACATTTATTTATTTGCACACATTTAGCTACAGCAAGAAGAGCCAGCAGATGGTAACTTTAATATTTTTGTAAATGTGTTTGAAAGATGTTTCAAATAAACATAATGCACAGAAAGTGAAAGAAAGATTTTTAAAAATATACAATGTCATGACATACTCATTCGAATTAAATGTACGTTCACAAATAAAAACGTGGATTTGCTAAATTTGGATTCTGCTATGCATTTTAAGATGTGTTGTGTATCCCACTTTTAAGAGTCTTCCTGATGCAATGTTGATCCTTAGAAGCCCCTTAAGTTATAGGGTGAAATGAGTCCGAAATTTACAGTGGGAAGTATGCAAGCTGGTTATAGGAAATGCTTTAGGAAAGTGTCTTCCTTAAGATGACATATGCAAGTCTCCTGTCTCTAATAGATATTGCAGAATCCAGTGCAGTTGAAAATCTGGGATCATGTTCCACCACACCTTCAGCTTAGCTTCTTAAAATCACTGAAGTTCTTTTGAGGCTTTGACGTAGGCACAGAAGAGTCAGGCTACATGTAAAATGTACAATTATATGTCCAAACCCCCTCTTCTTCCTCCCTTCCCCTCCCCTCACATCACTCCTTGATTACAGAAACAACAGAACTGTTGTGTTAATGTACAAAAAATATTTTATTGATCATTGTGAAAGAGAAAAAATAAATTTATTGCAAGAAATTTGAAAAGATGGGGCAATTAAATGAACTGTCATAGTACAGCTGCTAAAGTAAAAGTTTTAGCTAAATGTTAACATGATCTCAAAGTTTTGTAATTACAACATTATTTTTGTTAATAAATGTTTTCTATTAAACTTTACAAAATTCTACTAATACTTCAGTGAAACATTAAAACAAAAACCATGGTCTGAAAAGTTTTGATCTCTTCTTTCCAATTACATTTTCAGTTCCCATATTCTAAATTAAAACATATGAACACTTATAAGCATCCGCACGTAAAGTTATATAATAATATAATGGGAATTTAAATCGTATTTGACAGATTTAAAACAAGTAACAAACCTATGTCCATTTATACATATTAAATAACACTCATCTTCAATCATAAAAATATTAAAGCAATACACTTTAAATGAGCCAATAACAATTGGATTAAAGGAAATAGCAGAAAAATGATTTGAAGAAAAGCTTCAACACACCTTTATAAGAGCAGGGAATCCTTCTGCTCTCTATGTTCAATACAAAACTACTATTTGCAAGTCAGAACTCAATAGTGTTCCAAGACTAGCCGCGTAATAAGGAGGCGTGGTTAGAGTCCTCCCGCGCTGCGGTGAGGCATGCCAAGATTGTTGCACTGAAGGCTGCTGCTCCCATCAGGAATTGGATAGCAATTTTTAAACTCAGGTAAGTGGGCAAAAAAAATCAACTATTTTTGGTGGCCCCTGGCTGTCTGCCGCTGTCAGAAGTTATGGGCACTTGTCGGTTCTTTTATCGGTTAGTATATTTGGTTATTATGGTTTATGGTTATGTTACTGGGATCATAACAAGCCAGACTTGACTTCATTGAGGCAGCTTTTCTTTTCATGGTTTCTGCTGCACCTGATTTGTAAAAAAAACAACATTCAGTTCTCACTGCCCACCTTTACAAGAAAATGAAATTTCATTAAACAATTTGGGAATGAGAGGATGCTGCACTGATTTACATTCTATGAGATATTATGTACAGCAATTGAGAGAAACAGCAGTTCGGTCCAGGACAATTGTTTGATTATCCCCTTCATTACATAATGTTCCAGTTAATTATAGCCCCAAGTTCGGGTAATCAAGTTAAATAATTATTGGTTTTCTGATTGTAATTATGTGTTACTCACATTTGTTTGTGTCACTAAATACCAAAAGGTCCTCAGTTGAAAGTTCCAATTCCCTGCAATAAAAAGATTGGAGCTGAAAATCCTTAATGATTTTAGGAAGACAAAGATGAAGCGAACCCATAGATATCAGGGTCAGAACGTTTCTCAACTTAAGTCATGTGCACCTACCTAGCCTTAACTGGCGACTTACGTGATGCCAACTAAAGAGCTGTTCCTGCCACAGATCTTAGGTCACTGATTTCATTTTCAGAGAGTAGTATGGAGACTTGGTCAGCTCCCATTTAAATTAATTATACACTTTTGGAACTTGCACCTGAGGAAGGAGATATAACCTTGGAAGATGTGCTGCAGAGGTTGACTGTAATGATCTAGGGATAAAAAAAAGGTAAAATTATGGGATAGACTTTTTTTTGTTAAGTAATAGTATTAACAGGTATGGAGCAAAAGTGGTTAATGGAGTTGAGCACCCAGTTAACCTGTGTCTAACCGAATGGTGGAGCAGATCTGAGGGGCTGAATGATACAATCCGGTCACTACAGTCCCTAGGTGGGTAATGCAATAATTTTGAGATTACTTTCAGGCAGTGATTTGAAAGGGTTACCATGCTGCTAAATTACCAGAATTCTGGTAACAGTACATGGCTCCCACATTGCACGGGTATCAGATTTTCAATGGACCTACCTTGCAGTAAGTTGATGTTCCTCTGTACCTTAGCTCTGACTGTGATACTACTTTCTGCACTCCCTTCTTTCCTTCTCTATGAATGGTATGCCTTGTCTGTATAGCATTCAAGAAATAATACTTTTCGCTGTATACTAATACAGGTGACAATAATAAATCAAATCAAAAGGTTTCTACTGTGGTGACAGCGAATGTTCTGAATAAAAAGGGATTCTAATTGCTCAGTTGTAAATTAATTTTTACAAGTGAAATAACATCTCACATGTAAATGTTAATTTTTCAGGAGTTATTATGCAATTCAACTTGAGATAGCACAGTGCAGTGATGGCTTCTGGGGAACAAGGGACTACCTCTTGCTGTTATTGTGTATGAGTTAACTGTTGAACTTACTATTTGGACATTACTACAAAAAGCCCACTCATCCACTAGTGGTAATTGAGAACAATGTACAGATACTGAAGGCCAGGCTTGGCTGACTTGATAGGTCAGGACAGATTTTGCTATGTGCCATTAAGTTGTTCACTCACATCATGGCAGCTTTGTTACCTCCAGAACTGACAATTCCAATGCACTCCTGTTCAGCCTCCAACATTCTACTTTCCTTAGCTTGAGATCTTCTGGTCTTTGATTGTTGGAGACAGGACATTTTCTGGCAGGTACGCTACCCAACCCCTTGCAAATCCAAATAAAGGACTTTATGGAAATTGACTGGAAAGTCTGAACTTCTGATGGGCAATTGCCCTACTCCCCAGGACCCTCCATAAAACGTCAGAAACTCTGAGTTAGAGTTGGAGTGTTCTGACTTAGCTAGATAGTTACCCAGGGCACATTAGGCAGAAAGATACAACACCTGGATAATTATACAATTGACACCCTGTTCCCATCATTCACTTTTACACCCCCCCCCCCCTCCCCCCCAAATACCACTTGAACTCCCAACTACTCCCAATCCAACTAGCTCCTGACCAGGCCCAACCCAACCTGTCTCCCCGTTGACTTGATCTAACTACCTCCAACCCACCTACCCACTCATCCACCTGCCACCCTACCTGCCTCACCCAACACCAACCTGTAACCCTGCCAACCTCACCCACACACAACATCACCCATCCTACCCCGACCCACTTACCAGATTCATCAAATCCTGTAACTTTTCAAAGCAGCTTTGGAACAATTAAACTCTCACTGGAATACGGCAGCTGGTGCTGTGAATAGGTGGCACAGCTTCTGTATGGATACATTGCGCTGCCCCATCTGAGGTTTGCTGAACAGAATCAGATGTGATTCTCCATTGGAAGATCACTCAGAAGAATTGGAGAAAATGTGTATTTTTTGTCTAATCAGTGTTGGAAATAGGAAGCAGAATTTTCCATTAGTTTGGTTAAGTGTCAATTTTGATGAGAAAACTGGAGTGAAGGATGCCAGCGTAATTCGTGAGAAATCACACCATACATTCAGGCATATTTTTTAAAAAAGTTTCACATTGCACCTGTGGAGGTTTGACTGTGATTCAGTCATCCCAACATTACTTGAGCTCATCAATTGGGGAGGGCACCATTTAAACACCTCCCCAGCACTTGTTCCAAGCCCAGTCTGCAGCCAAGATGGACAGCCCCAGTGTTTTCGGAGGGAGAACTCGCCAAAAGTTTGGATGGGGTGGAGCAGAGGCAGGGCATCCTGTACCCTCAAATGGGCAGAAGATCTGCCAGCAAGGTCACCAACTGTGCCTGGGAGGTGATGGCAACAGTGTTGAGTGCCAGCTCATTGTACAGGAGAAGAGGCATACAGTGCAGGAAGAAGATCAATGACCTTCTTCATGCAACCCAGGAAAAGTAATTCTTCTCATTTATCACCATTCACCCACCACTCATTTGCCCTCTCACGGAGTCCCATGACTCATCCTCTCACATCACTCCTTATCTCACCATCAGCTCCTCTCCTCATCACATCTCAGCTCCCACTTACCAGCCACACAAGTCAGGCATCATTGCGACCTGACTCAACACGTGTCCTGTTTACACTCTCCCTGTCTGTCTCATTGAAGGACAAGCTGGAGCACAATAGGAAGGAGTGAGCACTGGAGATGCTCAAACTCAAAATCCCCATTCCCTTCCAGGAGAGAGCCCTAGAGCTTGCTGGACAGGAGCAGGACTGCACCTGAGCAGAGGGCAAGGTGGGTGCAACAGATACATGCAGCAATAATGCCAGCTTCCCGCGAGTTATGTCTCTCATATCCCTAGGCATCTGCCATGAATAATATCAACTCTGTTCCCTCACAGGTAAATCAACCAACCAGCCTGGTCCATTCTCCAATAAGGCACTGGACTCCACAGAAGAGAGCAACTCCAAGGATGAATTCTCAGGTAAATGCATGGATGTGGCATCACAGTAGTCACCTGCATCCTCCACCAGTGCAGAGACTCACAGCTCAGTGGGCATTATTAGTAGGCAGGCTTCTCGGTAACTCACTGATGAGCACCTCACTTCTGGTGATCCAGAGAAGGTGGAGGCAGGACATGCCAGGGATCTGGCACTTGGGGGATGTCTGGAGGCCAGGAACATGCTGATTCCCGGTCACCTGTCATGCTCCTGGACTCGTTTGTGCCTCAGTTGTTGGACCTACAAAGGCAAACTCACCAATATCAGGAAGGCCAGCGTCCCTTGGATTGCAAGTTAAACTGGAGGAGTCATAGCACCTTCTGTCTGAGGAGATGGTGTCAGGACTCTGAAGCAACAGGCCAACACTCCATGATGTGGGATGTCCACTCCATAGTCAAGGGCATATGCTCCATGGTTGAGGGCATCAATTGCTTGATGCAGGCACTGGTGGGCATCCATGAGTGTCAGCACCAGTGATTGGCAGGGTTTCTGAATCCCAACTCCACTTGCCCCTCTACCACATAGGGGACCCCAGGGGCTTTTGAGAACCCAAACGGAGGATGATCAGGTGATGCATAACTCTGGGCCTTCACACCCACGAGACCCTGGGAATAGCCCAGGCCATCCCCCCCTTCCTGTGACCAATGCACCTCCAGCCCCACACACCAAAGATGGTGGCTCTACTAACCACTGCTGCCTGAAAGCAGGCTTGGCCCTCCAGAGGATGGCCGCCAAGATCATATCAGTGTGGTGAACCATCGTTGGTTACCACTGTGGGGTTATTCCAATGTTACTGTTGGGTTAGGGTGTTGCCACTGTGGGGGTTGTAATAATGTTGTTGGGTTAGGGTGTTTACACTGTGGGATTAATATACCTGTGGTGGATGTTGTTATGGCACATCCCGTTCGGGCCCCGCCTCCTGGGGAGAGGTATAAGACCCTCTGCTCAGGCGGGACCCCTCCAGTCTGGATTGGTGTACTCGTGTTAGATAGTTCCATTGTTTGT
This sequence comes from Mustelus asterias, assembly GCF_964213995.1. Lineage (NCBI taxonomy): Eukaryota > Metazoa > Chordata > Chondrichthyes > Carcharhiniformes > Triakidae > Mustelus > Mustelus asterias. Next base: position 24,542,582 of record NC_135810.1, read on the forward strand.
CAATAAAAGCCTTCAATCGCTGAAGCCTTGTACCTCGTGCTTGATTGTCGCGCATCAATTTTATTGACAAACACAAAACTCTCGACAGTAAAGAGGGTATGGAGCAAATGCTGAAACCAGAGCGTCTGACGCTGGACCCACGTGCGGTCGGTGCCTCTAACACCTTCGACCACTGGCTGAAGTGTTTCGAGGACTACCTGGCAGCCTCTGCAGCAGTTACTACGGACGACGACAAACTCCAGGTCCTCCACGCGAGGGTAAGCGACACGGTCTATCTTGCGATTCGTGCGGCCACCACTTACCCGAGGGCCATCGAGCTCTTGAAGAAACGATACACGAGACCACCCAACGAGATTCACGCTCGTTACCTCCTCGCTACACGACGTCGGCAGTCGGGCGAAACCATGGAGGACTACGCCAATGAGCTCTTGCAGCTTGCCAGGGGCTGCGACTGCAAAGCTGTGTCGGCTGAGCAGTACATGTACGACCTCGCCCGAGATGCGTTTGTAGCAGGGGTAGGGTCCTCGTACATCCGGCTTAAGCTATTGGAGAAAGGGAACCTCAACTTGACCCAAGCGATGGAGATGGCTGAGATGCTGGAGGCAGCGTCGAAAAGCTTGGCTCTGTACCCCGAAGACCACGTGGAGACAACGTGGCAGGAGCAAGCACAAATCCCTCCTCGCCCCACGGGCTCGCGCTCCCATATCGACCCGACGACAGCGGCAGCTCCAGGCGGCCAGCGATGCTATTTTTGTGGAGGAGCCAAGCATCCACGGCAACAGTGTCCAGCAAAAACGGCGATCTGCAGTCAGTGCGGTAAAAAGGGGCACTATGCTAAAGTCTGCAGGTCGAAGCCCAAGAACGGCAGTGCAGCCTGTGACCCTCCAGAGCGGAGACAATCTCCTTCGGCGTCGCAGTACCCGCGAGGCCCGACCACTTGCGAATCCAGGACGGCGCCATCGTGGCTGACGGAGGAGGAGGATGACCACCAGGAGTTGCTACGCTTGGCGCCCTCACCCACGTGCGATTCATGGGGGCGGCCATCATGGTCGATGACGACCAGGAGCGACCAGCAGGGGTCCTCAGTATCAACCTCGGCTGCATGCAGTGACGCCCTAGGGCCAACGGTGGCGTCGATCTCTCTGGACCAGACAAAGCATCACAGGCTTGACTGTTCGATGATGAACATCAAGGTAAATGGTCGTACTGTGTATTGTCTGTTTGACAGTGGGAGCACCGAGAGTTTTATTCACCCTGACACTGCCAAAAGGTGTGGACTCCGGGTTCTACCTGCCTAACAGACAATTTCTATGGCATCACGGTCCCGGTCTGTACCGATCCAAGGACGTTGTATGGTAACCCTAGAGGTGCAGGGCACAATTTACGAGCGATACAGGCTCCTTGTGTTGCCGCACCTTTGCGCGCCAATTCTCCTCGGACTAAACTTTATGGTCCACATGAAGAGTGTGATCCTACAGTACGGTGGGCCACTCCCTTCGCTGGCAGTAGGGAATCAGCCGCAGCCTCCAAATTGCCCAAAGCGCCCCACATGAAATCTTTCCACACTAAAGATCACCACACCTTCTTTATTTAAGAATCTGGTACCAGGCTGCAAGCCCTTCGCTACTAAAAGTAGGCGTTACAGCGCTGAAGACCGGATCTTCATTAGATCTGAGGTTCAGCGGCTCCTCAAAGAAGGGATCATACAGCACAGTGCTAGTCCGTGGAGAGCGCAGGTCGTGGTGGTTAAAAGCGGGAACAAACCCCGGATGGTCATCGACTACAGTCAGACCATTAACCGTTATACGCAGCTGGATGCGTATCCTCTCCCGCGCATATCTGATATGGTCAATCAGATTGCGCAGTACCGGGTGTTCTCCACCATAGACCTTAAGTCCGCCTACCACCAACTCCCCATCTGCCCAGAGGACCGACAATACACGGCTTTTGAGGCGGATGGTCGTCTATATCAGTTTCTTAGGGTTCCATTTGGTGTCACCAATGGGGTCTCGGTCTTCCAGCGTGCTATGGACCGAATGGTGGACCAGAACGGGTTGCGGGCTACCTTCCCGTACCTGGATAACGTCACCATCTGCGGCCATGACCAGCAGGACCATGACACGAATCTCCAAAACTTTCTGCGCACTGCATCTCGCCTGAATCTGACCTATAACAGGGAGAAGTGTGTATTCCGTACGCGCAGGTTAGCTATCCTTGGATACGTGGTGGAAAACGGGGTCATCGGCCCTGATCCAGACCGTATGCGCCCCCTTACTGAACTTCCCTTGCCCGCTAGCACAAAAGCACTGAGGAGATGCCTCGGCTTCTTTTCTTATTATGCGCAGTGGGTCCCCAACTACGCGGACAAAGCCCGTCCGCTCATCAAGTCCACGACCTTCCCACTCACGCCGGAGGCCCAATTGGCCTTCAAGGCTTTGAAAAGCGACATTGCGAAAGCCACGATGCACGCGGTGGATGAATCCATCCCTTTTCAGGTGGAAAGTGATGCATCGGATTTCGCCCTGGCCGCCACACTAAACCAGGCAGGCAGGCCCGTCGCGTTTTTTTCCCGCACCCTTCAAGGTCCCGAAATTCGGCATTCAGCGGTGGAGAAGGAGGCTCAGGCCATTGTGGAGGCCATCAGACACTGGCGCCATTACCTGGCGGGGAAGCGGTTCACCCTGATCACGGATCAACGATCCGTGGCGTTTATGTTCAGTAATACGCAGAGGGGCAAGATCAAGAATGACAAGATCTTGCGGTGGAGAATTGAGCTCTCCACCTATAATTACGATATTATGTATCGTCCAGGGAAGCTCAATGAGCCCTCGGATGCCCTCTCGGGCGGAACATGCGCTATCATGCAGGAGGACCGCTTGAAGGCCCTCCACAATGACCTGTGCCATCCTGGAGTCACTCGACTCTACCACTTCATAAAAGCCCGCAACCTGCCCTACTCGGTGGAGGATGTCAGGTCAGTAACGAGAAGCTGTCGGATTTGCGCGGAATGCAAACCGCACTTTTATCGACCGGACCGGGCACAATTGGTCAAGGCCACTCGCCCCTTCGAGAGGCTGAGTGTGGATTTTAAGGGCCCCCTTCCCTCAACGGACCGGAATGTCTATTTTCTCAATATCATAGATGAATACTCCCGGTTCCCGTTTGTTGTCCCCTGTGCGGACACGTCGACTGCCACAGTGATTAAGGCATTCAGTGATCTTTTTACCCTGTTCGGGTACCCCTGCTACATACATAGCGATAGGGGCTCGTCGTTCATGAGTAACGACTTGAGGCAATTCCTGCTCTCATACGGGATTGCCTCTAGTAGAACCACGAGCTACAACCCTCGGGGTAACGGACAGGTTGAGAGGGAGAATGCTACAGTCTGGAAGGCTGTCCTATTGGCGCTGAAGTCCAGGGGCCTTCCAGTCTCCCGTTGGCAGGAGGTCCTTCCAAATGCGCTTCATTCCATTCGCTCCCTCCTGTGTACGGCAACCAATGCTACTCCCCACGAGAGGATGTTCTCATTCCCTCGGAAGTCGTCCTCGGGGATCTCCTTACCAGCCTGGTTGACGTACCCAGGACCCGTCCTTCTGCGGCGACATGTGAGGGCCCGCAAGTCCGACCCCTTGGTCGAACCGGTCCAACTCCTCCACGCCAACCCTCAGTATGCCTATGTGGCATATCCTGACGGGCGAGAGGACACGGTCTCGATTCGAGACCTGGCGCCCGCAGGGGACGTAGCAACTCCTGTCACTCCTATACCCCCTGTCACGAACCCCCTTTCACTTCTTTCTTCCCCAGACGTGGCGCGGTCAGCACCGGGACCAGTGCATAACAGTTATACTCCCATGTACAGCTTGCCTGAGACTCGGAGATCGGCGCCACCACAGAAGGTACCAGGATCCCCTGCACCACCGCCTCACCAGGGTCAACCGGCCCGGGAGTCCTCGAGAGGACAGCCGGACGCTGTTTTGGAGAGAACGCCACCGCAAGCACCTGCTCCGGTGTCGCAACCGGTGTTGAGGAGATCACAGCGACGGTGCGGTCCTCCAGACTGTCTGGACTTGTAAATTTTGTATATATGTGATCTGTTTTCGCACTCCGCCGGCCTTTGTTTTTAAAGGAGGGGTGAATGTGGTGAACCATCGTTGGTTACCACTGTGGGGTTATTCCAATGTTACTGTTGGGTTAGGGTGTTGCCACTGTGGGGGTTGTTATAATGTTGTTGGGTTAGGGTGTTTACACTGTGGGATTAATATACCTGTGGTGGATGTTGTTATGGCACATCCCGGTCGGGCCCCGCCTCCTGGGGAGAGGTATAAGACCCTCTGCTCAGGCGGGACCCCTCCAGTCTGGATTGGTGTACTCGTGTTAGATAGTTCCATTGTTTGTCAATAAAAGCCTTCACTCGCTGAAGCCTTGTACCTCGTGCTTGATTGTCGCGCATCAATCAGGTAATAGGGCATGGTGGACAGTAGGTCACCTCCACCTCAGTTGTAGATCCTGGGAAAACACCAAGACATTGCGACAGGTTTAGAAAGGTAAAGAAATTACAGTGCAGGCATGGGTGATGTTAGTATGTATGTGAATATGTGAGCACTTATATTATGTATCAAGTGTCACTTTTTGCACCCTCCTGGTGCTTCCCTATTTGCATTAGCTTGCTGCATGCCCTGCCATCTTTCATACAAAGGCTGGATGCCCATTGATGACACCTCCAACATCTCCTGTTTGCAAGGATATTAACTAATTAGTTGACCTTTCCTCACATTTAAAAAATGCAGTAATACTAGTTGTGGTGAACCATAGTTGGTTACCACTATGAGTGCTGAGCCATGGATGGTCAGCACTATGGGTATTTGTAGATATGTTACTGTTGTCACTGTTGGGGTTAGGGTTGGGCTGTTCTACCTGCTGATATTGTTCTGTGGTACACTCCAGTTGGCTCCGACTACCTGGGGAAGTATAAAGGTCACTGCACTGCCTGGTGACCCTTTAGTCTGGGATTGTATTGTATATAGTGTGCTCCATTCTTGTTAGTAATAAAAGCCTTTATTTCCCGGGTACAATCTAGCCTCCCGAGTGATTTAATCGCACATCACTAGTGTCATTCTGATAACAAGGAGCCCTTAACACCCACCAGGTGAGAATCTCATTTTCCAACTCTCACAAGATTTTGTGCCAATGTTGCCATTTCTGCTCATGGATAATATAGGCTTAAAATCACACATTCCTGATTTGAAAATCTCAGCTGAATTAATCCAAAACTCTGCTTCCTCTGTCCTTACACGCACTAAGTGCAGTCCACTCACTCATATGCACATTGACCTAGATCCTAAAATCTCATCCTTGTTTTCAAATCCCTCTATGGATTCACCCCACTCTATCTCTGCAACATCCTCCAGCCCCACAACTCTGTGATAAATGTGTTCCTCTAATTTTGGCCTCTTGAGAATTATTCATTTGCCAATGGTGACAGTGTCTTCAGCTATCTGGGTCCAAAGCGCTGCAGTTTCCACCCTCAGCCTCTCCACCTCTCTATCTCACTTCCCTCCTTGAAGACACTCTTTAAAACCTCTCTTTGAGAAGCATTTGGCCATGGGCCTAAATATCACCAAATGCAACTTGGTGATGTTACAACACAGAAATTAATCCCCTTTTCCTCACGTCATAATCTGCTGCAATTATTTGGGAAAGTGCTAACTGTTCTTAATTAACATTTAGAGGTTCATTAATATCAAGGCCTGCCACTCGCTTTAAGTGAATAATTAACAAGGTATTTTATTTCAATAACCAGGAACTTTAACTAAACAAGTAACATATTAATTAAGATACAGTTCAACTGAAATGCTGTTCAAATAACGTAAGGAACATTCATTACCAGAACAGTAATAATGGAATTTTAGTCACTCTCAAAGCAATTATACAACCAGGCTTGATTGAATCCAGAAGCTTTTGGAGTCCTTCTGTAGTTGTCCGCTCTCTGTAAAGTTTTTCTAACTCGATATCCTTCTGTTAGATAGCTGGATAATTCTCTTAAGAGATATTTAAACTGGCAGGGTGGAGTGCTGCTCCAGAGATGAATGCTGGCTGTTTGACTGGCTACCCTAGTCTCTGGAGATGTTCTCCTCAAGATGTTCTCTGCAGAAAAGGCTGTTGCTTTGGCCTTTATACCTGTGATGATCTCACAATTTCCTTACACCAGGATTGGTTTGATGCTGTCAACACTATCAATTTCAAATCTGATAGGCTCTTAATAATTGATTGTCCCTTTTAAACTGAGAGGCTGGCAGAAGGCAAAAACCTGTTCCCAAGTCAACCCTGACGCTTGGTTTTTTTGAAACAAGTGTTGCAACTTGGGACTGTGTGTGTGCTCTGCATTTTAGCCCAGAACTTAAAAGCAGCTTTTAAAGGGACCACGCACTGTTTTCTTTCCCTCTAGCATTTTTAAAATAATTCTTTTATATCTTTTCAAACTCTACTTCATAACAGGGTCAATTTTTGCTTTATAACACTCCTGTGAACCTTCCTTCAGGCATTTTATTATGCAAACCATGCTACAGAAATACAAATTGTGGCTGTTATTGTGGATTGCTCTGCCATTTATAATTCTGTGATTCAGACAACATGGAAAGATAGAAGGTGATAGACCAAAAGGAAAAGGATGCTGAACAAATTGGAACCAAGAACAAGAGTAGATCTCCTTGAAACATATAAGATCCTGAAGGGTCTTTTCAAGGGTAGACACTGAGAGGTTGATTGGCAATGTCGCTAAAGGTCATGTTAAGTATCTGGAGTTTATGTTCACATGTTACAACATTATGGTCAGGCCAGAAACCACAGTGCTCCATTCTGCTGACTACATGGTGGGTCCACAGAAGAGAGACAAGGAAGATTCCAAGTGTAAGTGGGGTAGAACTATGATGTAAATTCAAAAATCATAAGCCCTACAGTCAAGAAGATCTGGAACATGGGGTCACAGCCTCAGGATAAGGGGGAAGGCTGATCATTTACAAAGAACAAAGAACAGTACAGCACAGGAAACAGGCCCTTCGGCCCTCCAAGCCTGCACCGCTCCTTGGTCCAACTTGACCAATCGTTTGTATCCCTCCATCCCCAGGCTGCTCATGTGACTATCCAGGTAAGTCTTAAACGATGTCAGCGTTCCTGCCTCCACCACCATACTTGGCAGTGCATTCCAGGCCCCCACCACCCTCTGTGTAAAAAACATCCCTCTAATATCTGAGTTACACTTCGCCCCTCTCACCTTGAGCCCATGACCCCTTGTGAACATCACTTCTGATCTGGGAAAAAGCTTCCCACCGTTCACCCTATCTATCCCCTTCATAATCGTGTACACCTCTATTAGATCTCCCCTCATTCTCCGTCTTTCCAGGGAGAACAACCCCAGTTTACCCAATCTCTCCTCATAGCTAAGACCCTCCATACTAGACCCTCCATTACGACAGGGGTGAAGCAAAATTTCTTTACTCAAAGGGTTGTGATCGTTGATGACAGATGTTTGGGATAGACAGACTGTTGGTCTCGCAGGGAATCAAATGAAATGAGGAGCGGGCAGGAAAGTAAAGTTGAAGCTCAAGGCCAGATGAGAGCATGGTGAATGGCACAATGTCTACTTTTGACCTTACCTCTTGTATTCTTATGTTCAGTGTCAGGAGAATTAAAACTCAGAATACTTCAGTGCTGGCTATCAGGAATGTTCACAGCAAGATCTTTAGTACTGAAGCAGTAGTCCCAGCAAACTTCTATCATAGAAACCCCATCAATTTGCTGATATTACCCCATAGCTAACTATCCCTCCTTCCCGCTCCCACTTAAAAGAAAATTGGCCTTTGGGCTAGATTTTTACCAGTGAGAGCAGGCAACAGGACGCAGGTTTGGTTATTTTTGTCAGAAACTTGGAAAACTGACAGAAATTTCAATTTTCCTGGGGTTTGTTCTGAATTGATATGCATAGACTTTCCCATCCAATAAAAGCTAATGGGGTCAGGAACGGAACTCAGCCATGTGAAGTGCGGCCTCATTCAGAGACAATTGTCAGCCTGCGCTGAGGTGGTGAGGAGGAGAATTTCCTGCATCAAAGCACATCATGCTGATTACATGTATTGTCAGAAAGGTAACGTTAAGGTATCTGGAGTTTACGCTCATATGTTACAACACCATGGTCAGGCCAGAGACCACTGTGCTCCATTCTGGTTACTACATGGTGGGTCCACAGAAGAGAGAGAAGGAAAATTCCAGGTGTAAGTGGGGTAGAACTATGATGTAAATTCAAAAATCATAAGCCCTACAGTCAATAAAAAATGTTAAAGCGGGAACTCACTGCATGATGTAAAATGTTAAATGGTGCTAAAATTAAACCAAAATATTACTTCAAAGCATTTTGGAATAGTAAGAACCTAACTTTAAATTAGTGAAAAGCAACTTTGAACAGATGTGTAGAAGAACTTCTTGAATGAGTGATAAATGTTCAGAACCATCTACCAGGTAAAGTGACAGACATTAGTGATGCCCAAAACATTAGTTTTAAGTTTATTTATTAGTGTCAAAAGTGAGCTTACATTAACAATGCAATGAAGTTATTGTGAAAATCCCCAAGTCTCCGGCACCTGTTCGGGTACATTGAGGGAGAATTTAGCACGGCCAAAACACCTAACCAGCACGTCTTTCAGACTGTGGGAGGAAACTGAAGCACCCAGAGGAGAAATTGCAGACTCTGCACAGACAATGACCCAAACCGAGAATCAAACCCGGGACCCTAGCGCTGTGAGGCAGCCGTGCTAACCACTATGCCACTGTAAGATACTCGGCAAGGAATTAATTCATGTGAAATTAGTCCCAGTTAATTGATAACTTTTACTTATTGTTACATTTTTGAAGGGTCCTTTTAAATCTTATACCAGATTATTTTGGCTCTTTCTCTTGCTTTTTAATGAATTTAATGAATAATCCTAATCATAGAATCCCTACAGTGCAGAAGGAGGCCATTCGGCACATCACGTCTGCACCAAACAATCCCACCCCACGCCCTATCTCCACAACCCCACACATTTCTCCTGCTAATTTCTCCTGATTTGAAAAATTGACTTACATTACTTCCAGAAGTCAAGCCTGGTGAATCGTGCAAAGGCGAAAAACAAAATGTTGACTGGCACAGCAATGATTGCAAAGCTACTGCCCACAATGAATTGGAAAGTTTCTGATGGCGTAGAGGCATGTAAGAAGTTTAAGCAATAATACAGGTTGACATTTAGTAGTTTCCTACAAGGCACTAGCAATGGACAGAGTGTCAGCTATTCCATTTATGGGTGAGAGATACAGGATTAAATTTGGTTAACAGCTGGGAGTTTACTGAAGAGGACAGCAAAGACCGGACAAAATATTGAACAATTAGGCACCCATCTCTAGCCAGCATCGAATCGTTGGATTCACCAGCATGGATTTCAAAGCCTCAGACAGCAATTAAGTCAGCCTGCTGATAACTTTGTAACAAGATTAAAAAATGTAGTGAGAAAATGTAAGTTGAAAGACTCAGATGAAAGGTTGAAATATAAACTAACTTGGAGTTCTGTGTACCCTGAGAAGGACACGTTTGCAATATCACAGACTGTGAACACTGCCAGAGCACATGAAGCCATGAGCAGACAGTTGAAGGTGCTCACTACCCAAATGGCCAGCCTTCAGTTGAGCCAAGAGAAAGGCAGCAGGATTGATGCAGTGCAGCAGGAACAGAAGAAGGTACACCAAACTGAGAAAAGGACATGCAGGAGCTGAGGATGACACATGAGTTCACAGAGAGATAGAAATGCGAGATATCGTGATCAATTTTCAGAACTTGTGGCATGGAAGGCACAGTGGTTAGCACTGCTGCCTCACAACGCCAGGGACCCGGGTTCGATTCTCAGCTTGAGTCACTGTCTTTGTGGAGTCTGCACATTCTCCCCATGTCTGCGTGGGTTTCCTCTGGGTGCTCTGGTTTCTTCCCGCAGTCCGAATGACATGCTGGTTAGGTGCATTGGCCATGCTAAATTCTCCCTCAGTGTACATGAGACCGTGGCGACTTGGGGATTTTCACAGTAACTTCATTACAGCGTTAATGTAAGCCTATTTGTGACATTAATAAATAAGTAAAAAGGCTGATGATTGGGAAAGATGTGCAGAATAAAAGGAGAAGGTGGTAGTCGAGGTACCAGTGCCAGAGCAACTGGAGAAATTGACAGGAAAATAAACTAAAATATCCATGCACTGGAAGATGACAGTGAGTCTGAAAACACAATACATATGGAAAGCATACAATTGCATTAAGTGGTTGGATGTAACAGTTCCGAGAGAAAAGAAAAACACTATTACACTGCTTATGTACACAGCTCTTCAGTCTCTATTGTAGCTGAGAAATAAGGCCCCCGGAACACTTACTCATAACACATTAGTTCCTGGTGAAGTAGCTCCTAGTTATTCATAGATATTTACAGATGAAACAACAATATGTATGCTTTTAGTCAAGTATCTGTGAAAACAGTGAGAAAGCCTTGTTTGGTAATTGCTAGTAGAAACTGGGCCATTTTGTTCAGTGTTCAGAAGAGCAGGACAACACAGCAGACCTTTTCATTAGTTGAATATATTGAATATATTCATTAAATGGGAAACAGATTATTAATCGATCGTGATCTCTTGCAGTCACACTTAAAGTGTAACATTTTAACTCGCTGCTAGGGTACACAAAATAATTTCTCATAATCAAAATTTGTGGAAAATGTGATCCTTTTCTTTTTTGAATTCAGGAGTTAACTAATGAATCTTATCAACTGATCAAACAGATGCAGCCACTTAAATATCCTTTCACTTGTTGATATGGTGTTTCCATTTTTCATAATTAACAGATTCAAAATAATTAGCTGTCACACACCTAACAGATCCAGTCATGTTATCTGTGCTCAAATTCAGCTTGGTTGGTTTCCATAGGCCTGTAGTTTGAAAAACAATTTGAACTGACATTGCAATACATATATCAAAATAAGCTTGGGACAGTGAAGGAACTGAATTCATATATTCTCAACTGCCTGTGTACAATAGCTGTATTTCTGACATTCTTGATTGCATCAGTGTTCAGTAGTTAGATGAGAAAATTGGCCAGGTTTGCAGATCTTGAATACTTGCCAATGACCTCTGCTGGGAATGCAAATGAAGACAGAAGTAAAGCTGTATGTGATATAATCCTGAGTTAAATAAGCTATTGACACATAGGCCGAGATTGTGCTTTGCAAAATGATTTCTTTTGGGTTTATTAACATTGTTGTAAGGTAGGTAATTAAGCAATTTGTCTTATTGTTGCTGCCCCAGCCCAAATAAAGGCTACCAACATTTTTCTCAGAAGTCGCCATCAGCCCCCATTACCAAGTGCTTGGAGCCTGTCCTATATAGATATCTTCTAGTTAAAGCCCCAACCCAAGGAACAGAAACAATGGCCCATAGCTTCCTCAGAGTGGCAATCTGGCTGGGCTTAACCTTGCTGAAATTCCAAAGCCCCTGTCTCACCCAACCTTCCTCACACCGGGAGTGGGGGTAGATCAGGCCTTGTTGCAGGGGGTGGGTTGGGTGAGACTGAACTGGGGAGGCAGGGTGGCATTGTGGGGTGGGGGTCAGGCGGCACTGAGGGTGAGGGTGTTGAGGGGAGTGGGGGTGGTTTGTGTGTGCAAGGTGTCCTTTGCGAGACTCGGTCTGGGTGTTCAGACAGCTACTCTGGAGTTAGAAGTATTTTTTTCCTTCTAACTCTTTTAGGATAGCTATCAGCGTAAAACTGACAGAACCATCCAAAGTTGGCGATTAAGGTTCTCGTGTCAAATGGTTCCCAACACAGCGCAATTGTCCAGAGGAAGTTCGCGCTTCTGAACAATTGCCGGGTAAACCTTTACGTGGGAACTTCCTAAAGGGATTCCCCAATGCATCACCCTCTAAATGTAATGTGGGGGAACCAGGAAGTTATGGGCCAATGTGATTATAAATGACATTATGAGCAATTGAATGCATCCCTGAGACAGATTCCATATGGTGGAGATCATTATCAGAAAACTTACTGAACCAGATATGTTCATTCCTTTGGGCTCTGCAATTTGTCTGTAGAGTCATCTTACCGTTTAACATTAATATCAAATAAATTTAATTAATGGAGTCAGGAAATGGACTTTACTTCATAATAATGTAATAAATAGGAGCAGGAGTAGCCTATTCTGTTATTCAAAGATCATGGTTGATCTGAATGTGCCCTTAATTTCACTTTCCTGCATAACCCTGGACTCCCTTGTAGATCAATAATCTGCCCAACTCAGCTTTGAATATATTTAATGATCCATCATCCACTGCTCTCTGGGGTAGAGAATTCCAAAGATTAATGACCCTCCCAGAGAAGACATCTTTCCTAATCTCCGCTTCAGTATTTTGAAACCGTGCCCTTCAGTTGTAGATTCCTCTATCAGGGAAAACGTACATTCAGCATCTATCCTGTCAAGTCACCTCAGGATCTGAACTGTTTCAATAGGATCGCCTCTCGCTCATCGAAACTCCAAAGAGTATAGGCCCAATGTGCACCTATAAGAAAACTCCTTCATTCCAGGAATCAACTGAATGAACCAAGGGCAAACCCTGTGTTATGAAGAATGTACATTGTGGCATCAGAGAACACATTTGTTCCTAACATGTTTGTAACCACTGCACAGTGTTGACAGGTTCCTTTTGGAGATTGCATGTCTCTGGTCGGCGATGCATTGAAACTTTTGAGAGCTGAGTCTTTCCATGCAATGGTGACAACCTTTGTCACATTTTTGACATCCCTCACCACTATATGAAGGTGATCAAACATGCTATCTTCAAGAGCAACTCTGTTTGCTCATTTCGCAATGGAACCCTTAAAACAACAACAGTACGTGGTCCAATTTTCTGGATTTGGTGCACAAAAAAAATTATTGTGCATGTGTGACCTTGAAAACCTGTCACGACAATCCATCTTAATTTCATTAATAGGAAGGCATTTTATTTCATTAATGTCCAGCGACTGTGTGGTGTCAATCAGCTTATTCTACTTGATAAGCTGTCATGATGATTTTATCTTGTGTCAGTCCACCCTACCACCCCTGGTGAAACAAAGTTATGTATTAGGATGGTTAATTAAATGTCCACATCTCACATGGCTAATGATTGCCGTATAGCATCTGCAGACAGATTGAGAGCAATAGATATAATGAGGCCCATGGGACTATAAAAGATATGATGTAGCAGACCATTGGCATTCTGAAGTCTTCTATTAGATGCAATGATAAAATTAGAACCTGCAGTATAGTCCAGCAAGTTTCGAGAGTTGAAACACTGATATGTAGTGACGCATACTAACTTCGTAAGCAAGGATGATGATGAGGAAGAGGAAGACAATCTTTCATCCCTACATTACAAAGATTCATTTTGAAGATATGAACCCAGCGTTTATTGCCCATCCCTAATTGCCGTTGAACTAAATGGCTTGCTAGTCCATGACAGAGGGCAATTAAGAATCAGGATCTGGAGTCACAGGTCGATCACTCCAGGTAAGGATGGCAAATGACCGTGGGCGGCACGGTGGCACAGTGGTTCGCACTGCTGCCTCACACCACTAGGGACCCAGGTTTGATTCCCGACTTGGGTCACTGTCCGTGTGGAGTTTGCACGTTCTCCCCGTGTCTACATGCGTTTCCTTCGGGTGCTCCGGTTTCCTCCCACAGTCCGAAAGGCATGCTGGTTAGGTGAATTGACCATGCTAAGTTCTCCCTCAGTGTACCCAAACAGGCGACGGAATGTGGCGACTTGCAGATTTTCACAGTAACTTCATTGCAGTGTTAATGTAACCCTACTTGTGACACAAATAAATAAACTTTAAACTTTAAACTTTAGATTTCCCTCCCATGAGGACATTAGTGAACCAGATGGGTTTTTAGGACAACAATGGTTACATGATCATCAGTAAACTTTTAATTATTTTATTTATTGAGTTCAAATTTCACCATCTGCCATGAATTTGAACCTGGGTCCCCAGAGCATGACCACAGGTTCTTGGATTATTAGTCCAGTGACAATACCACTATGCCACCATCTCCCAAAAGGAGGGAGCAGTCTGAAAGGAGCATCAATAATCGCTGGAAGCTTTTAATAAACAATCAGAGAACAGTAATAAAAGTCCTTCCTCATCACCGTTTTTTCCCTTCCTAGAAACTCCTTCTTCAAAACCAACATTTTCCATTGCAGCTGAATTTAATCTCAATAATTCAAAATGCAAAATCTTATCGCTGTTCAGATCAGACCAATCAGATGCATACATCCAGAAACATGCACTATTAAGTCTATATGATCAAACCATTTTTACTTTCTTAAACATTTGCAAATAGTCAACAATTTTAAATACTTTAAAAACAATCACATCTTATCACTTTGTCAAGTCCTCCGACTGACACACTTGAGTTCCTATTCTGTCATTGACAGACTCTTCCAATTGTTACATCACAGAGTTTGATCCCTTTTTAGAGGTAATGATGAGTCCTCCAAAGAGGAAGACCTCGCCTCGTAATCTGTTAAAAGGGTGTGGGAAGGTGAACTGTTCTTCAGTAATGTTTAGTGGTTAACTAACAGAAATACCTGACACTTTAAAATGAACACTTAACAATTTATTTATTTAACTAACTGGGAGCCTTAACCAAACAAGTAACATATCGAATAAAAATACGATTTTACTGGAATGCTGTTCAAGTAAGTACAATATCCATTCATTAGCCAAAAATATAATAACAGAATTTAGTCACTCTTCCAAAGTATACAACTCGGTTTTGTGTTTTTCAGAACCGTCTAGAGTTTTGATTTCTCTGCCTGTAAGATTTTTTTTTTGATTTGGTACTTTTTGCTGGTTAGATGGTGCATTCTCTTAAGAGATATATAAAGCTGGCAGGGTTGAGAGCTGAGAATCCTTATCTCTTGGCAACTGGCATTTGCTCTCTCTCCCTCTCAAGGCTTGAGAGGTGGCAGTTGCTAACCTTTGTTTTCCCTCTTGCACTCTCTTTTATACCTATGATGACCAGTCAATTTCCTGACAATAAGATTGGTCTGATCTTTTCAACATCATCAAATTCAAATCTTATAGGTTCTTGGTAGCCGAGTGCCTGCTTTAAATTGATTGGGCAAAATTCAAACAACAACAGGTTGTCTTTGTCAAGATTACTGCTTGACTTTTTGATACAAATGTTTCAGCTTGGGCTTTGGATGTACTTTGCATTTAAACCTCCAAGCACTGAAACTGACACCGGTTTTTAATGGGAACACGCAATGTTATTTTTCTCTAGCACTTTTACAATTTGTTACATCTTTATCAACATCACATTCCAACTTCACAAACCCAGCACAATGGATAGAAGTTTGAGAAATCAGCGGCTGTACTGGTTGCCTGAAGCCTTCAAGGAGTGAGCTCACCCTCATTTCAGCGAAGCCTTTGTCATTAGTGGAGCTGATTCAGTGCCCTTTCCTTTGCTCTATCAAGGCGAGGAGGCTGAGATGAGAAGCTCCCTTCTGTACTAGCTCTGTAATGTGGTGGCGGTTGAAAGAAAGGCAGCTTATTGTTAGAAGCATGACTGACAACAATATCTGTCACCACTCCTTGCAATCCACTGTCGGAAGGGCAGATTTTTAGTCAGTGTGTGAAAAGACTGAGAAGTTCTGATTAAGTCTTGGAAACCTGGTGCAATCATCATTAAGACATCTATCAAAGCAACACTGGCTGCCACATCTGAAGCCATCAATGTACTTAGCATTTCCTCATACAGCCTTGTTGCTGTCTCCTAGATTGTCACTCTTTACATGTAATTGTACATTGCATGGCTAACCTCTTATTCAATGCTGCAGCATCCATACCATTATCCTGATGACCAGAAGGTGCAGACTTCCTTTAAACACATAATTTCAAAGATGAGCGCAACCCTCTTGTACTGGGCAGTGTATGGATTTAGCAAGATGATTCATTGATTTTTTTCTTCCAGATACTATTCCCTTCCACCCTGGAAATGAGACTGACAGGGCATGAGAGAAAAGCATGAGAGAGTACTGCCCCTATCTCCCTCAGACGTGGTGTATCTGGCCAGACTCTTACATGTTGCCTAAACTTGTAAGGCAATTAAATTTATTCCTGCAGCATAAGACAGTGTGTGGAATAGTATAGGTTTCATTGAACACCTCTGTCACTTGCCTCCATAATGTCTGCTCCACCTTCTCAAGTCCTCTCATCCTCAGGTCTCCAGGGGCCATTGGCTTTGTGTCATTATTTTTGTAAGCGATGCATTAACTGATGCATCTAGAGTCCTGTGGATTCTTCAAGATGCTCAGCATTGCCCCCTCCCCACCCGTAGCTGATTGTTCTTCACGCATTCTTTCACTCAGTCTTTCACTCTAGCCAAAAACATGGCCATTTATTCAGTGCAGCATTCCAGACTCTGTAACATGTCTGAATTTCCTTCCTAACGAGCAACAGTGAAGGATTTTGGACTGTTCAATTTGAGTTATCGATACTTGTTTTTAAAAGAAGATTAAACAAATGGACTTGAAGCTATGGATGACTTGGTTAAAGAGCACAGAACTGCCGATTTGACCGAAATCAGATGATCCTTGATTATTCTCTAGAACATTTGGAGGGGCAGAAGTATGTATCAACATTGTTGGCTGGAGTTTCTGGAACTTCAAGACCTGAGTGACTGACAAGAAAAAATGTAGCACAGACAGTTACAGAGATGAGAAAAAAAGCCTGCAAATGGATTTAGAGAGCTTCTTTAGCATTCAAATTGGAAAGCTGCCTATTAGTGATATGATGTTAAGCAGCAGATTTAGAAGGAAAATCAATCCCTTCTCAAGGAGTTTTCTGGAGAATGACGTGTGGCGCCAAGATACAATGACATCGCAAAATAACTTTCATCCTTCCAGCTAAGGAACTTGATCAGTCCTTTGTCTCAAGTTGTACTCCTGAGAAAAAGGTTACACTGGAAGCTCTTGCCTTCTTACTGGTAAAGACCAATATGTCTGTTTGATGAACTAAATTTTTTAAAGTTACAAAATAACTACAGTGCCTTGCTTATCCTTGACCTTTTGTATACTGAGCAAGAGGAAAGAGAATATCCAACTATGGTAATCCAAGAAGCAATTGTTAAACCAGCTGTCAGCATGTTGAGTTATGCTTTAAGAAAATAAAGTGGATTAGTAACAGTCTCATGTGTTAACCTACTGGTCAGAGGAAATCCACTCTATACTGTTTAGGCTCACCTGCGGACTGATTCATTTGGGCAAAGTATTGGACTATTAATATCTCCCGCAGAGTTATATCCCAGCATTATCGTAGTGTTTGAAGGAGGGTGAATAGCAAGGGAATGTTGGAGGCATTACAAAATGAAGAAAATGAGTGTCATTGTTATGTATTTTGAATTAAAATGATAGCATTAGATGAACCTTAACTGGATGATCTGTATTTTTTTTTGACAAATGTATTTAAATTTTACATGACGGGCAAAATTCAAATCAGTGCTCCTGGCAAAATTGGTTCCATGTCTCCAATCAAACTCGGAAAATGGCCCCAAGGTAATCATTAGTTCACAGTTCAGCTGCAATTCATCTTCATTTTAGTTATCATGAAACACGAAATCTGTGATGTCAGAGACATGAATGAGTCAACCATGTTTCAGTCAATTTGATTCAAGAGTGATTCAACATCTTGGGTTTCCAAAGTGAAGGAATAAATCATTTTCTTTCATACAGAGGGCACTGTGAGCTGAACTAAGTACACTAGTCTAATAAAAGAACTCTTGTGGACATTTTACTGATCTGGACAGTCATACTGTGGAGGATATCAAAGCCAATGAAAAAGAAACTGAAAATGGAGGAGAGCACGGCACGGTAGCACAGTGTTTAGCACTGCTGTCTCACAGCTCCAGGGACCTGGGTTCGATTCCAGGCTTGGGTCGCTGTCTGTGTGGAGTTTGCACATTCTCCCCGTATCTGCGTGGGTTTCCCACAGTGCTCTCACAGTCCAAAGATGTGCAGGTAAGGTTGATTGGCCATGCTAAGTTACCCCTTAGTGTCCCGGGATGTGCAGGTTAGAGGGATTTAGCCAGGTAAATATGTAGAGTTGTGGGGATAGGGCCTGGGGTGGGATTGTTGTCGGTGCAGACCCGATGGGCCGAATGGCCTCCTCCTGCACTGAAGGGTTTCTATGATTAGGGATGGGATTTTCTGGCTGCGTTTGCCCCAAAACCGGAAAATCCCACCCGAGGTCAACGGATCTTTCCATGGTCCGTCCCTCGCCTACTATGATTCCCGTGGCGGACAGAACAGGAAAACTCGCCCCCCAGGTCTCTTTTAGGTGGAAATTCCTTTCTTATTCAGACAGTTCACAAGCAATAGTCAAAATGTCTGACAAAAGATAGCAGTAACAATAAGAGAAAACATTTTGTCAGCTCTCATGTTCAATTGTCCCAGGAAGTCATTAGGGTTGTCTGCTGGAACAGTGATGTAAGGCAGTTCCCCGGTCAGTTCAACTATCAACTTGGTGCTGTTAATGGCGAACAATGGCCTTTAAGTTTTCTACAGTGGAATTGATATTCCCATTGCAGCCGGGCCCTTCTAACACGATTGATATCATGACGGAAACATTAAAGCATTTCTTTTTAGCCCATCACCAGGGAGCTATGAGACTATTTTTTACATCTCTCTTCTTCCATGAGGCTGAAGCCAAGGAAGCAGATGAATAACAATCAAAGTGCAAATGCAAGTCACTTTAATTATTCATTGAATCATAGAAACTTATAGCACATGTCTCTCAAAGTGCTTCATTCCACATCCTTGCATTTTGTCCATGCAGTGAGTTCTTTATCCTGAAGAAGATGTATTTTAAAGTTTGCTTTTAAAATTAAATATGGAATCAGTTTCCACTTTTAAGCCGTGGGCTCCAGCTTCTGACGCCTCTGTTTGACTGAAAACAATTTTCTTCATCTTCCCTCCTGCTCTTTTTCCAATGATTTTGAATCCATGACCCACTCACCACAGGAATATATATTTTTCTCTAATTTACTCGATTTAACCCTCCCTTTGTGTTGAAACACTTTATTAGATCACCGATGATTTTTCCTCATTCCAAGTGAAACAGCCCAAACTTTTCCAACTTCTCCTCATAACGGAAGTCACTTATCCTTGGTAACATCCTGGGCGAACCTGCTCAATATCCCATCTGAGGCCTTTACATTCCTCCTTAAGCCTGTTTTTTTTTCTTGTTTGGTGTCCAAAATACTCCAATTGAGGCCTAACCAGTGATTGATAAAATTTCAGCATAATCTCTTCCCTTTTATATTCTCTTTCTCTATTTAGGAGCCGAATGCTGGAATTTTACTGCCTCGCCCATCCAAGGCTCGTAAGATCCCGCCTAAGGCCAATGGAGAATGCCGTTTTGCGAGCCTCGCCTGCCCCGGTTCTGGGTCAAGCGAGGTGGGAAATTTCCAGCCTAATTAACCCATATGGATTTTTCTGCCCACCTTGTCAAAAGTGTAGGCAGGGAAGTGGATTTGAGACACAGTCAAATCAGCCATTATCTCATTGCGTAGTGGAGCAGGTTAAGTGCAAAAGAACATTAGAGTTAGGAGCAGGATAGACCATTCAGACCTTTAAGCCTCCTCTGTCATTTGATAAGATCGTGGCTGATATGATTCTGGTCTCAACTCCATTTTCTTATGTACCTCCATAACCCTTGACTCCCTTATCCATCAAAAATCCATCCAAATCCGCTTTCAGTAAATTCCAGGACCCTGCCTCCATTGCTTTCTGTGGAAGAGGATTCCACATACTTTTAACCAAGAGAAAAAAAATCTCTGAAGGCAGAATTTTCCCAAAATCTAAGCGCCATAACAGCAAGAGTACCTGAGCAATCCGCACAGGTCTGCCTGGCACGGTCTGAACTGCAATCATCTTAGCGCACTGAAAGAACCCCACATGACACATGCCAGTATGAAGTCCCCAGACGTGTGATTCACCCAAACTGGCTCTAAGTTGTGCACAGTTAACAAGGGGGAGCTGCATTTAAATACTCCCTCTGCACTCACAGCTAGTCAAGCCAGGAGGATGGCAGCACAGAGAGCAGCCCCACACTTCCTGAAGGCAGATCTTGGAAGGCTTCTGGATGCACTGGAGGAGATGTAGGCCATTCTGTACCCCTGAGAGGGGAGACAATCCAGGAGTGGGAAGGCAAATGTGGCCGAGGATGTGGTGGCTGTGGCAGTCAGAGACTGCGTCCTGACACTGAGGACTGGGGCCCAATGCTGCAAGAAAATAAACAACTTCATTCAGGCTGCAAGGGTGAGTGTTCATCTGCCTTGTCCTGGGATCAGTCCTGTCCGTTACACTTGAAATGCCCACATCAATCCACTCCCTGACTCCCTCTGAGGCCTTCCAGCACCTGATCCCCAAGCCTCATCCTCAAATCCCTGTGGCAGCCCCCCCGTTACAACCCCGAGGCACAGTGCCAACACACACCACCAGTCCACCACTCCCACCCCACCAGCCATCAATCAGGCTTTCGATCATTGCCTTTTGTCTCTGTAGAATAAGATAGCCCATTATAGAGGAGAGTGAGAGAGGACAGGCAGAGGTTGTATCTCCGGATCCCCTACGAGGAGCGAGCGACAGAGCTCATAGGGGAGTGAGGTGTGAGTGAAAATGAGGTCAGCGTGCACCACAGAAATGAGGATCCACAGAACATTGATCTATATTTGGAACACCACCACCTGCAAGCTACCCTCCAAGTCACTCACCATCTTGACTTGGAAATATACCGCCGTTCCTTCACAGTCACTAGGTCAAAATCCTGAAATTCCCTCCCTAACGGCATAGTGGGTCAACCCACAGAACATGGACTGCAGCGATTCAAGAGGATAGCTCACCACCACCTTCTCAAGGACAACTAGGAATGGGCAATAAATGCTGGCCAGCCAGCGACACCCATGTCCAACGAATGAATTGAACACAAATATGAACTGTCTCAAGTAAGTTCCAAGCTTCCCAGATACTTGTCCCTCCCCTGCACTGAACCATGCCTCTTGTCTTGCAGAGGCAACACTGAATGAGGCCGGGCCCTCAGGAGTTGGCACCCACCTGCGACCCCCACCAGCATCTCGGTGGACAGTTCCGAGGAAAGTATCGACCAGGTGTCACAGGCATCACTCGCACCATCTACCAGCACAGAGACACACACCTCGGTGAACAGAATTAGCAGACAGGCTTCAGGGTCATTTTCTGGTCAGCTACTGATACACAGCAGGTGGAGGCGGGAAGGTCCAATGGTTTGGCCAGGCGGAGATCTGCTGGATCTCAGGAAACAGCTGGGCCCCGGCCAGATACTGAGCTGTTGGAAAATGCTCTTCCAAAGCTGCTGGAGATGCAGAGGCAGAGCCGGGGTAGCAGGATGGGGTGTCAGCAACATTCTGGCAACTGGAAGGCCGCTTGGAGCCTTCAGGCATAGGAGATGGTGCCGGCATTGCGTGGCACCCAGGCCAACACTGCAGTGGAAAGCCCGGGGCAGGAAATGGCAGCCAAGGGTGGCAGAGTCCAAGGCATGGTCAAGTCACAGATGACCATGGCTGAGGGTCTCGGGAGCATGCTCTGGACTCAAAGGTCCATGGCTGAGGGCTTCAAGAGCATGGGCCAGTCACAGAGGGTAATTAGAGAGGGCCCCCAGAGCTCGTTCCGGATGGTTTACTGCTGAGGCCTCACACACCATGGGGTAGACAATGTTGGGCCTCCAGGACTGGCACAGCCAGGTGTTACAGAGGCTTCTAGAGCTCACTGCCACTCCATCCCATGCAGTGTCCTAGGGGCTCACAGGTGTCCCAAGGGAGGAGGAAGTGCTGGAGGCCATCCCAGGGCCACCTACCCAGGAGACTACGGCTGTCTCCAACCCTTCTGAATCGAGGGGAAGAGGGTTCCTGACACCAGTGTATCTCACAGACAGTAAGCTGAAGAGGGTGGCAAGGCTGCATCTGTGATACCCGACTGAGGACCCCCTAGGTCCCAGCTCTCCAGAGGACGCTCGCCAAGGGCTACAGTGCACAGAACACAGCACACCGCCTCTGCCTCTGATGTGCATCCTGGTGGTCACCTAGACATAGCACCAGGCCATACACGATTAAGAAGATGTAGGGGCACCAAGAGTGCATGAGTGAAGGCAGACACCATGGTTAGGGGTAGGGTTATTGACACTGTACATAAGCAACATTAAATACTATTACACATCAAAGCCGCAACTCCTCTGCCTTTGACCTGTTTTCCGCAGGGGATATCATACCCATCTGCATGCATTGAGTCATAGAGTCGGACAGCGCAGAAAAGGCCATTCAGCCCATCAAGTCTGCACCGACAATAACAACCACTGAAATTACACCAATCCCATTTTCCAGCACTGCCCCATATCCTTGAATATTATGAGCTCTCAAGTGTTCATTCACATAGTGGCACAGTGGTAGCACTGCTGCATCTCACTGCCCAGAACCCAGGTTCGATTCATGGCTTGGGTTACTGTCTGTACAAGTTCTCCCCACATCTGCGTGGATTTCCTCCGGGTGCTCTGGTTTCCTCCCACAGTCCAAAAGATGTGTTGGTCAGGTGTACTGGCCATGCTAAATTCTACTTCAGTGTACCTGAACAGGCGTTAGAGTGTGGCAACTGGGGGATTTCCACAGTAACTTCATTGCAGTGTGCTTAATCCTACTTGTGACACTAATAAATAAACTTTAAAATATACTCTTTGAAGATTGTCAGGTTTCCAGCCTCCACCACCTTCCCAGGCAGTGCATTGCTGTGTTTCACAACACTCTCAGTGATATTTCTTTGCAAGTCCACTCTGAATCTCCTGCCCCTCACCCTAAAACGATGCCCCCTCATGATTGACCCCTCAACCAAGGGGGAACAGCTGCACCCTCGTCACTCGGCCCATACCCCTCATAATCTGATAAACCTCAATCATGTTACCCTCAGCCTTCTCTGCTCCAAAGAACAGTGCAAGCCTATCCAATTTCTCCTTATAGATCAAATGCTCCATCCCAGGCAATATCCTGGTGAATATCCTCTGTACCGACCCTTGTAAAATCAAATCCTTTCCATAGTGAGGTGGTCAGAACTGTATACAGTACTCCAGCTGTGGCCTAACCGATGTTCTGTGCAGTTCAAACATAACCTCCTTGATCTTATACTCAGTGCCACATCTGCTAACAGTGAGTGTCCCATATACCTTCTTAACTATCCTATTCACCTTCCTGCAGCCTTCAGGAATCTGTGATTAATTACCCCAAGATCCATCAGTCCCTCTGAGCTTCCTCATGTCCTGACATTTATTAAATACTCCCTTGTCTTGTTACTGTTTTCACAGTGCATCACCTCACACTTATCAGGGCTAAATACCATCTGCCACCGCTCTGCTCATCTGGCCAACACATCTATAACTTCCCATGACCTTCTTCTTCACCATTAACCACCCGACTGATCTTGGTGTCATCTGCAAACACACTCATCATTCCCCCCACATTATCAGTGGGTCTCTGAAGACCAACCCAAGCTGCTTGGATGGCTTGTGGGGGACAAGGGCTACCCACTGAAGTCATGGCTGATGACACCAGTACAGAGGCCTGAGACCGAGATAGAGACCCACTATAATGAGGCCCACTGCAACTGATCTATCACTGACCAATTCATTGGCATGCTCAAAATGCATTTCCGCTGACTGGATTGCTCAGAGCTGCCAACCAATCAAACGGCTACAGCTCGCTGGCTCCAGTAGTACCCACCTGGAGGGGTGGCCGTGCAATGCTGGGACTGCATCCAGCCATCAATGGTGATTGTTGTTGCGGCTGGAATTGAAGGTGAGTGTGTGTGTTTGTGTCGGCGGCATGGCCAGTAGGAGGAGGAAGCGGTGTGCCTCCCCAAGGGCTGCTGGCACGGTGGGTGTGGACAGGGAAAATGAAGAATGGAAACACAGAAGACAGAAGGTCTTTGCTGAATGCCCCTGATGTACCTCTGTGGGAGATGACCCCCCTCTCCCCACCCCTACTCCTGCCTGGCACTAACCTGCACAGTGAAAACTGTCAGAACGAACACTTGGTCTGGGCCTTTCCTACCGCAGCTTAAATCCCATTGGCCCATAGGAGTGGCCAAGCCTTCTGACAGCTCCTCCATCACTGGTAAACCTGTACAAGAGTAAGAGGCAGTGGGTAATCAGCAAGAACAACGCTATGGCATTTTAAGGGCCCACGCTCCTACCAACCCACCATCACAAAGCCCATTGTATTGATCCTACATTTTAAGGCCAGATGGTGTGTCACCCTTAGCTCAGTGATAGCATTCTCAGCCCTCAGTTAGAATGGCAGGAGTTCAATTCCCACTCCAGACACCTTAACACATAGGGCCTGATTTTACCAAAACTTTTACCAAAAACGGGCACGAAATCATGATAAAGTTGGGCGTTGGGCCTATACCGCGATCTGCACCCGATTCCAAGCAGATCGCGGCTTTACCGACACCTGATTCGGGCGCGGGTCCGGCCTGCGCCTGAATCGGGCGGCCCGACGATTTAAATACATTTGCATGCATTTAAATCGACTTAATGAACCGCGCGCGCGCCCAACTCTACCACCAAATCCCACTTTACCGTCTTCGGGCCCCGTGTCCGCACTGTTACCGACCTGCAAAATAAAAGTCTGAAGTGTGGGGGGGCAGGGGGGTGGGGCAGGTGGTGGGGGGTGGGACGGTGTGGGGGGTGGGCAGTGTGGCGGTGGTGGGGCCAGGGGGGTGGGGGGGGCAGGGGTATGGGGGTTGGGGGCGAGTTGTGGGGGGGCGGGGTCAGCGGCGGGTGGGGGGTTGGGAGAGGGGTGTGGAGGGTGTGTGGGGGGTTAGGGTTAGGGTTAGGGGATTAGTTTGCCTCCTGGACTTGCAGGCTGTCCTGTCTGGAGACAATACACATCTCTTTAACCTGTGCTTAATGCTCCCTCCACCCACATTGTCTGTATCTTTAAGACCTGGCTGGCTGTAGGGATTCGCATTCTAATCAGTATTCTGTAACTTGATTTTGCGTCTCTGTGCACTGTTTGAGAGCACATTTCCACTCCATCTGACGAAGGAGCAGCGCTCTGAAAGCTTATGGTATTTGCTACCAAATAAACCTGTTGGACTTTAACCTGGTGTTGTTAAAACTCTTACTGTGTTCACCCCAGTCCAATGCCGGCATCTCCACACCCACATTAAATACAGCCCTCTGTCTCTGATGATAGATGCCAGTAAATTTGTGAGCTTTACTACCTGGACCTGAATCATTAGGATGGCAGGTGTTTGGCCCTAGCCACCCAAAGAGTCAGCAAGAAAGGATGCCCGACAGCCAATTTA
The DNA here is from genome assembly GCF_964213995.1 of Mustelus asterias. NCBI lineage: Eukaryota > Metazoa > Chordata > Chondrichthyes > Carcharhiniformes > Triakidae > Mustelus > Mustelus asterias. Next base: position 24,568,064 of record NC_135810.1, read on the forward strand.
TGATTAAATCAATGTTGATTGGCAGTAGGTAGTGCTGCAGTAACCAGAAAAGGAATTGCCTGGAGCTGCCTGAGATTAAGGGCGAAATTTATCGTGCAATCCGCTGCATGTTTCAGAGTGGCAGGAGGTGGTTCGCTATTGACTAGTGGTGGGATCTTCTGGTCCCATTTTTGTCAGTGAGGTTTCCCGTTGAATGCACCCCTTGATGCCGTAAGGGTGGCACAGTGGCACAGTGGTTAGCACTGTTGCCTCACCAGCGCCAGGTACCTGGGTTCGATTCCTGGCTTAGGTCACTGTCTGTGGGGAGTTTGCATGTTCTCCCTGTGTCTGCATGGGTTTCCTCCAGGTGCTCCGGTGTCCTCCCACAGTCCGAAAGATGTGCTAATTAGGTGGATTGGTCATGCTAAATTCTCCCTCGGTGTACCCAAACAGGTGCCAGAGTGTGGCAACTAGGGGATTTTCACAGTCACTTCATTGCAATGTTAATGTAATCCTGCTTGTGACACTAATAAATAACTTTAAACTTTCAATTTTGTAATCCGTGGTGGGGGTGTGCCGTCGGCAGCACCTGAAGATCCCACTGAAGTGAAAAGCCAGAAAGTTCCAGCCTAAGGCTTGGATTTTCTGGCCCTACCTGCTAATGGGATCTTATGGTCCCACAGAAGTGGTTCCTCTGGCACCAGGGTAGCGAGCCATGCAAAATGCCCAAGATCGTGCCAGCGGCCAATGTCCCGCTGGAAAAACCTGCAGCAGGGTCAGGGGGTGGAAAATCCCAGTTTAAGTCCCAGGAACTGGAGATCCAGGTTGGTGTATGGGGTCCCAGGGAGGATAGGGGTGGGTAGGAAAGGCCTGGTGGTGGAGGGTGTGTGATCACTCAGGTGGGTGGGAAGGAGGAAAGGTAGAATGGAGGGGCAATCAAGTTTCGGGAGATAGGCTGGGGAGGGAGAGCGGTCCGGAGGTCACCAGGCATCAAAGTAAAGGTGCCCCCAGTCAAAACACTGCCTAAACCTGCTTTATTATTGAGCTTTGATTCAATTCATCTACCAGCCTAGAATTTGAGGCTAGCCAGCTAACAGCCATTAAGAGGCCATTAATTGGGCACATAGAGGCCTGAACTGGGGCAATGGTGGGTACCCATCGAAGGCTTTGCTGACCCCAACCTAAAATTGCTGCGATTTGGGGCAGGCTAGAACCCAGAGGGAATCTCATCCCTGCAACTTCATGCTCCCCCTGCCCTCACCTAAAAACAGTAAGAGTTTTAACAACACCAGATTAAAGTCCAACAGGTTTATTTGGTAGTAAATGCCATTAGCTTTCGGAGCGCTGCTCCTTCGTTTATTTATCTTTTATCTATTTATCTTATTTAGCTTATTTATCTTATTTTATCTATTTATCTTAACTCACCTAAAAACCCATTGGGGAGGAGCTGAAAATTCTGGCCCTTATTTCTCTTCCCACTTGTTTAATTATTTGAGTGGTATTTCCAGTTTTCAATCCAGCATTACAAGCTCTGAAACTAGGGCCACACTAAAGTCAGTTTGCTTGGATCTTCCTGTCTGTTACAGCGACCTTTTAATTCCTTCTTTCAAGATTCTCTTCACTTCGCAATGTCATGCTCTTTGTAATGTTTCAACCTTCAATCCTCTCCAAAAAGATAACTAGGGAAAGGGTAGGGCCCATTAACGACCAGCATGTTGTGTGTAGCCAGAGGATGTAGGTAAGGTTCTAAATGAATACTTTATAACCATGTTCACTGGTGAAGAGATAACCAAAGGAGAAAATGCTGGAAAATCTCAGCAGGTATGGCAGCATCTGTGAGGAGAGAAAAGAGCTGACGTTTCGAGTCCAGGTGACCCTTTGTCGAAGCTGGGAGAGATAATGTGTGTATGGAAATCAGGGAGAAGGACTGTGATACAATTAAATAAATTAACATAGGCAGAGAGGAGGTTCTGCGTGGTCTGCAAGTTTAAACAGTGGATGAATCTCCAGGGCCAGATGAAATGTATCCAGACTGTTGAGTGAGGCAAGGGAAGAAATAGCAGGGATGCTGGCAATAATTTTCAATTTCTCTCTGGCCACAGGCGAGGTGTCAGAGGACTGGAGGATAGTCAATGTGGTACTATTATACAAGAAGGGAAGAAGGGATAAACCAGGAAACTGCAGGCCAGTCAGTCGAACCTCAGTGGTGGGGAAACTATTGGAAGCAATTCTGAGAAACAGGATGAATTTGCATTTCGAGAGGCAGGGATTAGTCAAGAACAGTCAGCATGGTTTTGATCAGGGAAGATCATGTCTGACCAATGTGATTGAGTTTTTCTTCCCATCCCACCCACCACAGAATCGTAGTCTGTTGACCTCGGGTGGGAATGTCCGGCCTTGGGCGAGCGTGGCTAGAAAATCCCGCCCCAGGTGTGTAGATGAAGGCAATGTGTTTGAAGTAGCCTTCTTGTACTTCAACAAGGCTTTTGACAAAGTCCCACATGGGAGACTGATATCAAAAGTAAGAGCCCATGGGATCCAAGGAATTTTGGCAGATTGGATCCAGAATTGGCTGAGGGGCAGGGAGCAGGTGGTGATGGTTGAAATGTGTATTTTGGACTGGAAGACTGTGCCCAGTTGTGTCCCACAGGGATCAGTGTTGGGCCATTGCTGTTTATGGTTTATATCAATGATTCAGACTTTTCACGGATGATACAAAAATTGGTGGGGTGTTAAATAATAAGGAGGATAACCTTAGATTACAGGACAGTATAAATGGACTGGTCAGATGAGCTGATCAGTGGCAAATGGAATTCAATCAGGGTAAGTGTGAGGTGATGCATTTGGGCATAACAAACAAGGCAAGGGAATACACAATGAAATGCAGGGCCCTGGGAAGCACCGAAGATCAGAGGGACCTTGGTGTGCATGTACACCACTCCCTTAAGGTAGTAGGAGAAGTGTATGAAGTGGCTAAGAAGACATAAGGTATACTTGCCTTCATTAGCCAAAGCATAGAATTTAACAGCAGGGAGGTTTTGCTGGAACTGTATAAAACATTGGTTAGGCCACAGCTAGATTATAGTGTGCAGTTCTGGAATCTACATTACAGGAGGGATGTAATAGTACTAGAAAAGCTGCAGAGGAGATTTATCAGGATGTTGCCTGGGCTGGAGAGTTTTAGTAATGAAGAAAGATTTGATAAACTGGAGTTGTTTTCTTTGGAGCAGAGGAGACTGATGCAGGGCATGATTGAGATGTATAAAATTATGAGGGGCATCAATAGCATAGACAGGAAGAAACTTTTCCCCTTCGTAGAGGGATCAATTACTAGGGGGCATATACTTAAGGTAAGGGGCAGGAGGATTAGCAGAGGTGTGAGGGAAAAAAATCATATAACGGGTGGTGGAAGTCTGGAACTCACTGCCTGAAAGGGTGGTGGAGGCAGAGGCCCTCATAACATTTAAGGGGTATTTAGATGTGCACTTGCGATGCCAAGGCATACAAGACTATGGACCAAGTTCTGGAAAATGGGATTGGAATAGTTGGGTGGTTTATCTTTGACTGGCACAGACACGATGGGCCGAAGGGCCTATTTCTGTGTTGTAGAACTCTACGATCTATGACACTCTGCGTATTTGACCTAATGCTGCTGGGATTCACATGTTTATCCTGCCAACAGTATGGCCATTTGCTGAAGCTGCGAGTTGTGGCATGATAGACCTCGGATTTTATTGGGCACTAGTTGCACCTTACCACAACACACCGCAGCTTTGTGGACCCAGCATTGTAGGGGACATGTTGATTTAGATCTACCCTAATTGCAAAACCTCTGCTTGGCTTCAAGAATGACCAAGCAACCTGATTTTACAGATAATACGATATATCTAGCCTTATAAATCACATACATGTTACTTTATCATGTTTAAATTTACTTCCATATTTTTTTTAAAGTGCAACTAATCGAGTCAACTTTATTCTTATCTAAATCATCACTGCACTAATTAAAATAGAAGCTTGTGATTCACACACTGAGGCAGACTCCCCTGAGCCATTAGGCAGACAGCTGTAATTTTGAGTTGAAGCAGAGAATACAAAAGAAAGTGTGTAATATTCTGCATAAGAAATTAAAATAGCTCCAGGAGAAAGTGGAGAATGGTGCACTGAGCACAGCTTGTCGCAGGTCAATTTCAGTTCTTCCACAAGCACATTCTACTGGACTCTTTATGAAATAAAACAATGGACATTAATGAGAGGGGGAGGAGGAGTGGGGGAGGAGGAGTGGGGGAGGAGGAGGAGGAAGGAGGGGGGAGTGGGGAGGAGGTCAGTTCCGGTTTAAAATTTTACTAATTTCTGATTTAATCCTCCTCGAACACTGCCACATTCAGTTTGAATGGAGACATTGGAGGGCAGATGGCTAACCTGTCGTCGAAGGAGGGGCTCAGTAATTCAGTTATGCTAACGGAGCTGCGTGCCTCACATTTTTACAGATCTTTGGAGTTAAGCACCCCCAACCCATGACTTCCCATGAGCCCTAAATCTACCCCCCCACCCCACCTACCCACCATTGCCTTGACTCATGGTCTCCCATGGAATCAAATCATAGACTCCCTACAGTGCAGAAGGAGGCCATCCAGCCCAATGAGTTTGACTCTCCAAAAGAGCATCTTACCCAGGTCCAGCTCCCTGCCCCCTCCCCCATCCCTGTCACCCAGTGCATTTACCATGGTTTAACGACCTAACCTACACATCTTTGGACACAAAGGGGCAACTAATCATGGCCAATCCACCGAACTTGGACTGTGGGAGGAAACCGAAGTACCTGGAGGAAACCCACAATCGTCCACTGTTCCGCAATCTCCCATCGACGGACAATCGTCCCCTTGACCCACAATCTTCCCAAAACCTCCATGATCTCTCCTTTCTTTCCCATCAGACACAGCAGACCAAATGGTCATCTTCTGCACTCTTAGAACGCTGCGATTCCACATCCTTTGAGTTGAACCAGCCCAGGCATTCCAACGCCTCAACAGCCAGTCAGTATCTCAGAATTTGCTGGCTCCGGCCCAGATAATGGAAATGTTTCTTAATAAAATCCTGCCACTATATTAATCATGATTTCTACATTATCTGCATTTCTGGCTCTCCTCAATACTATGACCCCTCTCGCATACATACTGTCCCATCCAATAGTGCACACACATATATATGGAGTATAATGGAAAATATGATTTGAAACATAACTTTCAGCCAACCTTGACCACTTTACAGTATTGCAGCGAAGTCTCAATGTTTATACATGTGGCCTGACCTGCTAAGGCACATCCACCCAACCATGCTGCACAGCTTATGTGGATGTTTTATTGCAGAACAGTGGAAAGTAACAGATTCTCCCCCAGCAATCTCCTCCAGTGGTGTTTCCAATAAACTGCCAACAAAGTGAGGGTTGAATGAGCTTGCAGCTCCTCATGTGTCTGCCTGTGCCTGAAACACCAAGTGACTGTTGTCTGTAGCCAAAGTGCACCTCCCCTTAAGAAGGACAGGCTGTTTGTAAAATGGCATCAAGAGAACATGCTTTTACATCCATGTCTGATACAGTTCACAGGATCTTCAGTGCAGTGCTGAACAAAACTCGAACAAATCTGAAATTGGTCCAGAAGAAGAAAGTGAGTTGAGCCACCAAGCTGATCCCCAAAGTTGGAAAGGAGTTAAGGAGACAATTGTATTGAAGATAAGTTTCACTATCCTGCTGAGAGAGTGGCAATGTAAAATAAATGGTTCAGTTCTGAAGTGAGGTGTACGAGCTGGGGGTGAACATGGACAAATCATTGATGGAACAGAGGCAGGTTGAGAAGAAAGATAATAAGAACTCTGGCCACTATAAATAGGGGCATTGAGTTATGATCAACCTATGAAATGCTGGTTCGGCCTCATCATGAGTATCATGTCCAGTTCAGGGCATTACGCTTCAGGAAAGATGTGAAGGCATCAGAGAGATTGCAGAGAAGATTCACAAGAATGGTTCCAGTGATGAGGAACTTCAGTTACGTGTAAAGGTTGGAGAAGGTGGGGCTGCACTCTTTGAAGTAGAAAAGATTTAGAGGAGGTTTGGTCGAGGTGTTCAAAGTTATGAAAAATTTGGAAGGACAAACTGTTCTCTTTGGCGGAAGGATCCAGGAGCAGAGGACACTGATTTAAAGTGATTTGCAAAAGAAGCAATGGTGACACAATGAAACATTATTTTAAGAAATGAGTGGTTAGGCTCTGGATTTCACTGCCTGTCAGATCGCTGGAAGCAGATTGAATTGAGGCTTTCCAAAGAGAATTGAATCATTATCTGAAAAGAAAAATAAAAGCAATGCCACAGGGAAAAGGTGGGGTGTTGGGTGGAGTTGGACTATGTGAGTCACTCTTGACAAGAGCCAACACAGGCATGACTGGCTGAGTGACTTCCCAAAGCGTTGTAACCATTCTATGATTCTATGACAGTGGAAGAGTGTGACTGACATGGGACAGAATGTTTTGGCACTCCCCCGCCCATTGCAATGTTGCCAGCGGTGGAGGCAGCTCGCCATGGGCTGTCAGCAAGATCTCCCAGGCCCGTGGATGTCTACAGCATTTTGCGTGGCTCACCCGTTCCACCGCCATGGTACACACTGCAGGAGTCACCTTCTGCAGGAAGGGACAGGAAGGTGTCTCCAGCAGGAAGGGCTGGGAAACCCTGCCCATGATGTTACAAGTGGGCTATTCCATCAACATGGCCCAGCATTAACATGAAATCCTATCCAATATTTGTAGCTTGAAACTCTGTTCCAATGATGAGTTTAAAAGATAAACCCTGGTCACGTATATAACAAAGAAACAGTTCTTCTCTCCCTTGGAATAGTTAGAACTGGACTGATGGCCTCAGTGGACTTGGAAGTTCAGCAATGAGAGTTCAAATGATATGTGGCTTTTTTCTCTCTCCTGCTAGAAATATTCATCACTTTGGATGTGAAAAGTACTTGAATGCTGGCAGCAAAAAATTTAAATATATTCATTATTAAAATCCCTTTCCTCTGAGAGCGGTAAATTGCTGTGGCGAATACCGTGACTATTTTTGGTGAGTAATAAATTTTTCTGTGTGTCCACTGGAAAATTCCCTCTGGAGATTGTTCCTGCCAGGCCCACTATTTTTCTGATTACATTGCATTCTGGCACCATGGTTACAAGTTTTAAATTGCATTGTCTTTCCTTAATTAAATGTGACAGCATCTTCATTAAACTTTTCATTAGAAACAATTTTTTTTTGTCCAGACCAGAAAATAATCATCCACATGATCTATGGAAAAGAAAGCAAGCTGTCGTAATGTGCTTCACAGCCAATGAAGTAGTCTTCTATGGAGTGCAATTATTAATGTAATGCAGAAGACATGGGAGGCAATTTGCATAGAGAACAAACCCCCATACGCAGCGATGAAATAAATCACCAAGTCAGCTGTCTTAGGTCATTAAAGCAAAATATTGTGGATGCTGGAGATTTTTTTTTAACTCATTTGTGGGTCATGGGCGTCGCTGGCTGACCCGCATTTATTGCCCATCCCTCATTGCCTTTGGGGCAGTTGAAAGTCAACCACATTGCTGTGGGTCTGGAGTCACATGTCGGAGAGACCAGGTAAGGACGGCAGATTTCCTTCCCTAAAGGACCTTAGTGAACCAGATGAGTTTTTCTGACAATAGACAATGGTTTCATGGTCATCAGTAGATTCTTAATTCCAGATTTTTTTTTGTTGAATTCAAATTCCACCAGCTGCCATGGCTGGATTTGAACCCGGGTCCCCAGAACATTAGCTGAGTTTCTGGATTAATAGTCTAGCGATAATACCACTAAGCCATCGCCTCCCCATCTGAGATGAAAACAGGAAGTGCCAGTGAAGCTCGAGCTCAGCAGGCCTGGCAGCATCTGTGGAGAGAGAAATAGAGGGTGGAATTTTCCAGTCCGCTCCCCTCCACCTACCACAGTCGGTGGGGCTGGGGAAAAATGTGGCAGGAGCTCCAAGAATTGGTTTGCCACCAAAGTAAAATGGTGGCATGATCCTTCACACCTGGCCACCATGGTGAGTCGCAATTTCTGCCAAAGGCTGGCAGAAAATCAATTTGCATCCTACTAATGGGATGCAGATGAAGCCCCAACTAGAATCTCACCAACCCTCTGCATCCCCCTGGACACTTTTTAAATATAGCGCCCGTATATGAAGGCCACCCAGCCTGCCTTGCAGCAAGGAACATTGGGAAAACCTAACTGTATCATCAATGAGGCTGTGGTCATGCGATACCGTGTGAATTCTCGACAGCCTCCAAGTTGGGAAACACCTCCTATCCCTGTCCCTGCCAAGAAACTTGGTCCTGGAAGAGAGAATTTTTCCCAGAGTTAATGATTGAAGTCCAATATGAGTCTTCTTCAAAGAAGAGTAATTTTGGTCTCGAAACATTAGATTTATTTCTCTTTCCACAGGTGCTGACATACCTGCTGAGATTTTCTAACAATTTCTGTTTTGCTTTCAATTGTTTTGGGTGCTGTTTTAAAGATAATTTTGCCTGGAACACAATGAGAATTCCATTGCTCATTTCCAATATAATGCAATGGAATCTTTATCATGAGCCTCCGAGGGGAAGATGGCACCTCGGTTTGACAACATAACTACCCTCCACTGAAAGACTGCACCTCCGACAGTGCAGCCTTTGTGTTGCAGTGGAGTATCAACCTAGATTATATTCTCACGTTTATTCATGTGTGTTAAATCCAGAGTCACCTGACTCAGAAATGAAAGTGCTATCATTGAATGAAGTTGAAACTTGTATACTCTTTACACTCATTAAAACATGGCCGCAAATTTACTGGAGACACCTCCCGCAGTCAACGCCGTCGATTGGATTTTCTCTTTACCCTCCAGCTCCAAATGTTTTCACACAACAAATGGTTGGAATTGCCAAGTGACAATAACGCATTGTGACCAGTAGGACACCTGGGACTTTGATGAATAAGGCAATTGCCTTATTTTCTTCAGCAATTAAATTTGATGATGCAGATCATAACAAAACCAAGGACAGGGAAGGCAATAGGAGGAATTCAAGTCAAATTAGATGCAGAAAGAAAAATTCGAGAGGGAAAGACAGATTGGGTCAAGCGACAAGGGAAAAAAGGAGAGAGAAAGGAAAAGGGAAAGAAAAAACAATTTTAAAAACATCTAGGAACAATTTACTACTTGGAGGGATGATATGCCACAATTTAAATTGCTCCCCTTCTAGGCCTTCAAGGCTGAGTGGCATGCCAAGACGATAACCCCCGCCCCGGTAATAGGGCCTTTACATGACAAAAAAGCCACATAACTGTGGTGAACCATAGATGGTTACCACTATGGGTACTGAACCATAGATGGTTATCACTATGGGTACTTGTACATGTGTTACTCTTGTTACTGTTGGGGTTAGGGTTGGGGTGTTCCACCTGTTGGTATTGTTCTGTGGTACACTCCGGTTGGCTCCGCCTTCCTATAGGAGTATAAAGGTCACTGCACTTCCTAGTGACCCTTTAGTCTGGGATTGTATTGTTATGCAGTATGCTCCATTCTTGTTACTAATAAAAGCCTTTATTTCCCGGGTACGATCCAGCCTCCCGAGTGAATTAATCGCGCATCAATAACTTTCTGTGATGTAAACAATCCATGTTTACTGAACAAATCCAACAAATCCTTGACACGCATTTGATGACAGACTCCTACATGTGCAAGGATAATTTTGCCTGGAACACAATGAGAATTCCATTGCTCATTTCCAATATAATGCAATGGAATCTTTATCATGAGCCTCCGAGGGGAAGATGGCACCTCGGTTTGACAACATAACTACCCTCCACTGAAAGACTGCACCTCCGACAGTGCAGCCTTTGTGTTGCAGTGGAGTATCAACCTAGATTATATTCTCACGTTTATGTCATGTGTGTTAAATCCAGAGTCACCTGATTTGTGTGGTGATTCATAACTTGTGGCATATCCCTCCCTCACCACAAATTGCAGGATTTTTTAACGCTTTATAAATTATATGCACCCTGAACTCATCATTAGCTTTCAAATAAAGTCTGTGACCAATGGCCGTAGGGAAAGCATTTTTCTCTGATTTTTATCTGCTTAATACCAATTTTGATCTAAGCTGGAAATATTCCGTTAAATTCTTTAATGCTATCCAATAAAGTGTGCGCTGGATATATTTGTCCTTCGCTTAATGGCACATGCTGAAACAAAATTAAAAAGATCTAAGTTGATGGTTATAATAATATCAAGTGTAGGTGACAGTTGGTGTCTCAGTGAGGGAGTGCTGCTCGGGCTGCAGTAGAGTGTGACAGTTGGTGTCTCAGTGAGGGAGTGCTGCTCGGGCTGCAGTAGAGTGTGACAGTTGGTGTCTCAGTGAGGGAGTGTTGCTCGGGCTGCAGTGGAGAGTGACAGTTGGTGTCTCAGTGAGGGAGTGCTGCTCGGGCTGCAGTAGAGTGTGACAGTTGGTGTCTCAGTGAGGGAGTGTTGCTCGGGCTGCAGTAGAGTGTGACAGTTGGTGTCTCAGTGAGGGAGTGTTGCTCGGGCTGCAGTGGAGAGTGACAGTTGGTGTCTCAGTGAGGGAGTGCTGCTCGGGCTGCAGTGGAGAGTGACAGTTGGGGAAGTGTGGGGAAGTTTTTTTTTTTTTGTTTTCTTTTTTTCTTGCTGGTAATGGCTTCAGGGATGGCAGTTCAGGCAGTATGCTGCATCTCCTGTGGGATGTATGTGGTGAGGAAATCCAGTAGTGTTTCAGGAGATTTTAGTTGTAAGAAGTGCATTAGATTGCAGCTTCTGGAGGAGCGTGTAAAGGAGCTGGAGGGGGAGGTAGAGGAACTCCGCATAATTCGGGAGGCGGAGGTGGAAGTTGATAGGAGTTATAGAGAAATAGTAACTCCTAGAAATGAGGCTTGGGTCAATGCCAGGAGGAGGGGTAAGAAGCAATCGGGAAGACAATCCCCTGGGGCGGTTCCCCATCATAATAGGTTTTCGGTGCTGGAGGCTACAGTTGAGGAGGAATCAACTGAGCATAGAGAGCAGATCTCTGGGGGTGAGCCGAGTGAGAAAGCTCAGGTGGTTAGGGGCTGTAAAAGACTGGGCCTTGTGATTGGGGACTCCACAATTAAGGGGACAGATAGGAGGGTCGGAACTAAAGGTAGGGACTCAGGGTTGGTGTGTTGCCTACCAGGGGCTGGGGTCCGGGATGTGTCTGACAGGGTATTCAGGATTCTTAGGGGGGAGGGAGATAAACCACAAGTTATTGTACATGTGGGGACACACGACATAGGGAGGATAGGGGAAGGGGATATTAGGCAGGGATTTATGGAGTTGGGGTGGAAACTAAAGGCCAAGACTGACAGAGTGGTTATCTCTGGACTCTTGCCTGTACCACGGGATAGTTTAGAGAGGAATAGGGAGAGGGAAGGTTTGAATTCATGGCTGAGGGGATGGTGCAGGAGGGAGGGGTTCAGGTACTTAAGCAATTGGGGCTCGTACTGGGGAAGGTGTGACCTCTATGAGAAGGATGGTCTACACCTTAATCAGAAGGGGACCAATATCCTGGGGGGTAAATTTGCTAAGGCCATGCAAGGAGGTTTAAACTGATTCGGGGGGGGGGGGAGGGATCCTGAGTAGTGGGGCTGAAAGTGAGGGATGCATGGATGGGGACTGCAATGCACGGCATTGCAGAGGTGGGGTGGAGCAGGGTTTGAAATGTGTATACTTCAATGCCAGGAGTATTCGCAATAAAGTGGGTGAACTTGCAGCGTGGATCAGTACCTGGGACTTCGATGTTGTGGCTATTTCAGAGACATGGATAGAGCAGGGGCAGGAATGGATGCTGCAGGTCCCGGGGTTCAAATGTTTTAGTCGAAGTAGGGAAGGAGGTAGAAGAGGGGGAGGGGTAGCATTATTGGTCAGAGATTGTATCACAGTGTCAGAGAGGAGGTTTGATGAGGACTTATCTGTTGAGGTAGTATGGGCGGAGATTAGAAATAGGAGAGGAGAGGTCACCCTGTTGGGAGTCTTTTATAGACCTCCTAAAAGTTCTAGAGAGGTTGAGGAAAGGATTGCGGAGTCAATCCTGCTTAGGAGTGAAAGTAATAGGGCAATTGTTATGGGGGATTTTAACTTGACTAATATTGACTGGAATTGTTATAGCTCTAGCTCGTTAGAGGGGTCAGTTTTTGTTCAAAGCGTGCAGGAAGGTTTTTTGACTCAGTATGTAGACAGGCCAACTAGAGGTGAGGCTATATTGGATCTGGTGCTGGGAAATGAGCCAGACCAGGTGCTAGACTTGGAAGTTGGTGTGCATTTTGGTGATAGTGACCACAATTCGGTTACGTTCACCTTACTGATGGAAAGGGATAGGCATGAACCTCGGGCCAGTGGTTTTAGCTGGGGGAAGGGTAATTATGAGGCTATTAGGAGAGAATTAGGAAACATAGGTTGGACTAGGAGATTACAGGGACTGGGAACGTCCGACATGTGGAGTTTTTTCAAGGAGCAGCTACTGCGAGTCTGTGATAGGTATGTCCCTGTCAGGCAAGGAGGAATTGGTAGGGCTAGGGAACCGTGGTGCACCAAAAAAGTTTCTTTGTTGGTTAAAAAAAAAAAGGAGGCTTATGTTCGGATGAGACGTGAGCACTCGGGTAGTGCACTAGAAAGCTTTAGATTGGCTAAGAGGGAGTTGAAGAGCGAGCTTAGAAGGGCTAAAAGGGGACATGAGAAGACTTTGGCGGATAGGGTTAAAGAGAATCCTAAGGCGTTCTATAGGTATGTCAAGAACAGAAGGTTGGTTAGGGCAAGTTTAGGGCCAGTTATAGATGGCAGAGGGAAGTTATGTGTGGAACCGGAGGAGATTGGTGAAGCATTGAACCAATATTTCTCTTCGGTGTTCACGCAAGGGGACATGAATATAGCTGAGGAGGACACTGGGTTGCAAGGGAGTAGAATAGACAGTATTACAGTTGATAAGGAGGATGTGCAGGATATTCTGGAGGGTCTGAAAATAGATAAATCCCCTGGTCCGGATGGGATTTATCCAAGGATTCTCTGGGAGGCAAGAGAAGTGATTGCAGAGCCTCTGGCTCTGACCTTCAGGTCGTCGTTGGCCTCTGGTATAGTACCAGAAGATTGGAGGTGTTAGCGCGAGTGAACAGATACCACACCACTCGCACCCAGAGCCAAGATTGATAGCAGCACAGTTTATTATAGTGTTTTACGTCGACGGAGGTACAATCAGGACACAGACAAGACAGTCCCGAAAAGTACTCTGCTTGCCTGCCAAAACGGAGTACAGTTATAGTAACAATCTGTTTTGATATGTAAATGGTTTGTGAGTGGTTTCCTGATATAATCATCCTGTTTCAATAGGTTTGTGGGTGTGGAGTTTGATGTGTAAATGGTTTTCTTTTATAGTTATCCCGTTAATGGGTTTTCTGGTCTAGAGTTTTAATATGTAAAGTTTGGTTTAAGAGTGTGATAATTGCTTTATGTCTCTGAATTCCTTTGGACAATGGGTGTTTGATGGGATGTCAGGAAGTTTTCCAGGTCTCATGGTATTTTCTGAATAGCATATTGATGCGAGTTCCTGAGTCTTTGTCAACCTGGTTTCTGTGTTTAAAAGATGCCTGCTTGCCTTACTCACACCTTTCTGGCTGAATGCTGTCCTGTTTTGCTTCATTTATCGAGTTATAGTTTAAGAAATATTCTAATCCTAATACCCACAAAATTTATGCCCGCCTACAGTCCCCCCTGTCGGTCAAAAGTGAATTTTTTATTGTTTATTTCCTTTTCACTTTTCTAACCGATCTTTCTCCCCTTTATTATATTTTGTGTCCGGTGCTTCCTGCCTCCGTACGCTGCAGTCGTACAGTTTAGGGAAGTCCCGGAGTTTGTCAAATCATGTGTAGGCGGGAGTAATCATCCCGCTTGGTTACCTGCCCCATCATACCAATTGTTCTAACTAAGTTCTTATGTGCTTTCATTCTCTTCCGCTGGCGGTAGGTGTAACATGTAGCCAATCCCCAGGAAAGGGCTAAGATGAGTTGGATGACCACCAGTGTGTGCGATGTAATTCGGACCCAGGGGTGGATGTTTACATTTAGACCCCAGTCCCACACCTTCTGTACCCATGTTTGACTTCGTAACGCCGTCTCGGTATCTTGTTCCAAGGTTTTGATGTGTGACTGTAACCGGTGGTATAATCGGACGGAGTGTCCTACTTTAAGTCGGAGCTCCCTTAGGACTTCGGTCAGGTGTGGGATGGGGGCTTGCTCGGGTTCTTGGTAGTCTCTTAGGTTGTCTTTTAGGGGGTCTGTGGCATTAAAGGCTATGGTCTGCCTATTTCGGATATTGGTGATGTGAGCTTGACCTATAGTGACTGGCTTGCGAGGGGTAAAACAGAAGTTAGGGTCGGAGATTGGGCATGTTAATCCGTTATATGTGAATGATGTACGTGTGGTAGCTACACAGTATCTACCCCGCCCCCCGTATCCTGCCCGGGCGAAATGTGGGTCTACGGGTATAATCTCTAAGGTGCAGTCCTGTGTTCGGTTAAACCCACATTCTGCTGCCTCTCCTTGTCTCAGTGGGTGAGGACAGATGGTGACCTCTCCCCTCTGCTTGCACCCTGCGAGAGAAACACTGGACATTATGCCATGTTTGGAGATGGCCATGTTTTCGGTTATGTGGTAGCGGAGGGAAGCATTGCCCCTAACAACACCAATATTTTCAATTCGGAAGATGGGGAATGGTCCAGCGTCCTGTGTGACCGTTGGAATTAGCAGAACCATTCCTATCCCGGTGCCCTCACTAACCTCGCAGTCGGGGATTACTGGATATACTCGTGTCATCCCCTTCAGGGTCCGGTCATCCAGCACCCCCTTCTGATCTGCGAGTTGCGCTAGTTGGGCGCTGTCGATCCAATCGGGCACTTCCCCCCTGTGTACCTGGTCCAAATTGTGTCGTATTTGTGCCACCATCCACTGATCATATGCATGGCATAACTGTCCCTGTTGTACCCGGGCAGTGTCTTCCCTTTCCCTGTCTATGAGGCGATTGATAGTTCGGGCATGTGCTTCTAACACTGCAATCCCATCTAGTTGGATATGGGCGCCCGCTTCCCCTAAGAATGCTTGTTCCGCCTGCTGGTCTAATGACCGCTGTAATATGTTTTTCATTACCCCTTTCAGCTGTTCAATTTTACTGTTGAGGCCCTGGATGTCAATGGAGTTAATCATTGTGTCTCCTGTATTCAGCCCTGTGAGCATATCATTGATAATACCCCGTTTGCTTCGGTATGTGTTGGTGTTTATGTTTCCCCTGTAGTGTGTGGCCCCCATTGCGTCAATGGCCCGTTTTATGGTCTCTCTCTCTAACATCTGATACAAGTTCTGTACCCGTTCTGAGCAATGCCTGGGTACCTGGATTCCTGAAATGTCGATCAGGACAGGTACCACCTCATGTTTTACGTTGTCGTACACAATTTCCCCCTCGTTCCACAACACCAGTCCTCCCTCCGGTCCCCTGCTTTGCAAGGGACAGGGTAAGATTTCGGGCCTTGTGGTCGTGGGGGCCCGCGTTGGAAGCGGTGCAAAACATACATACAATGAGACTGCGGGAGCCTCAACAGGTCCGTAATAGCCGCAAATGTCCATGTTTGAATTCAAAGTGTCCTGTGGTCGGGCCTCTTGTGGGTTGTCGGGGAGGGCGCAGAGAGTCCCAAAAACGCACTGGTCTCTGTTCTGGAGGTCCCGCTGTTGAATGCATGTTCGGAGTCCTTCTAAAGTGCAAGTGAAGCAGATCTCGTTGATACCCGGGTAAACTTGTAGCCATGCGTTAAGATAAGTTCTACTGTTCATAGGGTCCGGTCCAGCTGGCACACAGAGTGCCTCGGATGTGTTGAAGGCTACCCCGTGGAATCGCGGGTAGATGGGGTGTTCTTTGGGTGCCACACTCGTCAGGAAGGTCGCCGCGAGGATCATCCTCCAAGTGGTCCACATGGTTCTGGAGAGGGGTTGGGGGAGGATATATAAAACCTGGTGGCCGCCAGTCGTTAGGTTCATATTAGGTGATGAACTTGTCTTACTTATCTTATTCTTATTTCTATCTACATATATACATTCATGCCTCGGTTGGCATATAGTTCCTTTAGTGTTGGAAAATAAAGGTTGTTATTTCGATTTCCGCTGTAAGGACAAAGATGGTTAAGGGCCAATACGTGGAGTGGACGGAGCATCCTCTGTCCTTTCAGTCAGTCTGCTCTGTCCTCTTTCCCCGTGGTGATAGGATTTTAATTGCGACCAATGTTTCCATCGGCCTTTTCCTTTCACATCGACACACGCACATGTATCGCTGGTAAGGATAACCTCGTGGGGTCCCATCCATTTCGGTGCAAACCCGGGTCGGTCTGGGGCAATCCGAATCAAAACCCTATCCCCTACTCGAGGGAGGGTGGGGGTATGACTGACATTTTCCTTTTTAGCCTGGTCTCTAATGGCTTGCTGGTCCCTGGCTGTGTGGTGCAGGTCTCGGAGTTGTGAATCTAGGTGTTGCACATATCGTTTGAGCTTGTCCCGGAGGGGTGTCATTTCTTCCCCTCCCACGGCGATGTTTTCGGGGAGTCGCATTGCTCTCCCGGTCATTAGTTCGAACGGGGTGAGCCCTATGGTTCGACCTGGGGTGGCCCGTAGGCGCATCAGGATACAGGGAAGGACATCTACCCACCCCTGACCTGTTTCTGCGATAGTTTTTGCTATCGTGTTCTTGAGGGTGCGATTCATTCTCTCTACCATTCCAGCACTCTGGGGGTGGTATGGTATATGGAACCGCTGTCGGATCCCTAAGGTTTTACATGCGTGTTTCATTACCTTGCCTGTGAAGTGTGTCCCCCCGCTGCGGTAATGAATCCGCGCCTATTCCATGCTATCATATAGTCGTGAACCACCCCGAACGCATATTGACTGTCCGTGTATATGTTTACCCTTTTGTCCCTTCCTGCGCTAAGGGCCTTTGTTAATGCTATAAGCTCGGCCACTTGAGCAGAGGTCTCCCCCCTTTTACCAATCGCTGGATAGGTTCTGCTATGGATGCAAACTGATCGATGAAATTCCGACAGTAATTAAAGAGTCCCATTACCCTACGCACCCCCCTAACTGTGTTCGGACGGGTCATGTTGGCAATTGCTGTTTTTCGGTCCGTGGGAAGGGTTTTCTTTCCCTGACTTATGTAATGCCCCAGATATCGGACCTCTGGTTTTGCGAGTTGTGCTTTGGTTGGGTTAACCTTAAATCCTGCTGTTTGTAAGCCCCGCAGGATTACTGACAGGGCTCCCAAATGCCCCGTCGGGTTAGTGGAGGCGATCAAGATGTCATCCACATATTGGAGAAAAGCGCTCTCATAGGGGGATAAGTTACAATTTTCGAGGGCTTTGCTCATAACCCGGTGGAATATGTTGGGGCTATTGTGGAATCCCTGGGGGAGACGGGTCCAGGTGTACTGTCTACCTCCACAGGTGAAGGCAAACTTCTCCTGGGAGTCTGGGTGGAGTGGAATTGACCAGAATCCGTTTGCTATGTCCAGCACGGAGAAGATACAATATTCAGGTCGCAGTCCGTTAAATATAGTGGCCGGGCTCGCAACGATAGGGTGTTCCTTTGGGGTGACCTTATTCAGGGCGGTATAGTCGATGGTTAGTCGGTAGTTCCCGTCTGGCTTACGGACGGGCCACATCGGGGAATTTGTGTGGGACACGGTGGGTCTCAGGATGCCCCGTTTAACCAAAGCCTGGACGATTGTTTCGGTTGCCTGTAACGCCTCGGGTTTTATGGGATATTGTTTATGAGGGGCATGGGCTGGTCCTTGTATTTGTAAAGGAAGGATTGTGACGAGACCGCAGTCTTGCTTGCCTGTAGCCCAGACCCGGGGTAGTGCTTGACATAAGAGTCCCACTAGTCCCTCCTTCTTCCAGTCTCGGGCCGTCGGAGCCGGAGCCCCCATGCCTATGGCTGCTACGTTCTTATTAGGGACCCAGTATCCTTGGATCCCGCTCTTGTGTTCTTTCCTTGCCGTCCACAGCAGGCGCTTATTGAAAGCGTCCACCACTGCTCCTAACTCTCCCAGGAGGTCTATTCCCAAAATTGTCCCTTCTTCATTTGGGCCCACCCAGAAGTGTACGGGGAGTATGATCCCCTCTACCTCAAGTAACACTGCTTCGCTCTGATATGCTATAGTCCTATCCCCCCCTATTCCTACTACTACTATGGAACGGTGGGTGGTGGGTAGTGCCATGTTGGTGAGGGATATCGAAGCCCCCGTATCTATTAATATTTTGCATCGCCGGCCCCCTAACGATGCATTCACCCAGATACGGGGGTCCGTTCCCGGGGCGGGGGCCGATGCCACTCATGCAGATTTTTGTGCCGCCAAGGTTTGTATAATGTCCAGCAGCTGCTGGTGGCTGAGGTGCGCTGGGTCCGAAACCACCTCGTTCTCCCTTATATCTGGGGCGCTTGCCGGGGTTTTCTCCAGTCTCTTCGGGGGCGCTCCCTTTCTCCTTGGGATCCTTCTGTCTTTGCAGGTAGATTCGGTGTGTCCGATTCTGCCGCACTTATTACATGTATTAGGAGGGTGCGGGATTATAGCTCGGCATTCCCTTTTGAAATGGCCTAATTCCCCGCACCTGTAGCAATTTCCTCCTTCAGTTCCTACCGCTGATATCCCTACTCTGGCGCCCTGTGTTTTCCTTTGCTGGTTGTCTACAGTGACAGCCCAGTTTTCTAATTCATTGAAGGTGTTAAAGTTTACCAATCCTGTCTTTAGGATAGCTTGGTGTGCTGGGCTCAGCCCATCCCTATATAACCGGAGGAATGCCGGGTTCTGTCTATCTGCATCTGGCATTCCTCCGTGGGCTACAAAGGCATCGAATTTTCGTCGCCCGTATTCCTGAGCCCCTTCCTCCTTTTTCTGCGTTACTCCTACTATTACACTCCAACTCACGGGGACCTCCCCCATGGTCAGGATGATATCGTTTTTAAAGCCTGTCAGAGCCTGTTCCTGCTCCCGGCGGCTCCCGTCTAGGTCTGCACACCAAGTCCCATTCTGGTGTTCTGCCCGGAGCCGAGCCCAGTGATTCTCGGGCATCTTGGCTCTTACTAACCCTGCTATATCTCGGTTGTGTAAGTTGTGGCACAGTTGCATCCCTTTCATCTTTTGCCAAAAAATTACGTTACTGTGCCTGGGCTGCAGGGTTGGGAGCTTTTCTAGTAATTTCATAGTGCCCCCTGGCGAGAGTGACACATAAGTCATTTTAATTTGGGCCTGCCTTCCTCGCCCGTCTCTCCCTTGTCCCCCTGGGATACATTCGATCTTAAGAGGTGCTGCTTTGGCGTTTGGGGGATCGGTGGTTACCGGGGGACTCCCCCCTGTTTTAATCATGCTTTTAATTAGGTTCTTGTTTTTATCTGCTAGATAGCGGGTGAGGGACCCTTCCGGCCCCCATTCAAAAATGGTCTCAATGCTATCCATGTCGAATCTCTTAGCTAAGATCAGTGGTGTACTAATCCTGGTTTGGTGCTTCCCACAGATACTTGTGTAGGTATCCCTGGGGTTCCTGGTTTGGTGTTTCCACTGTCAGTACCTTTAAACCTTCAGCAGTAACACGCAGAGCCCGTCCTGCATGTAACGGGGAGATCACCGCTCACAGAGACAGGGGGGGCTCTGACCACGACTACAGGGGCCGGGGGGCCACTCTTTCCTGACCAAATCCTACCGCTAAATCAATCCACAGAGGCTCGCCGTTTCCCTATCTCCCCGGGAATCACCCTGACCTGGGTGCGGACAAGCGTGGGATTGACCGCAGGTAGGAGTTCCCCCGGCGTGTAGCCGTTCTTTCGCGCTACCAGAGGTCTCCTGCTTGTAGTGCCCGAAGCACTCACAGAGGCTCCAGACTTAGTAGCGCCCGGACATGTAGCAGACTCCTCGCGGATCTGTTTCCAGTGGCCCAGACTTTCGCGCCTGCAGAGGTCCTACCCGACTTGCAGCGCCCGGACTTAAACCGAACTTCGTGAGTCCGCGTTCATTGGCCCTAACCCTGGACGTCCTCCCGGCCTCCCGGCCACTTAACCCTTGTCTTCCTTAGGTACCTTTTGGGTCAGCTAATGTCTGGTCGGGTCCGCTGTCAGGGATACGCGGAATGCAACAGTACACAATCAATTACAATTCGCGACCCCGCTCACCCGCCCAAAGAAGAACCTACCCCGCTGTGCAGCTCTCGATCGGGCTCTGTTCACAAGTTCAGATCGCGGCAGCCGTGGAACACCGCTGGCACTGGGAATTCCTGCGGACTTTAAATGAGTAAAGATACTCACCCAGTGTTTGAGAGGCGATGTTCCAGCGGCGGTCACGATCCCGGACGAGCCCCCAATTGTTAGCGCGAGTGAACAGATACCACACCACTCGCACCCAGAGCCAAGATTGATAGCAGCACAGTTTATTATAGTGTTTTACGTCGACGGAGGTACAATCAGGACACAGACAAGACAGTCCCGAAAAGTACTCTGCTTGCCTGCCAAAACGGAGTACAGTTATAGTAACAATCTGTTTTGATATGTAAATGGTTTGTGAGTGGTTTCCTGATATAATCATCCTGTTTCAAAAGGTTTGTGGGTGTGGAGTTTGATGTGTAAATGGTTTTCTTTTATAGTTATCCCGTTAATGGGTTTTCTGGTCTAGAGTTTTAATATGTAAAGTTTGGTTTAAGAGTGTGATAATTGCTTTATGTCTCTGAATTCCTTTGGACAATGGGTGTTTGATGGGATGTCAGGAAGTTTTCCAGGTCTCATGGTATTTTCTGAATAGCATATTGGTGCGAGTTCCTGAGTCTTTGTCAACCTGGTTTCTGTGTTTAAAAGATGCCTGCTTGCCTTACTCACACCTTTCTGGCTGAATGCTGTCCTGTTTTGCTTCATTTATCGAGTTATAGTTTAAGAAATATTCTAATCCTAATACCCACAAAATTTATGCCCGCCTACAGAGGTTAGCGAATGTTGTCCCATTGTTTAAGAAGGGGAACAGAGACTTCCCCGGGAATTATAGACCGGTGAGTCTCACTTCTGTTGTCGGCAAGATGTTGGAAAAAATTATAAGGGATAGGATTTATAGTTATTTGGAGAGTAATGAATTGATAGGTGATAGTCAGCATGGTTTTGTGGCAGGTAGGTCGTGCCTTACTAACCTTATTGAGTTTTTTGAGAAAGTGACCAAGGAGGTGGATGGGGGCAAGGCAGTGGACGTGGTATATATGGATTTTAGTAAGGCGTTTGATAAGGTTCACCATGGTAGGCTTCTGCAGAAAATGCAGATGTATGGGATTGGGGGTGATCTAGGAAATTGGATCAGGAATTGGCTAGCGGATAGGAAACAGAGGGTGGTGGTTGATAGTAAATATTCATCATGGAGTGCGGTTACAAGTGGTGTACCTCAGGGATCTGTTTTGGGGCCACTGCTGTTTGTAATATTTATTAATGATCTGGATGAGGGTATAGTTGGGTGGATTAGCAAATTTGCTGATGACACCAAAGTCGGTGGTGTGGTAGACAGTGAGGAAGGGTGTCGTAGTTTGCAGGAAGACTTAGACAGGTTGCAAAGTTGGGCCGAGAGGTGGCGGATGGAGTTTAATGCGGAGAAGTGTGAGGTAATTCACTTTGGTTGGAATAACAGATGTGTTGAGTATAGGGCTAACGGGAGGACTTTGAATAGTGTGGAGGAGCAGAGGGATCTAGGTGTATGTGTGCATAGATCCCTGAAAGTTGGGAATCAAGTAGATAAGGTTGTTAAGAAGGCATATGGTGTCTTGGCGTTTATTGGTAGGGGGATTGAATTTAGGAGTCGTAGCGTTATGTTGCAACTGTACACAACTCTGGTGCGGCCGCACTTGGAGTACTGTGTGCAGTTCTGGTCCCCACATTACAGGAAGGATGTGGAGGCTTTGGAGAGGGTGCAGAGGAGGTTTACCAGGATGTTGCCTGGTATGGAGGGGAGATCCTATGAGGAGAGGCTGAGGGATTTGGGATTGTTTTCGCTGGAAAGGCGGCGGCTAAGAGGGGATCTTATTGAAACATATAAGATGATTAGAGGTTTAGATAGGGTGGATAGTGATAGCCTTTTTCCTCTGATGGAGAAATCCAGCACGAGGGGGCATGGCTTTAAATTGAGGGGGGGTAGTTATAGAACCGATGTCAGGGGTAGGTTCTTTACCCAGAGGGTGGTGAGGGATTGGAATGCCCTGCCAGCATCAGTAGTAAATGGGCCTAGTTTGGGGGCGTTTAAGAGATCCGTAGATAGGTTCATGGACGAAAAGAAATTGGTTTAGGTTGGAGGGTCACAGTTTTTTTTTTTTACTGGTCGGTGCAACATCGTGGGCCGAAGGGCCTGTTCTGCGCTGTAATGTTCTATGTTCTATGTTCTAGGTAAGATCATTTGTGGCACGAACAACTCCAAATATCATGCAAATATTGCTAATTTATATGGAATAATCTGAGATAACCTCTAATATAAGTATGGGTTGCATATTTAAGAACATGCAAATCTTGCCTGCGGACTATTTTCTATTTGACAATATTAATAGAATGTTTACCAAATTAGGGCGGTTAAGGCTGAATGCATATCAGAGATTCTTTAGACACTGGTTCACTGGAAGCTTCAAATGTATCATTTTTAATTATTTCACGTTACATTGCATACCATGTCAAAAATCACATATTAAATTACAGCTTGCACAGAATACAAGAGCCACATTCTGCTTCTAAACTGGAAAATAACATCACCATTGATTTTAAACAGCAAAGTGCTTTGAGAATTAAATTCTCACTTTTTATTTGCTCGGGTAATAGCCGAATGTTGCAAAAAGTTCCAGAGAAACATGGAATAGTGTAATTAATGGCGAAAGTCACTTATTCCATAATTTCCCCTTACTTGTGTGACATTCACGTGTTCATTTCATAGAATCATAGGGCAGAATTTTCCGGCCGTTCCTGTCAGCAGAGTCTTCTGTTATTGCTGATGTGACCACCCGCCCCCCCCTCTCCCCTCCCAACATCGTGGGTTCCCCAATGGCAGAGTGGTGTGAGCCAAGGGAAAACTCTGTTGACAGTGGCAGGACTGGAAGATCCCACTGCAGACAACGGTGGGCCACCTCTGCCACTGCAGAACATGCTGTGTTGTGGCGGGGAGGGAGGGTGGTTGCAGAAAATGGTAACTAGACTGAAAGTGGCCATTTGGTCTATCATGCTAGCTCTCTGTGACTGTAACTCAGCGAGTTCAACTCGCTGCCCTACCCCCAGAGTCCTGCAAATCTTTTCTTCTCCCAATGCTTATCCAATCTCCTTTTGAAAATCTTCATGGTGTCTGCCTTCACCACGTCCTCAAGTAGTACATTTAAGCCCTGAAGCACACACTGCCTGAGAAAGCTTTTCATCAAGTTACCCTTGTTTTTTTTTGCATTGTATCAGTGTTCTCGAGGCCTTTCCAACAGGAACAATTTCTTCCTATCTACTTGGACATGAAGGGACAATTTAGCATGGTCAATCCATCTAACCTGCCCATCTTTGGACATAAAGGGACAATTTAGAATGGTGAATCCACTAAACTACATATCTTTGGACACAAAGGGACAATTTAGCATGGTCAATCCTCCCAACCTGCGCATCTTTGGACTGTAGGAGGAAACCAGAGCACCCAGAGGAAACCCACGAGAAAACGTGCAAATTCCACACAGTCAGCTGAGGCCGGAATTGAACCCAGGACTCTGGTGCTATGAGGAAGCAGTGCAAACTACTGTGTCACAGTGCTATTTATTTATTTCTAAATAAACTATGCCAACTACATCTTGGGGATGTATTTTGTAGTTTTACTTGATAGCAATCTGGAAAAAAATAAACCCGTTTCCTTCGGTTGTTTGCAAAATTTTTATTGTGTTTTATTTATTTCATGACTGTGTTAGATGTTGGGGGTGAACATTCTGGTTGAGAACACAGCCTCTGATAGAACTTCCATTTAAATGAGAAAGCTTGCTTCGAAACAGATAGTTTTAATCCAAGTAGCAGTTTCCAGGAATGCATCTACTAATTAAAATGGAGGTATTCCTGTAATTATCAAGTTAAATGAGTGTCAACAATTGAATCCAGATCAGATGATTTAGATTTTAATTTTTATTGCAAGTCTTCATCTGAGGCAATTCTGTCACTTTTAATGAATAGGAACTTCGATTTTTGTAGCATTTTTTTGATTAGAATATTTTAGTGATCTAATTAGTTTTCAATGTCAGGACATAAGATCTCAGGCTTTTTTAAAAAAATTGTATGACTAACATGATCTTTGAATCACAACCGTAAAGCACCGACAAAAATAAACTCTGCAGCAAAACTACTGTCCAAATAAATGCTTTACCACATCACAAGCCAGCAGTATTTATTTTTTGTCTGCTTCGAATGCAGTAAAACCCAAAACTCTTGTCAGCTAATTAACTGTATTGCTGGTATCTAATAACAGTACGTGGAATTAAAATTCATCATGCTTACCTGTTCTATAGCAATACCGTTTGTCGTGCCATTAATCCCTTTATCCATGTTAATGTTGTCTCTCCAGACACTAATTTTGATCACCATTCCACCAAGATTACCATTGCTAATTATGATGTTGCTGTAATGGGCACTTCTGTGGCAATTTGTATCCTCGTTGATCAGCTCTGGTGTCTGACTTATTCGGCTGACATGATCAGCAGACTGGGGAGAAAGATGTGCTGATTGTCCCTTTCAGGGCAACACAGCAGAGTAAGGGTCACATGGCCTGTGTGACCAATTGGGCTTCAGAGTGTGGAATCACCTGTGGGCGAGCTGGGCAAGCCATGCCAAAAAGCCTTGGGTGGCACAGTGGTCTGGTTATCACTGCTGCCTCACAGCGTTAGAGATCCTGGTTCAATTCCAGCCTTGGGTGACTGTGTGTGGCATTTGCACATTCTCCTCGTGTCTGCGTGGATTTCCTTTGGGTGCTCCGGTTTCCTTCCACAGTCCAAAGATGTGGTGTAGGTTAGGTGGATTAGCCATGGTAAATGTGCAGGTTTACGGGGATAATGTGGGGTTTGGACCTGGTGAGATGCTTTTTCGGAAAGTTGGTGCAGACTCAATGGGACAAATGGCCTCATTTTGCACTTAAGTAACTCTAACTTAATGGGACAAGGAGTTCCAGTCGGTGGCCAATGAACAACTACATCTACTGCTGGGGTGGAGGCGAGGGGTTGGCGGGGGTTAGAGGGAAATCCTGGGCAATGTTATTGGTCTTCCAAATACCTCAGTGGAGGAAATCTTTGCTCATCCAGGAGTGAATGTCAGACAAACAGCATATCAAATCAAAGGTAGGCAATGAGGTAGAGCTGTGTACCATCAATGGAAATGTGGAACATGACATTGCGTTTTCAGATTATGTCACTGGCATATCAATAAGAAATAGGAAGAGATTAAGAATGCATCTTTGGAGGAACTTCAGAGATAATCATTCAGGAGTGGGTAGTGAAGCCATTGCACATGATTACCTATCGATGACTAGAAAGATAAGAATGGAGGCAGCTGGAAGGCAGAGGAGAAAATTTGGAGGAGGTTGGTGTGTCAAAGGCTATGGACAGATCAAGAGAGATGAAGAGTTATCATTTACCGTGGTCACAGTTGCATAGGATATAATTTCTCGCTTTGATAAAAGCCTTCTCAGTACTGCAGCATTGTGGAAACCTGATCACAGAATCATAGAATTATATGGGAAGCTGGAGGTCATTCAGTCAACCGTATTTGCATTAGCTCTTTACCTTTCAAGTATCTATTCAATTTCCTTTTGAATCTATTGAATCTGCTTCTACCACCTTTACAAGCAGTGCATACATATCATAATAACTCTCTGCATATTTTGTTTTCTCATCTGTCCTCTTATTCTTTTACTGTGTTATTATACCACCCACCTCCAGCCCCCTGAATAAGATCAATGGGAAGGAAAATGTAGAATATTGCCAAGCATAGCTTAGTTGAAACCAATACAGTGAGGTGTTCAGTAGGAAAGACAATTTAGAAGGATGAAGACTTTATATAATTTGGCGAAGATTGGAGTGATGGGGCCATGTGCAGGATATACTATGACAGTAGAGTTCTGGATGAGTTGGGGGTTTCTTTTGGGTGGACACTGGGGGGATATTTGAAAAGTTAGGCAGGGAATTGAGAAAGATATGAATGAATGTTCCAGAGGTGGTTGGAACAGAGCCAGCAATGTTTGGAGGTAAAAACTGATTGTTTTGTACTTGATTGAAGTATTTGGGGTCGAACAGAATATCAAGTTGTGTACTGTTCGGGTTAGCCTGCAGATAGTGATAAAATTACAGCAAAACCGAGGAATTTATAACATGGAATGAACAAGACAAGACACTAATAATTAACACTGTGAGGGGTAACTACAGTGTAAAGCAAGTAGTGATCATTGCCTTTCCTGCTAAACACCTCCTTGTTTGGGATTCACCTCAGTTGTGTTAGGCCTCATATTCAAGCCTATAATTTCCTTTGCACTGGTCTGATTCAATGGGGTTGAAGTGGGCAGTATGTTGATATGGTGACCTTTGAGAGGATCATAGTCTCTGAGATTTTTTAAAATACGTCTCCCTGCTCCCTACTGATCATGTAATTCTCTGAAATCAAGAAGGTTTTATGCATCTATTGCCTTTTAATCTATCCCAGTATATCAAGTGAGAAATGTGACTCTGTGTGACAACTCAGCAAGCAAAAAGTTGTTTTTTCCCCTTTGAAATGCCCACGATTCTTTTATTTCAGAGGTCTCTCCCCTTTCATTATTCCAGTGTATATTTCATTATGTTAACGTGTTAGGGCATCTTTTTTGTTGCAAATTCAGTTTTAAAATTATAGAAAATTATAGATTTCATTAATGGCTTATCACATCTCTTACAAATGTCCCATTTTGAATTACTTTGAAGCACAGTCACTGTTGTTATGTCAATAAACAGAGTGCCATCTGCGAACAGCAAGATGCCATAAGCAGCAATGACATGGATGACTAGTTAACTATCTGTAGGAGCAATGTTGGCCAGCACACTCAGAGAATTCTTTCATCTTCTTCAAATAGTGCCATTGTATCTTTAGCAGGAATATTATAGTTGGCCCACAGTATCCCAATGCAAGGCAGGAAAAGCAATGTGCCCAGGTTCACACTCTTGATTGCTAACTGATACTTCTTTTAGAAAGTGTGAATACACACATAGGCTTATATCTGCTGTAAATCAACCATGTTTGATCTTACTGTTCAACCAGCGGCAACCACAGAGCCAGGAAGACTGGTGGTTCAGACAACACTGGCAGCATTCAAAATCTTGCAGTCTGGAACTGGACCGTCAGAAACTTGGACTCTCAGCGATCACTGCCCAAAGGCGGCATGGTGGCACAATGGTTAGCACTGCTGCCTCATAGCGCCAGGGGCCCAGGTTCAATTCCGGCCTTGGGTCACTGTCTGTGTGGAGTCTGCACGTTCTCCCCATGTCTACGTGGGTTCCCTCCAGGTGCTCAGGTTTCCTCCTACAGTGCAAAGATGTGCGGGTTAGGTAGATTGGTTATGCTAAATTGACCCTTAGTGTCAGGGGGCTAGCAGGGTAAATATGTAGGGTTACGGGAATAGGGCCTGGGTGGATTGTTGTCAGTGTAGGCTTGATGGGCCGAATGGCCTTCAGTACTGTCGGTATTCTATGGCTTCAAACAACATCCACAAACTCTGCTAAAAGCCACTCAGGGAGCACTTTAGGAATAGCAGGGTAAATCTTCTTTCAGGAAAAGTATTAAGGGGAGATCATTTTCATAACTAAAAACATCCATCCAATATTGTCCTAGGAACTTAACGCACCATCATTTTGACAAGTAGACAATTTGCCCAACTAATTCTATCATTTCTGGACTGCCTCGTGATTTGGTGTCATCTGAAAATTTAACACCATTACATCAAGTTTCTGAATCCAAATTCAAATAGGCTGGGGCTGTTTTCCTTGGAGCAGCAAAGGTTAAGAGGGGATCTGATAGAGGTCTATAAGATAATACACCTTATATAGATTGGGTGGATAGGAAAGCACATTTTCTATTAGTAGAGGGATCAATAACCAGCGGCATAAATTTAAGATAAGAGTGAGCAGTCTAAGCGGGAAGTTGAGGAGAAACTTTCTCACCCAGGGGATGATGGGAGTTTGGAACTCACTGTCTGAAAGGGTGGTTGAGTCAGCAACTCTTCTAACATTTAAGAAGCATTTGGATATTCACAAGCACTGCCATCACCTCCAGTTCTAGAAAATGAGATTAGTACAGTCAGATCCTTGTTTGGCCGGCGTGGACATGATGGGTAAAATGGCCCCCTTCTGGCTTTAAATGTCCATGAATCTAAGTAAATTAGAAACAACTTTGGTTGCAGCTCTGGGACACCTTATTCAGTCCTTCCCACCGCTTTACATAACGCCCCTGCTGCATATTCGCTGTTTCCTATCTTTTCATCAGCTTTGCAGATTACTCAAGTAACATGCCCATCCTTGATAGTAAATATCAGGAATAATGATCTATTCAATCACCGGAATCCTACCACCCCTCCCACCATGGAATTGGAACGGGCAAGGGGCGGACAGTGGAAAGGTCTGTTTAGCTTGGGCAGGAAATTCTGCTCTCGTTCGAGTGAGACCGTAATGTCCTGCCCAGTGATTACCAGGCATTATTGGACTCAGGGCACCAAAGACGGTCAGCTTCTCATACCGTTATCATACGCTCAGATCCTGACTGACAGGTCCTGATAAATAACAAAGCAGTCACATTCTTCTTCATTTTTTTCTTCACTGCCCTCCTCCATCTCTGCTCCTCTTACCTTCATTGCTGCCTCCTGAATCTCCTTTCCTATTTCTCCCCTACTCTACTGCTGTCCCCCTTCTTCCATTTCCGCCTTTGTTTCTTCTCATCCTAATTCCTTGTGAGAGGTTGATGAACCTAATTTAATGCCATCTTCATAAAACACTCCGCTCTGACCAGGATAAACCTTTCCTTATTGTCATCTGACTAAAGGAGGGAGAAATGTACATTGAGCAGTAAACTTGAGAGAAAGGAATTTGTAACGGACATTCCAATTTGCCTCAAAGTATTTCTTTTCAATGATAATCATGAGAATAGTCCGACATTGTAAAGTTTATTCTGTTACAAAACTGCTGAATTGTAATATTTAATACATTAGGACAGATCTTTCTGCTGCAACATTTATTATAAACCAACACTCCACCACACCAGATACCTCAGAATTACTCCAATCCAGCATCCACTTTGTTCCTAACAAAATCCTGTGTTATCATAGAATCCCTCCAGAGCAGAAGGAGGCTATTTGGCCTATCGCATCTGCACCAACTCTCTGACAGAGTATCTTACCCAGGCTCTCTGTCCTTTCCTATCCCTGTAACCCCACACATTTACAATGGTTAATCCACCTAACCTACACATCTTGGGATGCTAAGGGGCAATTTAGCATGGCTAATCCACCTAGCCTGCAAATCTTTGGACTGTGGGGGGAAACCAGAGCACCCAGAGGAAACCTACGCGGACATGGGGAGAACTTGCAAACTCCACAAAGACAATCACCCAAGGCCAGAATTGAACCTGGGTCCCTGGCACTGTGAGGCAGCAGAGATAACCACCGTACTGTGTTATTTGGGATATTCACAGAGAGCATCTTTACAATGTTTTACCTGATGCTATCAGCTTTTATTTGAGATTGCACTCTTACCTCTGAGAAAGTGGGATGTAGTTCTCTCATCTGGACATAAAAGGTCCCATGGCACAAGTATGAAGAAGAGCTGAAGATGTATCCACAGTGCCCCAGACAATATTTATTCCTTATCCAATACCTGAAAAGAGACCCGTTCACTATCACATTGCTTTATGGGACATTGATATGTAAAATTTTTTACTACGGCCACAATTCTCCCAAAAGCGTTGAATTGGCAGGAAAACTGTTCCAGATCCCGACTGTTTTGTTAGTTCAGCTTCTCACCTGAATCTCTGCACTCTGTGCACTGCAGAGGTCCCAGTCGTGAATCTCATTAAAAACCCAGGGGGACGGAGCCTATTCACGCCAGAGTTTGACAGTTCTGGAACTCTGCGCATGCGCAGTGGTCCTGATCTGTCAGACACCCCGTTTGCTGGCCAGCCTGGGACCCCCCCTGTACTGCCTGTACAGCCCCTCCCACAGCCCAATCGTGGCCCCTACATCAATTCCCGGGCCAGCCCTGACCCCCTCCTGTCCCAGAGCGCCCTGATGCACAGCCCACCCCCTCCCCCACCCGCCTCATCCCGGCAGACCCCCCTCCCCGCTGACCACCCCCCCGGGTCAGACCCACTGGAGGCAAGCCCCCCCCCAGTAGACTACCCCACCCCTCAGCCCACCCCAATCACTGCCCTCCCTCCACTCCAGACTGATCCTGTCTGCAGAGTGGCAGCAGGACCCCCCACCGATCATCCCAGGTCCCACCCACAATAGGCACTGGCACCTTGGCACAGCCTGATGCCCCATGGGCAGTGCCAAGGTGCCCTCTGGCATGGGCACTTTGCCCCTTGGGCAGTGCCAGGGTCATAGGCTGGCACTGCCAGGGTGCCCATGCCCAGGGGGCACCACACCCTCACTGCCCCGATTACCTCCCCCTTCATTCCAGTGGGGTCTCCCGCTAGTTCCCTGAATGTGGGGAGCTAGTCTGAACCCCGTAGGAATGAAGTGCTCCTGGCAGGGTTGGAGATTCAATCTGGACCTGAAAGGTCCCAATAATGAGCCAATAAATATATTTAAAACATATTTTAAAAATATTTAAATGACTTACCTGTCTTCCCGCCGGTTACCAGCGTGGTCTGACCGGTGACTCTGGGAGATGCACATGCGTTCCTGGCACATGCGCAAATCCCTGTTCAAGGCTGGTGACACGCGTCTCCCACAGCGACCCGCCAGAAAAGTTACGGGTCGTGGTGGGAGAATTGTGGCCTGTGTTTCCTACAACAGTGACAACACTTCTGTAATGATGCATGCTACAAACTTCATCAGGAACAGGGAGGGAATTTATTAACAAGGAAAAACTGTACAGAGGCCGGCAGCAACCCTGGCTGCCCTGCTTCACTCCCTACATGTTTTCTACATGTCTTCAAGATGTCTTCTGCCTAAGGTCTCCAATCCATAGGGTGATAATCCACTCTCGTTCTAATTGCCACTCAAGCCAAGTGACCCTCATCTGCTGTGTTTCTCTTAAAGGGACTATCATCACAACTTCATAATTACTTCATTGGTCTCAAAGTGCCTTAATGTTCTGAGGACGTGAAAGGTGATATTCACTCACCATCATCCTTATCTGCTCTACTTAATTACTCCACAGCATTCATCCTCTTCATTGTTTCAGTAGTTTAGTCCCTGAATCATCCAGTTCAAGGTAAGTTCAACTAAAATAATACCTCAATTGAATTGAAGATTTTCATTTATCTTCGTCAATAAAAACTCTCCCGAAACCTTAAGCAGTATGTAAGGAAAATAACATTCGCATTCCTTTACATCAGTAATTAATATCGATATATGTCATTAAAGCATTAAATATTTCCGATAAATTTATTTTATTCTATGTTGAGCAGCAAATCAAAAACAAGAAGTGATACTGAACATTTACTTGAATATTATTTTTCTTTCAAATCATAATTTTATTTTTTCTGTGGAACTTAGAGAAATTATACTGTGATAAAATCAAAAGGAATAGAAATGCGGGGGTTGGGGGGAGTACACCATTCGGCCCCTCTGTCGTCTGCTCCATCGCTCAGTGAGATCATGGTAGATCTGACTGTGGTCTTAACTCCACTTTCCTGACTGTTCCCTATAATCCTTGACTCCAGATTGTTGATTGAAAATCTGTTTTACTCAATTTTTCAATCACCCAGCCTCCACTGCTCACTGAGGGAGGGAATTTCAAATCTAGTGACCCTCAGCAAAGACACATAGAATCATAGAATCTGACAGTGTAGAAGGAGACCATTCGGCCCATTGAGTCTGCACCGACCACAATCCCCCCTAGGGCGTCTTGCCATTACCCTAGCCAGGCCCCCTGACACTAAGGAGCAATTTAGCATGGCCGATCCACCTAACATGCAGATCTTTGAAATGTGGGAGGAAACTGGAGCACCCGGAGGAAACCCACGCAGACATTGGGAGAATGTGCAAACTCCACACAGACAGTGACCCAAGCCGGGGATCGAACCCAGGTCCCTGGCGCTGTGAGCCAGCAATGCTAACTGCTGTGCCACTATGCTAGAATTCCTCCTCATCTCCTTCTCAAGTTGAACTATGGATTTACAAACAATTATTATTCTCTGGTACCTCACATAGCAAGAACTCAGATAGTACATCAACAGGTTAACTTGCTCATAGCCAATATCACAAACATCTATTCTGATTCACATAACCAGATTTTCAGCAGACTTCAATAGATAGTGATTAAGATGAGGCTTTGCCTGACTATTTCCTTACTTTAGTTGAGGGTAACAAACTCAATTCTAAATGCCCTAGTAGTGGCCAGGCTTAAGATGAATTAACAGGGTAGTCTGTTTCGTCGGTTTCAAGGTGTCGAGCTCCAAACTTTCACTGTCGATGGTGAGTGATGGAACCAAGAAAATGCTCTAACACAAATCTACAAAGTTGAGAAAATCCATCAAATTTGTGGGAGATTTATTCAAACTACAATTATTCTTTGGAGCCAACAATCAGATGTTATTGACCCAAATAAAGGTTTAGCGAAATAATGGGTGTGATTTTACCATCTCACTGCACCCACGCGATTAGCGTGGAGAGATGGGAAAATAATGTGCTAAGCA
The DNA here is from genome assembly GCF_964213995.1 of Mustelus asterias. Lineage (NCBI taxonomy): Eukaryota > Metazoa > Chordata > Chondrichthyes > Carcharhiniformes > Triakidae > Mustelus > Mustelus asterias. The sequence goes on from NC_135810.1 coordinate 24,601,053, forward strand.
AAAAATCCAATTCTTGTCTGGCGCGAAATGGTTTGTTATCTTCCTGGCTGCATTTTAATGACACCAACCACTTTGTGCCCAGAAAATGCGCGAAGCTTATTAGCATGAGATTGACTTGATTTCAGTATCATTAATGAGTTCAACATGCATGCATCCCCCTCCCGGATGCTTCACGCATCTCGAGCATGAAACCATGCCAGCACCAATTAGTACTGCTCTTTAAAAGTTTAGTTCGGGCACATCAGTGGTGAAGGAGAGCTAGGAGGTGGGTACTGCTGACCCTTTGGTATGGAGTGGGTTCTCCCAACCGCTGCCGTGCTGTCGGGGGGGTTTTACATGAGGTTGAATCCCAACTCCATGAATGTTGCATTGGTCACTCTGTCAAATGTCTTCTGGACATGTTCTGTGGTTTATTGCTGACATTCTATCCCAGACACCACTAACAGTAACAAGCATCAGAGCTGACAGCTGCTGCTCTGATCTAGGGAGCTCTGCAGGTGTTACCACGACTCCTCACACTGCATAGACTCTGCAGTCCCCTTTACACTGGCCACCCGTCACATGAAGGTGATGAGGATGCTTCTCCACTGTCTGACCTGCAAGCCATTCCTGGAAGTCAGTGCACCAGACATCCAGGTGGGTGCACACAGGTCCATGCTTCAAAGGTTCTCAATGGGGACCTCCTCATAGCCACCCTTATGCTCTCCACAATGGCTGTGGCAAGGATATGGCAATGGTCGGCTGCCCATTGAGATGACGCAAGGCAACGGGGTTGGTATCGGGTATTGAGCAACCAGACTTATGGGGACATGGATTGCTGGTACGGAGTGAGTCTTTCCTCCCCCCATGCCTTCCCACTCCCCAAGGCCTTCCCTGAGGCCTCCAACGCACGCTCCTAAAAAGGGAGTCAGGAGACATAGCTCGGGAACCCCACCTCCGGTTTCCTCCCACTCCCTCCTATTATGGGCCATCTGCAAAAGTGGGAATTGAAAGCCTGATGACTGGAAGGGCCCAGGGCGTTGGAGGTGTTAGGGGTGGGGGCAATCAGGTAGTGTATTCCAGGACCGTGCCAAAACTTGCAGGAGTTGTGAAGGTGGGGTGTCAAGGAGATTGGAGGAAGGTGCTTGGGAGCTGGGTGCTGGAAGGTTGTGGGGTATCAGAGAGTGCATCAACGTGGACATTCCAGACGTGACATATGGGACTGATGCCAGGAATGGATGGACACTCACCATTGCTACCGGAATATGGTCATTCCTTTTCTTGCAGCACTGGCCATCGGTCCTCCATGTCAGTGTGCGGGCACTGACAGTCGCTGTCACCACTTCCCAGGCTTCACCGCCAGCCCAATCCCTGGGCCACCAACTGTCTCAGGGAAAAATATGGGCTTCCTCTCCTCCACAGCGTCCAGCAGCCATCCCAGCTCTCCCTCTGCGAAGTGTGGGACTGCTCTAAGTGGTGCCATCTTCCTGACGTGGCGAGTTGTGTGTGAATCATTCGTGTTTAAATGGAGCTCCCCTTGTTAACAACGCATAGCAGTGGCCACATTGAGTGAATCACGTGTCTGGGTCCCTTATGATGGCATGATTCGCATGGGGGCTCTTTCATTACACTAAGGGCCCTATTTTACCAAAGATTCGAGCCCATTTTCGGGTGCGAAATCGCTGTAAAGTTGGGCGTCGGGCCTTTAACGCGATCTGCACCCGAATCCGAGCAGATCGTGGCTTTACCGACACCCGATTCGGGCGCGGGTCCCCCCATCCATATTTTGGAATATTTTCCCAAATTTCTGACTGTCAGCTTTTTAGTTCCCCCGATTATAATTTTGACATTATCTTCCAAAGGGAATTCCTCGAATTCTGTGCAATGTTCAGATGAAAACAAGATAAAAGAAAGGATCCAAGGCTGCTCCAGAGGCAAATTAGCTGCACTCAACGTTGCCCATGCAAATCACATTCATAAGTAGGGGCACATCTGCCATGGAATGTGAGAGAAGAGTTGCCAATACAAACTTCTTTTCACTATGGTTGATTTCCCAGATTTAGTAATCTCCTTGAATCTTATTTCCAACCAAGTTCCACCACGGGGACAATTCTTCCAAGTTCACCACAGGACTCTGAACATTTGAGCACCTGGCTCATGGCTACAGGGATATCAACAATCCAGTTACAGATCACAAATGTATTACACAGGTCACTAATTGCTCACGAGGACTCTATAGTTTAATTACCTTTCCCATAGATAATTAGGCAGCACAAAGAAGATGTAGCATTATTTTCAGTTTGCAAGATTCTCCCAAGTCCACGCCCCCCCCTCCCCCCATCGCCCCCCCCCCCCCCCCAAACCCGGCTCTCTCTGCTGTTTTTTTCTTTCATGCCCGGGCACGCTGCTTCAGATTTTTTTACGAACTGCGCATGCGCAGTTCAGAGCTCCAATTGTTCCGGCAGCGCTAAGCCCCGCCCACTGCGCGGATCGGACTGGAGCCGGCAAAAAGCGTATGGGCGCGCTGGAAAGAGGATTCCAGGCTCGGATCTGCATTACGCCCGGTTCCGGCCCCTAGAATCCAAATGGTAAAATAGGGCCCTAAGTGTTGGAAGATTGCAATGCAGAGCGCTCCTGAGAGACCAGCACGCAATACCCCACCAGAATTCTACTGCCCCACCTGCCACGCAATCAGAGCAGGTGAGGGGCAGACAATGGAAATGTCTGTTGACCTCAGGTAGGATTTTCCAGTCTCGGGTTGAGCGTCGGTGTAAAATCCTGCCCCTCGTGTTTCTCGCTGTTAAGGCATTAAAAAAATGGGAAAATCCCACCCAATGACTCATGATTCTATCAATGCATTTTTTTCAATAGATTTAAGAAAAATCTAGAAGCATCAACTGGGGTTGGGGGTGGCGGCGGGGGGGATGCGTGTGGGTGGGGGGGTAGATTTCTAGAAGAGAACAGATTTGTTTCCATTTCCGTCTCGGTTCTGCTCTTGGGAGGCTGCAGTGTAGAATCTCAATGTTTCAGAACTGTATTGGATCAATATTTGATAAGCCTTAATAAAAACAGAAAATGCTGGAAAAGTTCAGCAGGGAGAACTGCTGAGATTTTCCTGCATTTTCTATTTGTATTTCAGATTCCCAGCATCCGCAGTATTTTGCTTTTATTTTGATAAACTGCCCCTAATGACAAATGAACGTTATGCTACATGAGGAGGGCATACTTTTAGAAGCAGTTGGTTGCTGGCATGGTTAGGAAGGGTTCCATTTTGAAGTACAGTATTTCAACTTATCCCATCACAATGATTTATTTACTTATGGACCAAAAGTAATTTTGCATTGATTGCGAGGCAGCTGCCATAATATTCTGCATATGTAAGTAATATCAGCAAGGCTTTAATTGAGTCTGTAAAATAAGTATCAATGCAGGCTTTTTGCATTCCAAATCAGTTATCATTTAACATCAATGACATAGATGAAGGAACTGAGAGCCTTGTGGGTCAGTTTGCAGATGATAGAAGGATAGGTGGTGGAAACATAGAAATGAAATCATAGAAATCATAGAAACCCTACAGTGCAGAAAGAGGCCATTTGGCCCATCGAGTCTGCACCGACCACAATCCCACCCAGGCCCTACTCCCTTATCCCTACATATTTACCTGCTAATCCCTCTAAACTACACATCTCAGGACATTAAGGGGAATTTTTAGCATGGCCAATCAACCTAACCCGCACATCTTTGGACTGTGGGAGGAAACCGGAGCACCCGGAGGAAACCCACGCAGACACGAGGAGAATGTGCAAACTCCACACAGACAGTGACCCAAGCCGGGAATCGAACCCAGGACCCTGGAGCTGTGAAGCTGCAGTGCTAACCACTGTGCTACCGTGCCGCCCTACCGATAGCATTGAGGAGGCAGGGAGGCTGCAGAAGGAGTTGGACAAGTTAGGAGAGTGGGTCAAGAAGTGGCAGATGGAATACAACGTGGGAAAATGTGAGATTATGTCCTTTGGTAAGAAGAATAGAGGTGTAGACTATTTTCTAAATCGGGGGAGAGTTCAGAAATCGGAAGCACAAAGGGTCTTGGGGGTCTTAGTTCTGGATTCTCTTAAGGTTAACTTGCAGGTTGAGTTGGTAGTTAGGAATGCAATGTTAGCATTCATTTCGAGAAGACTGAAATGCAAAAACAGGGGTGTACCACTGAGGCTTTATAAGGCTCTGGTCAGGCCACCTTTGGAATATTGTGAGCAACTTCAGGCTCCGTATATAAGGAGAGTTGTGCTGGCCCTGGAGAGGGTCCACAAGATGTTCACGAGAATGATCCCAGGAATGAAAAGCTTGATGTATCAGGAGCATTTGAGGCCACTGGGTCTGTACTCTATGGAGCTCAGAAGGATGAAGGGGAGATCTCATTGAAACTTACAGAATACTGAAAGGCCTGGAGAGAGCGGATGTGGGGGAAGATGTTTCCATTAGTAGGAGAGACTAGAATCCGAGGGCACATCTTCAGAGTAAAGGAATGGCCCTTTAGAACTGAAATGGGGAGGAATTTCTCCAGTTAGAGGGTGGTGAATCTATGGAATTTCTTGCCACAGGAGGCAGTGGAGGCCAGGTCATGGAGTACATTTAAGACAGAGATAGATAGGTTCTTGATTGGTAAAGGGATCAAAGGTTAAGGGGAAAAAGCAGGTGAATGGGGTTGAGAAACTTATCAGCCATGATTGAATAGTGGAGCAGACTCGATGGGCTGAATGGCCTAATTCTGCTCGGACATCTTATGGTCTTATGGTCTTAACATTCTGAAGAAGTTTCTTCATATGGACTTGAAACATTAACTCTGTTTCCCTCTCCAAAGATGCCGCCAGACCTTCCGATGTTTGTCCAGCATTTTCTGTTTTTATTTTCATTCAGCATTGTTTGGACTGATTCTGGCAAAAACACAAGAGTGAAATATTCCATAGCATTCATAAAGATTATGCCAGATATGATTGCCTCTCATTTTTGAGGTAATAAGATATAGAATGATCTTAAGAAGCTTTAAGTAGATTTTTTTAAAATGAAAAATATAAAATTATACACAATTTTAAATATTAAATGTGTAGGCTGGGATTTACAGTTCCTGTTAAACAAGGTTCATCTCTGTCCACTTAAGTCAGACGTTAGTCCCTTATTTATGTAAATTAGATGTTGAAAGTCTGGTTTAGGCCCAATCAGCATGTTTACTTCATTCTAATCAACACTTAATAAGCACATTCGCACAGAACACTGGGTCATAATAATAATGCTACCAAACAGCAATATGAAAAATAATTCATGGAGGATTCTGCACCCTAACCAAAATCAGTGAAATACATGATTATTTCATCAGAAGTAGATTTCCCTGATATCCAGCGTATCACATTACATCAGTCTTTATTGCCTCATCAGAAAATCTTTGCTAATCCTTGGTTTGCATCCATTTTTGAGTCATGGTTTGCAATCTGCCTGTGCCTATTTATATTAAACCAGACATCACACAAATATAATGCTGCCTCCTTGTTCCTTTACTTCCTGTGCGCAAACCAATGTGACCTGCATGGTTCACTGGTTGCATGCACAACAGGGGCCTTAAAAGCACGCGAGGCTGGCTCGTGTCAAAACTAACCACTAGCTTTTAAAACCAGTCTGTCCCTCTCAAAGGGGAGTGGTAATGAACCAAAGGAGACTACCACATAAGAACATAAAAACATAAGAAATAGGAGCAGGAGTAGGCCCCTCAAGCCTGCTCCACCATTCAATAAGATCATGGCCGATCTGATAGTGGGTTCAGTTCCACTTACCCGCCCGCTCCCCATAACCCTTAATTCCCTTAGTGGTTAAAAATCTATCTATCTATGACTTAAACACATTTAACGAGGTAGCCTCTACTGCTTCATTGGGCAGAGAATTCCAAAGATTCACTACCCTCTGGGAGAAGAAGTTCCTCCTCAACTCTGTTCTAAATTGACTCCCCCGTATTTTGAGGTTATGCCCCCTAGTTCTTGTTTCCATTGTAAGTGGAAATAACCTCGCTGCTTCTACCCTGTCTAGCCCCTTCATTATCTTATATGTTTCTATAAGATCTCCCCTCAACCTTCTAAACTCCAGTGAGTACAGGCCCAGTCTACTCAATCTCTCCTCATAAGCTAACCCCCTCATCTCCGGAATCAACCTGGTGAACCTTCTCTGTACCCCCTCCAAAGCTAATATATCCTTTCTTAAATAAGGGGACCAAAATTGTACACAGTACTCTCGGTGCGGCCTCACCAGTACCCTGCACAGTTGCAGCATGACCTCCCTGCTTTTATACTCCATCCCTCTCGTGATAAAGGCCAACATTCCATTTGCCTTCTTGATTACCTGTTGCACCTGCAAACTGAGTTTTTGTGATTCATGCACAAGGACACGTCTGCTGATGTTACAATTAGAGTCTTGTCAAACTGAACACAAGGACAAAAAGAGAAATTGAAGGTTAATGGATGCAGCATTCAAGGCTTTCCCCTTGATGTTTCGAGTCCAGATGACCCTTTGTCAAAGCAAACAGCTTTGACGAAGGGTCATCCGGACTTGAAACATCAGCTCTTTCCTCTCCTGACAGACCTGCTGAGATTTTCCAGCATTTTCTCCTTTGGGTCCTTAATTATGCTGCCTGCTTTGCCGAGGCAGTGGGAAGTGTAGACAGAGTCAATGAATGGGAGGATGGTTTGCGTGATGGATTGGGCTACATTCACGACCTTTTGTAGTTTCTTGTGGTCTTGGGCAGAGCAAAAGCGATACCAAGCTGTGACACAACCAGAAAGAATGTTTTCTATGGTGCATCTGTAAAAGTTGGTGAGAGTCATAGCTGATATGCCACATTTCCTTCGGCAATTGTCCTGGATAAGGTCTGCAAACTTACCATGGAGATCAACGTATCCTTGGCAGAGCTTCCCCAATTGCAGTCACCACTCTGTTTACTCATCATGATGCACACCCAGAGACTCTGAAACCACAGCTCCCATATCTTGCGCACCATTAGATCACCAGATCTTCTTTCCCACCTGAATGTTTGGAGAACCTCTCGATAAACACATCCTAACACGATCCACTGTACTTCCACAGACTTGGACACTGCAGAAATGAATCAAAAGCACCACAACTCGCTTGATCTTTTACACTGCAAGAAGTCTTTGCAGCGTTTTCCCTTTTAGTTACTGTTATCTTTCTCTCCATAATGCTATGAATCCATCTTTCCTTCCAGAGAGAGATTCAGAATTGAAATGACCTCTTCTGTCACCAAGCCCCGGTGACATTAAAGGCTTTCAAAGGGTTACTCTGCAGGCTGTCATCTTACTGCATCCTGGGCATTAAGTTCTTTGCTGAAGTGCCTTGTGGCATTAAAAAATCCTTCACATAATGGCAACAGATAAATCTATTAGAAAATCATTACTTGGAGTGTCCTGGTAGCCCAGTGCATTAATGAACTGCATAATGTAAAACTGAGTCATATAGATGAGGAATTTTCAGGTTTGATTTCTGTTTTTGGTGAGGCAATTTATAATTTATCTCAACTGGCTTGAAGCCATACTTGGCTTGAGCATCGCTCCATTAGGGAAAATAAATCGTGGCTCCGAGTTATGACTGCAATCCAGTCACATCAGCGGAAAGGCACCTGAATTCCTACCCCTGTAAATTTTAACCAGAAAATTGGATGTGAAGGCAAAATAGTGGAATATCAATAGACATGCTGACTGTCTTTTCTCCATATAAATATGGCCAGTTCCAGCGCCCCAAACAAACAGGTTAAAAATAAACGGTTGCAAAATGAGAAAGAAGGCACTTTGACTTGGTGCGTCCATTAATGAAGCAATTGCAGCTCCACAGCCAAATTGAAAAGCGAATATTTCATTCCAAGCTTGCATTTGTGAGCTCAATAAATAGCAAGATTTGGAAGAAACAGAAATGAATAGTACACAGAAGATCTTTTTTGTCAGAAAGAACATAGCGGTACAATTGATGTATCTCAGTGGATTAGAAGTAACAGGAGGAGCCGCACTTTTGGAGCACAGTGGGAACAGTTAGTAGCAGGCAGCAGGGGTCCACTGCAGGGGAGCTCCATGAGCAGTCGTAGCTTTGAAAACTCAGGTTCACAAAGGAGGTTGCCATTTGATCCTCAAAGTCCCATAGGGCCACTCATAAATTTATACTACACTAGAAATGACACTGAAAACAATCATTTTCCTCAACTTTAAATGCACAAAGGTTGATTAAATGCCCAGGGAGACTTCAAGATTCAGCCTTTCTTGTTTTCCTTTTGATCAACTGTTTATTGCCATCCCAAAACTTTGTGGGAGCAAAACACGATAGGCCCTGCACATAGATACATTGGTCGGATTTCAACCTATGCCTGTTGCTACCTGCATTGCTTCCAATGCAGACAACATTCCAACTACACGCTGGCAGCTAATTTGCATTATTGCTTCCACTGGCCCGCAAAATAATCATCTGAGTGGTGGCTGCATGCTGAGCAAGGGGTCCATGTTTGTTCAAAGCTAGCACTAGCCAAAGCAACACTACTTAAAACCAGCCTGCAATCCTTAACTGTTCTGTATGTAGTTGGGTGTATACCCCTTTAAGAGAATGGGTCAGATGATCTGGGGCACAAGCTCCACCCTGGGTGTAGCTTGCTTGGTCAGCCTCGTACTGACTGTGCTACTGGCATGATGTTGAATAAAGCAGTCCTGTTCATTTACACATACTTACCTCACAGACTCTTATTAGTCCACTATTAGACCTCATACATAACATTAATCACTGGGTCTGACTTCCGTTTGAATTGCAGGTCCTGTAATAAGCGCCAATGACATGAAATAACTTTGGATACAATTTTCACTTCATGTGGAAAACACTTATTAACCCACTAAGCAATCGTGTAGACTTACAAAACCCGCTGTTGGATGAGACCTGTGTGCAGAAGCTTGTATCTGGGCGGTCAGTACGCTGAACAAATTCTTCCGCATGATCTCACACAACTGACCAAGCCACACTTCCCGGCTGTGGCCAGAATACCTTTGTGGACTCTAGTTTTATACCCCTTTCTGACCCAGGTCACTTGACATATCGACAGGTCATCTCAAGTTTCTGTGCCTGATCAATCCCCCCATGGCTGTGCAAGACCACTAGAATGTGGCCATTTCCACTCACAGCAGGGAATTGTATCCAGGTGCATACCGTCAATTGATGTTATATGTGTATCTTGATAAGGCAGGAAGAAAGAATTTCATCCATGGTTAGAGAGGCCTTTATCTGTGAACCGTTGCAAACAGGATAGCTAGTGGTGAGCCATCGCCCCAGCAACATGTCCTGACATATCTGTCAATATGTGTGTCCCTATTTAGCTGAAACTGTCTTTATTTTTTTTTTCGATATCAGCCTCAGCGATAATGTATTTGGTCAGAATTCTTCTCAATTTGTCCCAGTGTCCCCTGCACTCCCTATTCCTACCACCCAGTGTTGAGCTTAGGGCACTGGTCCACATGTGGTTACATGTCCGCTGGTTACATTTTACAGAAATACAAAACATATTAAAAATGCCTGACAGCATAACAGAAATACACAAAATATCTAAATGTCCTACATGGCCAAAAGGAGAACTGCATTCTGGCTGCAACAGCAGCTGGAATTTTAAGTGAACAAGAGTCTAATGAGGAAGAAGAGAGAATTCTGATGAAACGATGGAGACAGTATGCTCCAAGATTCTCCGATATTGCACAGAATGTCTTGGTGGAAGAGAAGTACTTTTATCCACAGGGGGCAGGAGGCTCCCCAGACACAGACTGTGAAGGAGGCAGTGGGAGCAGATATTCATGACCGTCTATGCCAGCAGTTAAGGCTGAAGAACCAAAATGCAGTGCAGTAATATGTTCAATGACCTCACATTAGTCGTCAAGGTCAGTGAATGATTCTTCAAATGCTGTATCCTACCGTCTGCACCATGATCCTCTCATACTGTTCAATGTAATACATCCCCATTACTCACCTGTCAACAATCTCTATCCACCAATACTCATACCAAACGTTCATCGCTTCACCTTACTCGCAAGCATTTAGCACTGCTGCAAGCCTCACATCTCACAGCTTGAATATAATCCCAGCTGTGCTATTGTAGCTCAACCCTCCAGCTAATGGCCTCTCGCAACTCGCACAACTGAACTTGTGCTCAGTGGCAAAAAGGATCCCCACCAGCGTTCTGTAAATCCTCACAGTGCTATTCAAAGGGATTATCAAGTACTCACGGGTTAGTTCCTGCTTTATTTGAGCTTTTCCTTTGACTCTACAATTATTTGGTGTTTTCTGTGACTGTTTAAAGTTGCAGTGATGTGGCAGGTGTTCAAAGAGTACTTGTTGAATTTGAGATTTCTGCACCGACGTTCATTGGCATGGGTGCATTAGAAGTCAACAGTATTACTTGGACAATGAGCAGTGTCACACAGAGCAGGACAAGCCATTGGGGGATCGAAGAGGAAGATGAGGAGAAGAGCTTTCAGTTTGGCACCTTTTCATTCCAGGGTGTTCAGTGAGCGTTTCTCCTGACTGGACTTCAATGAGGGGCAAAGTGCACGATATCTACATTTCAGTCACTGAAATCTGTTACCTGAGGCAGCCACTACTTCAACCCCAGGGTCAGGTAGGAATCACATTACCAGTGGCTGTAAAACTGACTGTGGCAGTGAACATTTATGCATCAGAGTCCTTTCAAGCTGGTGATCTAGATATTTACAATGTCTCAGAGTGCTCCCTTTCCAGATGGCTTCACCCAAGCTTACCCATAGTGCATTATAATATGTACATCACTTGGTGGGAATCGCATATTAACTTTACCCTTCATCGGAACTGAAAGAGATTATACTCCCTCAGTGCTCAGCTAGTGAGTAACCTTATGCAGCATATTAGGCAGCTCAATGCCCAGTATTGCTGCAGCAGTCATGGTGCCTTCATCCTGCAGCACTTGGCTGTGCCAACTGCATTTGAACAACTTTCTGGCAGGCTTCCGAATGAAGCAAACGTTTTCTCTACCTACTTAATGGCCTTCCTTTGAAGGCTGTTCCATTGAAGTGCTGATCAGAGTCCTCTGCAGCTGAACTTGCGTGTGACCACACCCTCCAGTGAGCTGCCACCTAAGTATCCTTGCCCCTTCCTCTGTCAGCAACTAACTTATGCCCAACATGTGGGCGGCATGGTGGCACAGTGGTTAGCACTGCTGCCTCACAGCACAGGGACCCAGGTTCAATTCCAGCCTTGAGTGACTGTGTGGAGTTGACACATTCTCCATCTGTCTGCGTGGGTTTCCTCCCGGAAACTTCTGTTTCGTCCCACAGCCCAAAGATGTGCAGGTTAGATGGATTGGTCATGTTAAATTGCCCCTGAGTGTCCCAAGATGTTAGGGGGATTCGCGGGGTAAATGCGTGGGATAGGGTAGGGGGTGGGCCTGAGTAAGATCCTCTATCAGAGAATCGGTGCAGACTCGATGGGCTGAATAGCCTCCTTCTGCACTGCAGGGATTCTATGATTCTGTGATATACCACCTCTGCTCTTTCTCCTAAATTTGTGTTGTGTCATTATCTGAGCTGTTGGCTACGAGTGTTTACTAGATTGATGGCACTGTGTCTTCATTGTCATTGTCTTCTTGATCTTCCTCCACTGCCTGGCCAGGTTCCATTTTTGCAGTAACTGAAAGGAGAAGAGTGAAAGGATAAGGTTCAGGACAATTGCCCCTGCAATGGGGCAAGCAGGAAAAAGTAAGAATTACAAGTCTATACCAACTCCAGCTTGTGAATCAGAAGAGACGCTGGGATAATGGAGAAGTAGGATGTGAGAAGGAGGATGAAGAAAGAGGATAATTTTATCTTCAATAATTTTAGCTTTTCACTGGCTGTGGTCTCAGAAATGGACATTCCTAAAACCCCCTTAGGTGTTTGGTCAGGCAAACATGCCTGACAGCCTCTGGTTAGCTTCACACGCCTTGAGTTACGGACCACCTTGTCCTACAAGAGGAAGGGAAGTTTGTCAGAGAGTGTGCTGCTAATCTGCTTGGCTGGTGTGGCTGTTGTGGTTGAATAGCTGGCTGTGGGTGAAAGTTGCGAGATGTTTGTGTAAGGTTTATTGAGTGTGTGAGGGGAAGCATATGAAAGTGAGGTATGCCTCCTGACTGATACTGATGTTGGTGTGTGTGGTAAACCACTGTTATCTGTTATCTGTGGTGGTTAAACACTGTTAGTTAGTATTTATTATTACCTGTGTATGTGGCACATCCCTGTCGGTTCAGCCCAAGACTCCTCCCCCTGGTCCGGGTATAAAGGTGGTGGCTCCTCCCCCTAGCCTTCAGTACAGACCAGATCACCGACAGGGATGGCTCCAAGTTCTTGCTAATAGGCTAATAATAAAAGCCTATTTGTCTTGCTCACAACTAGTCTTGACTCGATTGATAGTGTGTGAACGATGGGGGTTTGGTGATTAGAGCAAGGTGTGAAGCTATTGGTACAATAGGTAGAATATGACATTTGGAGATGTTTTCACTGATCTTGACCACTAGTGTAAGATCCTTAAACATCCTGCAGAACTGCAACTATGTCCTTCAGGTTTGACTCACCTTCACAGCTCTCTACTACTCCTGTCTCATCATGTCCCTGAAAGGCCCCTTGGGGCCCCATGGATACAAAACATATTTTCTCCTTTGCATCTCCTCCAGGGTGCATTGTTCAAAAACCTTGGAGCCTGCTCTCTCCTATGCTGGAACATTAGTCAATGTTTTCCAAGTCATATTCAGCTCACACAGGTCTCCTGGCATATATTGCAGCCACAATGCACCAGAATAGCTTCAAGCAGTGCAGGCTAGCTTTGACTGGACATTGCAATTCTGTAAACCTGTCGGCAGGGCAAAGTTGGTGTACCGTGTTGCCGTCAACTGGAGCAGGTTAATCATGCACCATGAGCCTTACGCCTGGTTTTGGAGGGTATCAAGCTGAATCCCCTTACTGTCAACATAACTTGGTGTGTGGCTGCAGTGCATCATTGTAGATCGTAAATGCTGAAATGCATAAAAGGGGGTTAGAATTTTGATCCAGGTTCCCAAACCCAACACCGGACTGAATTCCAGTTCAGAAACCCAGGGCTGCCAGCAGTGGGACACTGGGAATGGTTTGCAGGAGGTGGGGAGGGAAATTAGAGACAGCAAGCAAGCTCCCGAGGCTGGAGGACAAATAGAAGGCCCTCTGGCACTGCAGGAGCAACAGTCCCACCAACAGAGTTGGGAGCTGCTGATGTAAGTAGTTGACAGGGTGAGGGTCTTCAAGATGGAGTTAGCCTTTGAAGTCTTTTTAAAAAGATAAAATCCCTTGCTACCAGCCAAGAAATTGCAGGTCTGCCCAGTTCCACAATGTCAGCAGTAGTTGGATTCAATATTGAAGCCAGTGGCAGCATTGCTTCCTACAACAGTTGGAGCTTTTGTTTCGCAATGATTCCTTTGTCAGCCTGAAAAAATGCATTTCCCTGTTTCCTCAAGTCATTCAGAGAGCACCTCAGGTTTTGACCTCCTCCACCTGCACACTCAGAAATGGATTGATGCTTTCAGCCTTTATTTAGAAAATGCACATACCTTCCATCGGACTGGCAAGGCAATCCAGGAAATTGAGAACCATTGTTGCAGATTTATTTCTGATCAGATGATCGAATATGCCTGACCTGGATTGTCCAGTGGTAATGACGATGAAACTGTAAGCATTCACAACGTTACTCCACTGAAACTGACAGCAACACCAGTTGTTCGAACAGAAAAATGTGGAAACCTAGATATTTCTATCACTGGGTGTATGCTTCCCAGAGACTGCAATCTCCTCTGCATTTCTGAATTGACAAGAATTTATGCTCCAATGCTATTAGTTTCACTGCAGAAACCCTGCAACAAGATGTACCTGGCTGACTGAGGTGTAGCTGAGTGTTTAATGGTACGCTAATTTCATAATTAGGGTGGCAGGGTGGCACATCGGTTAGCATTGCTGCCTCACAGCGCCAGGGACCTTTGGTTTGATTCTGGCCTTGGGTGACTCTCTGTTTGGAGTTTGCACTTTGTCCCCATATCTGTGTTGGTTTCCTCCTGGTGCTCCCACAGTCCAAAGATGTGAAGGTTGGGTTGATTGGCCATGCTAAATTGCCCCTTCGTGTCAGGGGTAAATACGTGGGATTCTGTGGATAGGGTAGGATTGTTGTTGGTGCAGACTCAAATGGGCCGAATGGTCTCCTTCTGCACTGTAGGGATTCTATGATTGTATGATTCCATAATTGCTGCAAAACACCCCGCCCTAAAGAGCTAACGTTTTTTTACCAGACTAATCCCTGGGATGGCGGGGTTGTCTTTTGAGAAGTGGTTGAGGAAACTGGGCCTGTATTCTCTAGAGTTTTGAAGAATGAGGCGTGATCTCATTGGAATTTGCAGCATTCCTACAGGGCATGCCAGGGTAGGTGAGGATAGCATGTTTCCCCTGATTGGTGAGTCTAGAACCAGGGGACACAGTCTCAGAATAAGGGGTGGGCCATTTAAGAATGAGATGAGGAGGGATTTCTTCACTCTGATAATGGTCTTTGGCTTCTCCACCTCAAAGGGCTGTGGAAGCTCAATTACTGAGCATATTTGAGACAGAAATTGATAGATTTCTGGATATGGAATGACATCAAGGGATATAGGGATAGTGGGCAAAAATGGCATAGAGTTCGATGATCAACCATGATCTGTTTGAACGGTGTCATAGACTTGACGGGCCAAATGGTTTGCTCCTCCCCTATGTCTCCATTTATATTCATGACATGTTAAAAGCCTACTTATCTTTATTTTTGCTGCTATCGTAAGACAGTCATATACTGAAGCTGCTATCTGAAAATGTAAATTTAAAATGAAGGATTTTAAGTGTTTTTAATTTGCTGATTTGCTGTGGGTGAATACTTCAACTTGATTGATTGTCTACCTGCTTGCTGACGACACTGCTGCTGCACTTGTTGCCAAACTTAAACTGTCACCAAGGAATGGGAAAATCCCATCACAGTAATCACTAGGTTTTTGTTGCCAGCCGTCTTCAAGATCAATGGCAGGCACCCTTGCTTGACTGCAGATCTTAAAATTTAGGCCCATGAGGTTGCATTATATCTTGGCTCCAGGAAAGGTTATTGAGGTCATTTGCCAACTGTCCATATGTAACATGAGTTGATGCCTCATTACCACTCTTGATTACAAGTAAGGCAAACGAATTACATCTGCAGGCCTGTTATAGAGTCATAGAGTCATACAGTGCAGAACAGGCCCTTCAACGCATGGATTCTGCGCCGAAAATAACTATTACTAAAGTCGCACTTTTTCCAGCACTTGTCCCATATCCTTGAACGTTATGATATTTCAAGAGTTCATCCAAATATCTTTTAAAAGTCATAAGGTTTTCAGCCTCCACTATCTTCCCAGGCAGTGTATTCCAGATTGTCACCACCTCCTGAGTGCTTTTTTCCTCAAATCCTCGCTGAATCTCCTGTCCCTCACCCTAAAACTATGCCCCTCGTGATTGACCCCTTAATGAAGGGGAACAGCTGTTTCCTTTTCACCCTGTCCATACCCCTCACAATTGTATACACCCCAATCATGTCCCCTCTCAGCCTTCTCTGCTCTAAAGAAAACAATCCAAGCCTATTCAATCTCTCCTTATAGCTCAAGTGCTCTATTCCAGGCAACATCCTAGTGAATCTCCTCTAGGCCCCTCTGGTGCTATCACATCCTCCCTCTAGTGAGGTGGCCAGAACTGCACATCATACTCCAGCTGTGGCCTAACCAATGTTCTGTACAGCTCCAACATAACCTCCTTGCTTTTACCCTCTATGCCAGGACAGATAAAAGTAAATCTCCCATATGCCTTCTTAACTACCCTATTCACCTGCTCTGCTGCCTTCAAAGCTCTTTGAATAAGTACCCCAAGATCCATCTGTTCCTCTGAGCTTCCTAGTATCCTGCCATTCACTAAATACTTTCTTATCCTATGACTTCTTCCAAAGTGCATCTCCTCGCACTTATCAGGGTTAAATTCCATCTTCCACTGCTCTGCCCATCTGACCAACCCACCTATATCTTCTTGTAACCTACAACCATCTTCTTCACTATTAACCACCCTACCAATCTTGGTGTAATCTGCAAACTTATTTACCATCCTCCCCACATTCTCATCTATATCATTTATGTATATAACAAACAATGAAGGACCCAGCACTGAACCTTGTGGTACACACTGGACCTTGGCCTCCAGTCACTCAAATGGCCTTCTAGCATCACCCTTTGTGTCCTGTTACTAAGCCAGTTTCTGATTCATCTCGCCAAGTTCCCCTGAATTCCATGAGCTTCAATCTTCTCAATCAGTTTCCCATGTGGGACCTTGTCAAAAGCTTTGCTAAAATCAATATCAACTCCAACAACTGCACTTCCCTCATCCACACACTCGATCACTCTTCTGAAAAATTCTATCAAATTTGTTAGGCATGACCTCCCTCTGACAAAGTCATGCTGACCACCTTAATCAACCCATGCCTTTCAAAGTGGAGATTAATTTTCTCCTTCAGAATTTTCTCCAATAATTTCCCTACTACTGACCAGTCTGTAATTCCCTGGTTCATCTTTACCACCCTTCTTGAAATGTGGAACCACATTAAATGTCCTCCAGCACTTCCCCTGTGGTCAGAGAGCAATTAAAAATTTGTGTCAGAGCACCTGCAATTTCCTGCTTTGCCTCCCTTTCAGCCTGAGATGCAATTCATTCGGGAATTTATCCATTTTTAAGGCAATCAAAGACACCAATACCTTCTCATTTCCTATGTAACTGCTCAAGCTCCTCATGGTCCCTTTTCCTGAATTCGGTACCTACGTTTTCCTCCTGAGTGAAGGCCGATGAGACATATTCATTTAACACCCTTCCAATGTCCTACGGTTTCACATACAGATTGCCCCCTCGATCTCTAATGGGCCCTACTCTTTCCCTCTTCCCCTGCATGTATTCATAAAACATCCTAGGATTCTCCCTAATCTTGTTCACAAATCCTTTTTCATGTCCCTTCTTTGCTCTTCTAATTGCTTTCTTAAGTTCACTCTTGCACTTCCTAAATTCCTTTAGGGCCATAGTTGAATTGCTCCCTTTGAATTTGTTAAAAGCCTTTTTCTTCTTCCTCATCCAGTCCCTACTTGCCCTGAACATCCAGTGTTCCATAAATTTACTGCCCTTTTTTTCACCTATAGGGAACACGTTGGGCCCGTACACTCCCCATTTCCCTTTTGAATACCCCCCCCACTGCTCCGCTGTAGATTTTCCCGCAAGGAGTTGTTCCCAGTCAACTTTGGCCAGATCCTTCCTTATCTTAATAAAATAAAATAATCGCTAAAATGCTCTCTCACTGCCACACTGAACACTTGTATGGCTTCGTTCCCCAGAACCAGATGCAGCACTACTCCATCCCTTATTGGGCCTTCGACATAGTGATATAAAAAAAACCCTGAATACATTTCAAGAAATCCATCCCCTCTAAACATTTACATTATGACTATCCTAATTCATGTATTCTTATACACTTCAGTGAATGGTCTATATATCTGCTCCTCTATTTCGCACTGACTCTTTGGGGACCTATAATACACTCCCAGTAATATGGCTGCTTCCTTTATATTCCCAAGTTCTACCCTCAAAGCTTCATTTGAAGACCATCCAAGATATCATCTCTCCTTATTGCAGTAATTGATTCCTTATTTAATAGTGCAACACCACCTCCCTTTTTACACCCTTCTCTGTCTCGCTTAAAGATCCTATACTCTGTTAGGTTGAGTTTCGCCCTTTCCTCAACCATGGCTATGATGGCAACAAAATCATGTTTCATTTGCCAATCCACACCCTTATCTCATCAGTCTTAGCTATTACACTCTTAGCATTAAATTAAAGGCCATCTAGTCTTGCCTTACTCTCTTGATGCTCAACATAGCTGAACTCATTCTGACTTGCTTCTTTTATTATGGCATGATTTCACGAATTTCTCTATTTCACGAATACTCGATGTCCCCTCCCCCTGCCAAACTAGTTTAAACTCCTCTTGGAGGACTAGAAACATTCCGGCAAGGATGTTGGCCACAATGTGGTTCAGACCGTCCACTTTGTACATGTCCCACCTTCCCCAGAAATGGTCCCAGTGATCAAGGAATTTAAAACCCTCCCTCCTGCACCACCTCCGGAGGCATGCATTCATCTGCCCTATTTTCCTACTTCTATACTCACTGGCTCGTGACACTGGGAGTAATCCAGGGATCACAACATTAGAGGTCCTACTTTTTAATTGAATGCCTAGCTCCCTGAATTCTTGATGCAAGATCTCATTCTTTAGTTGACCTATATCACTCATACCAATGTGTACCATGACTTCGAACTCATCACTCTCCCCATTCAGGATGCCCTTCAGTCATTCAGTGACATCCCTGACCCTGGCACCAGGGAGGCAACACACCATCCTTGAGTCACGTCCTCAGCCTCAGAAACATCTGTATGCTCCCCAGATTAATGAATTCCCCATCACTATTGCTCTTCCTTTCTTCTTCCTCCCGCCTGCACAGTCAACCCGCTTGTGGTGCCAGAATCTTTTACTCTGACTGCGCTCCTCTGAGGGGTAAGCACCCTCATCAACTTCCAAAATGGAATGCTGATCTGTGAGTATTACCCCAGGGGACTCCTGCACTACCCACCTGTTCTTCCTGGACTACCTGGTGGTCATCCATTCCCTGCTTTCCTCTAGTCCCTTAAGCTGTGATGTGACCACCTCTCTAAACATGCTATCCACTCGCAGCCTTGTGGATGCACCACAGTGTCTCTAGCCACTGCTCAAGCTCTGAAACCCGGAGCTCCAGATTTTGCAGCTGGGATTCTTCCTGCTCTGGTAGCGCCCAAGACTGCCCACATGTGGCAAGCCATGTTGAAAGGTCAAGAACGTCTAAAGCTAACCTTATTTCTTTCTTCACAGATTCTGCTTGAACTCAAAGAACAAAGAAAGAACAAAGAACAATACAGCACAGGAACAGGCCCTTCGGCCCTCCAAGCCCGCGCCGCTCCCCGGTCCAGGATTGAATCCTGAATCCAGGATCCCCGCCCAATTTTCCAGCCTATCTACATACCAATATCCTATCCACCGAGCTGTCCCTCACAGCTACGATGCTTTGTTCATTACAACCTATTAACTCACCCCCACCCCCCTATTCCAGACCATGTGATCCCCAGGGAGAGGCGAAAACCCAGAGTGAAAAACCCCAGGGCCAATATGGGGAAAAAAAAAAATCTGGGAAATTCCTCTCCGACCCCCTGAGGCGATCGAAACGAGTCCAGGAGATCACAATGGCCCTGATCGGAAAATGCTTCCCAACCCTAGTCATTTCCACTTCCATGAACACCATATGAATTCCCTGCCCCCGAGACAGGTTCCCAACTATCCGCAGTCTCGCTCTGTACTGGCACCAGCAAGATGATCATAGAATGAAGCCTTGAAACGAGAAACAAGGAACAATTAGCCCGCGCCGCTCCCTGGTCCAAACTAGACCACTCTTTTGTATCCCTCCATTCCCACTCCGTTCATACAGCTGTCTAGATAAGTCTTAAACGTTCCCAGTGTGTCCGCCTCTACCACCTTGCCCGGCAACACATTCCAGGCCCCCACGACCCTCTGTGTGAAATATGTCCTTCTGATATCTGTGTTAAACCTCCCCCCCTTCAAAGAACAAAGAACAGTACAGCACAGGAAACAGGCCTTCGGCCCTCCAAGCCTGTGCCGCTCCTTGGTCCAACTAGACCAATCGTTTGTATCCCTCCATTCCCAGGCTGCTCATGTGACCATCCAGGTAAGTCTTAAACGATGTCAGCGTGCCTGCCTCCACCACCCTACTTGGCAGCGCATTCCAGGCCCCCACCACCCTCTGTGTAAAAAACGTCCCTCTGATGTCTGAGTTATACTTCGCCCCTCTCAGCTTGAGCCCGTGACCCCTCGTGATCGTCACCTCCGACCTGGGAAAAAGCTTCCCACTGTTCACCCTATCGATACCCTTCAACTCGAGCATATTGCCAGCCTTTTGGTTTTTATTTTAGATTTTTAGTGTCGGCAGTAGTGTATCTTTGTCAGAATTTCCCGTTATACACTTCCGGTTGTGGAACCTTCCTCACAGTGATGTGAAGCTGGAATATCAGATCCACTGAGTAAATGCATGCATTCCGTTCAGTGTGCGAATGAAGGACAGAAGAAAAAGGCACTCCCATCGAACACAAAGGCCTGGAGACATAGGTAGGGGGCCTGTAGTGGGACTCGCGACCGGCATCCGCCTAGAGACACTGTGGTGCATCCACAAGGCTGCGAGTGGATAGCATGTTTAAAGAGGTGTCTCCCAGGCTGTGTTTCTCCATTTCAATATGATTTGTGAGCCCAGGGCAGTACAATCAGGCAGCACGGTGGCACAGTGGATAGCACCGCTGCCTCATAGCACCAGAGAACCGGGTTCAAGTTCTGGCTTGGGCCACTGTCTATGTGGAGCCTTCACATTCTCCCAATGTTTGCATGGGTTTCCCCTGGGTGCTCCAGTTTCGTCCCATGTGCTGGTTAGGTGCATTGTCCATGATAAATTCTCCCTCAGTGTACTCAAACAGGCACCGGAATGTGGCAAATAAGGGATTTTCACAGTAATTTCATTACAGTGTTAATGTAAGCCGACTTTTGACACTAATAAATAAATTTAAAAGCAACCCAGTGAGGAACAAGTCTAGTTATTGTGTAAACAATTAATAAAGAGCATTTATTAAAGAACAAGGAAAGAAAAATCCAGAAGCAAAAATAATATATACTATGACATTTAAACGTAGTAATAACTAAACACACCATTTTATCTGAAATTATCTCATGTTCCCAAAATATACCCACATTCCCTGATCTCATTGAGACTCCCCTTTTCCAAAATAACATCCAATTTAGTGACTCTAAGTCAAATCCACCTCATAATTACCACACAATACAGCTTAGTTGACCCAAGTCTGGGAAAATGTCTTTTCCTGACTTAGAAAAGGTACAAATATCTTTTAAAGGAGAATATCTGCAATCTGCCATTGCTGTAATTGGCCTCCATGGCTCTGACCATAGATGGAACTGGCCTTTCTGAAAGTTTTGGCCTTCATGGCTATTGGATGGAAAACTAGCCTCTTTCCCCAAAGAGGTTGCTAGCAGCTATACTGTTGAGAAGCTTTGATATCCCACCCTGTATATTTGGCTGTCTATCTCCCAAAGCCCTTTCATTTAGAAGTTGTAAGTTTGTATAGCCCCATTGATCTCTGGTAAACAATGTTTCTGATATGGCAATTCATACCTCAATTTCTCTCGTCACCTGTTAATCTTGTTACTGGGCAAATTGTATCTCAGTGTTCCTCCGGCCTGCTAATCTGCCTGCTAATCCTGTTCTTTCTTGGTTATTTTGCTTTTATCTCGTGTTCACTGTTAACCTTGTTAGTTTCCAAATTCCTAATAGAAGCGACATACATTCAGTTTCAGGCACCTACTCCCTGCAAACAAAAAGAATATGCTCAAGCCTTTCTATTAATTACCAAGAAGGATAGGGAGACTACAGCTCCCCATTACTTTCTCCATGGCAATGCCTCGGCCAATTGGAATGAGCATGCTAATCGATCAACATTGCTTGTCTCTTGTGATATAAATTGTTGTGGTAGTTTGAAATTTGGTATTTTATTTTGTTTATTAGTATCACAAGTAGGCTTACATTAACTCTGCAACAAATTTACTGTGAAAATCCACTAGTTGCTGCATTCTGGCATTTGTTCAGATACACTGAGGGAGAATTTAATGTGGCCAATGCACCTGACCTGCACATCTTTCAGACTGTGGGAGGAAACCAGAGGACCTGGAGGAAACCCATGCAGACACAGGGAGAACGTGCAGACTCCGCACCGACAGTGACCTAAATCGAGAATCAAACCCGGATCCCTGGGTGCTGTGAGGCAGGAGTGCTAACCGCTGAGGGAGCAGTGCGAACCACTGTGCCACCGTGCCGCCGTATCTTGTATTTGTCCTGATGAATGAAAAATGAAAAGCTTCAGTAACATGTCTCTTGTTTTCAGCAATATTCAAGTTAGGTACTATTAAGTGACTTTTTAAATCATGGCTTACATCATGTAATTTTGTCAAGTAAAATAATTATTTGTCACCTTTAATTCACATCAAAACATATGCACAATTAACACTGTCGCAATTAATATTCGGAGGAAAACTAATCATTTATGAATGTTGTTAATATGCATAAAACAGACGTTTTCCAATTGAGTTATGACTTTTTCCTCTATTAGTGGTTTAATTAAAACAAACATAGTTTTTAATCTAAAATTTAATATCTTATGATTTTACAATGTTGATATATAGGCCATTTTTATTAAATTATAGTAGAAGTTATTATGAAATATACCCATATCATTAATGCCTTAATTAGGCATTGTAGTATAGCATTTTATCAAATCTTATGAAGCAATATCACATTTGGTTCAATCATAAAGGGCAGAACAGAAACAACTGCCTAACATAATGTTTCCAGCGGCAAAAAAAAAGAAAATTGATTCATGTTTATTATGACAAGTAGAATACGATTAATTTAAATAGAGTGATAGATCTCACGATAAATATTAGATTGGTCGATTACTGTCTCCACATCTGATGTGTCATGGACATGTAGCAAACTCCAGACAGACTCCTGATATTCTTCTGGAAACTGGAAATCCGGGATAAGGATAACAATTCACAACTCAAGACCCAGGGCAATGTCAAGATTATTAGGTATCCTGGGCAAACTGGGGCCTTGTACCCACACCTTCCCTTCACCCCCCCCCAACTCCTACTCCGCTGTCCCTAAGCTCCCGACACTGCCCCCCTTCCACACTTAGCTTGCAAAGCTGAATATTGTGCATGCGCATAAATACAAATTCTACATGTATAATTACAAATTTATTTTATTCGAGAAAGGAAAATATTGTGATACTGATGATACATTCTCATTGCTCTACACTTTTTATAGAATATGTATCAAAAGACACACACATTAGACTGTGGAATATGGCTCAGATACTATATGTGTTCCTGCAACAACTCCTGGATGATTTTGTATGCAATTTATGGAATTAGGATTCATTATGATAGCTCAATCTACGTTCTTTGACATTATTTACTGGTTTTCAGTTTTGGCATATTCATGCAGAAATATGTAAACTGTCACATAAACAGAATGAGGAATATATAATAACATTTTGGGTAATGAAAATACATATGCTTGTTGGTATAAATGGATGTATATCGGTAGATCTAGACCTTCCAAGCCCACAACTGAATGAAGCCTGCTTGCTTACTTGTGTTGTTTCATGAATAGTTCATTCAGTTTTTTGCTGTGCCCACATGCACCCCCAATGTATTTCCACACCAGGCAATTGCATACCTTCATAATAGTTGCACTGGTCCTGTGAAGACCTATTGCATAAGGTCCCTTTACCCTCCAAGAGCTTGCCAAAGACCCAGAGCTGGACAATTCCCTACATGAGATGCAGGACAAAAACAGCCAGGGAAATGAAATGGAAGGTGTGTGTTACTTACTGACCCTCCTGCCTCAGGTCCCTCTTTGAGTGACCCTTGCCATTATTTTGAAGAGTGCCCAAAGATGTTCAAGTTATGTCAGAGGGACTGGGACGTGAGACGTGTCATCTCTTACTCCTTCTGTGTATCCTAGGCTTTGAGACATGGTTCTCTGGAAGATTTTAGGAGTGGACACAATTCCAAATGGTAATCTATTAAAGCAATGATGATTGAATGGTGTTATAAAAATTATCATCAAACTGGATTCGTTGTCCAGATGCAACTGCCATAATCCGTTCTTTGCAGCTAATTTGATGAAAAGAATACTTTTAGCTAGTTTGGGAAGATTTTCATCCACTGAAGCCATTGGATGGATCGCATTTTTCACTGATCCATTTAGTTGGATTAAATCCATGCAGAATCCTGTTGAGCTGTTTGTCTCTGGGACAGTGGCCATTCCTGAACACCATTTTCTTGGCATGGTTAATTGTGAGATAACTGTTTGCTGTGTCATGTTCTTAATTTCACTCTTGACTTTGTCTAAGAGTGCGTGGAGGATTTTCATTGGTGTAAAGAGGCAATTTGGTTTATATCAGCTCTTAGAATAATATGACACTTGGTTATCAGTCATCCCAAACCTGTAAATAATCTTGGAACTTCAGTTCTGAATGTATTTCTGTAATGCTCATCAGCAACATCAACAACCTCACAGATTAGCTTCAATTTGAAGCATGCCTTTCTGCTTATTAAGGAAGATTTTTGATTCTGGATGACATGCAGAGCATCAATGATTAAAATTACTGTAGATAATATCAAACTTTTAAGAGATAGATAGATCTTCATCTAAGACTCCAAATACTATGTCATCAAAAATCAATTCTTCTGTTAGCATTCTGGAGTCATAATTTTCTACCACCTGTACAGATCGTTGATAAACAAATCCACATTTGTGCTTATTTTCACTTCTCAAAAATAATATGAGGATACTTCTTAAAAATAATTCGAGGATAAAACTTTTGCAAATGCTGAATTTGGATTCAAGTGCTGAGAGGACTTTTTCATAAGAGGTTGAAGTCTCATCAACTCCCTGCAAGTCTATTACATCATCAACAATAGCTCCAATCACAAACAGTAATGTACTGACCCAATTCTTTTGTACTTTTTGTGCAAACCGGAAGCAATTCTATATCTGGAAAACCTCTTTCTCCAGTCCTGCCAATGCTGATCCTGTTGCATGACCTCAGTGCTCTAGAATGGTTCCAGGACTGTTAGTGTGGATTCCATGCTTCCACCATTCCCTGGAATAATTGCTGCTTCAATTATGTTGCCTGTTGATTGTAGTCTGTGCTTACTGCTATCTGGAATCTGTGTAGCAGTTTACAGCTGTTGTATCTGTGATGCTCTGACCTTCTGGTGGGATGTCCATTGCCACCCTCGCCGCCACTGTATTTTGTGGTGAATTTGAGATTTTGACGGGGGTGGGGGGGTCTTTGAGGTTTGTCTATTATCCCAAAATAAGTTGCTTGAGATTGTGGATTGTGAAAACTATTACCCTTTATTTACAGCTGCTATATATGTATTGAGACCTCAATTGAGATTGGAGCTTTTGCTCCATCCAGATCTCTATTACTCCATCATGTAATGTTCCATTGTCATTGCATCAGCTGCATGTGCTTCTGATGTTCCCCTCTTCCTCTAAATCGCCCCCAGGTCTCCCGCCATTTTTACACATCCTCCGACACCCTCTGCCATTTTTAAAGGGCTCCCGAGTCATACTGACACAATGAAAATCCAGGCTGTAATTATTCCACCAGTTATTTATGCAAAGGATAATTGAAATTTTGTTGGTGCTGTCCTTAAATTTATACAGTTGCATGATTAACTAGAATCAGAGGGCAGAATTTTGAGGGCCCATCGCAGTTGGTAGGGGGACAGAAAATGCATTGACTTGTTCAAAACTCCATTGACCTCAGCAGGACTGGAAGATCTTGATGGTGGGAGGAATTGTGAAACACTGCCTATATAACCACACAGCAACAAAGGAGGCCATTCAGTCCTTCATGCCAATGCTGGCTTTTTGAAAGACTTGTCCAATTATTGCCACTGAACCATTCTTTTGCCATAGCCTATAATTCATTTCCTTTTCAACTATATATCCAATTATCCTTCAAAAGTTTTTATTCGATCTACTCCCATTAGTCTTTCAGGAAGTGGATTCCAAATCTTGGGTGGGAATCTTCGGTGTTTCCGTGGCATCTTTCTCCCGGTGAGAGGTGGTGTGTCCTTCGCCGGCAGCAGGGTCTTCTGGTACCACTGCAGTCAATGGGATTTTCTGCCTGGAAACCTGCAGTGGGGATTCACTGTCAACCAGAAGATCCCGCAGGCATAAACAGATGGAAAGTTCCAGCCCATGAACTAATTGTGCAATGGGAAAATCCTGGCACTTCCCCTCTGGTTCTTTTGCCATTCATCTTAAATCAATCTCTTCTGGTTACCAACCTTCCTGCCAATGGAAATAGTTTCTCCTTATTTACTCCACAAAAATTCATCATGATTTTTAAAGTACTTTACCTTCTCTATTCAAAGAATAATGCTAGTTTCTCTAGACCCGCCATATAACTGAGCTTCCTCATCCCTGGATACCATTATTTTAGACCACTTCATTATTAAAAGCTCTGTGCAGTCAGAGAGTATAATATACGCTCACAAATTTCTGTTCTATTCCCTGGAGAATGAAAGATTGAGGGGTGATCTGACTGAGATTAAAGAAGCCGTATCTTTAGATAGTGAAAAACTACTTCCACTGGTGGAGGTCCAATAAAATGGGACATAACCTGAGGGTTAGAGCTCAGCCTTTCAGGGGTGATGTTAGGCAGTACTTCTTCACACAGAGGGTAGGTGAAATCTTGACCTCTCTCCTCCAAAGAGCAATTGAGGTGAGGTCAATTGAAAACTTCTAAATTAAAATTGATGGATTTTTGTAAGGTTAAGGTGTTAAAGGTTACAGAGCCAAGGCAGGCAGATTGAATTAAGATAATGTCGGGTGGAATTCTCCCAAAAAGTGTCAAATTTGCGTGAAAACTGGAGTAAATCATACTTTTTTTTCAGTGGGAGTTCAGAGAAGAATCTCTCACACAATGTGCACTGCAGAGGCCACCAGTGTGAATATCATTAAATTTCAGGAGGCAGGACCTATCTCCACCGGGGAGGCTGAAGACAGCACGCTGAGTGGGCCACTGCACATGTGCTGATCTGTCAGTGCCAAGATTGGCGCATGCGCAGTTGCCCCGCACTGCCGGCCTCCTGATCACTGGTCATCCCTGTGACTCTCGCAATGCCGGCTCTCTGCCACCCACAGCCTGATCACTGGCCCCCGACCATTCCCGGGCACAGCCCCGACCCCCTCCACCTGTGGCCCACCGCGATCTCCAGTCCCTGCCATGACTGTAACCCCACTGTCCTGACCCCCCTGCCCCCGCAGTGTCAACCCCATCCCGCAGTGCCAACCCTCCCAGCAGGCTGCCCCTGCCTTTCACCGCACCCCCAGCCCACCCCATCACTGGCCTCCTTCTTTCCCCCACTGATCCCTAAGCAGAGTGGCAGCGGGACCCCCCCCAGCCCCAGTGATCGCCCCCTAGGCCCTGCTCCCCACAGGTCCCATCCCTTTAGCACTGCTCCATGCACAATTCCTTTCCCCTAGATCTCCCAATATGCTCACACTTCACCTTCCGAGTATAATTTCAAATCTTCAGCTGTGCCAAACAAAACACCACTGCTCCAAAACGGTACTTTTTCCCTACGGCCAATGCACAAATTCATCAATATTTAGTTGCCGTCTCGGATTTTCAGGGCTTCTCTCCAGCTCAATTCACTTTAATTCTGCTCCCTGCAGCTCCCTCTTGAATTCTAAATGCATTTCCCTGCTCCTTTCTCTCAGCTTTACTGAACAGGATCTGTTTCGTTTCTCTCAGATGTGTTTCTGATCTCTGTCCTTTTCCCTTTGTGGTGAGAAATCTACCACTGAGTCAGGCTTGAAGGTTTCAAGAATACAGTTTTATTTTAACGAAGCTTCGTGGAGACAAGGCACTACCAAGCAGCAAACCTTCTCTCAATGAGACAATAGGAGCAGTCCTTTATACCCTTTACACAATAGATGGACCGGACATCTAGCCATTATCACATCGTTGTAATCAAGTAGGTGATCGATCGTTAACACATCGTTATAGACAAATACAGACAGATACAGACATAAGCATGTTAACATCGCATTGTTCTATGACTGGATACATTTCCTACATCAGTGGCTATCAATGGTTTTAGTTTCAGTCTGTTTATGTAGTAATTTACAGTCATTGGTTTTCCTGCAGTTATGTATTCCCGATCCCACCTGTAGCTAATCTCTTTACCCAACCCTATTGTCCTTATCCTAAAGAGTGCCTCAAGCCCTGGCTGGCTTCCTGCAGGATCTGATTCCTGCATGTTTAACTTTAAATAGCTGTCTGTCCTTTATGTTTTAATCTCAGGTGTCTGTCAGTACTAAAAGTCAGTGCCTGTTTAATGTCTCTTTCCCAGGTGACTGTTTATGTGCCAGGCAGTTATTGTTTTTTTAAGTGTACTCATCTGTATATTTTTTCCCACTTCAGTCCCCACTTCTGTTAAGATTATGACTTTAATAATCCCTAGGCCAACAATTTTATATGTATAATTCTTTGTTCTTCTTCTTTCCTTCTTTGTTTCTTCTGATGTCTTCGGGGATCTTCATCAGGGGTTCTTCTTCGATGGATACACTGGCTCCTGGCACAATTCTCGTCAATATTATTTTAAAACAGACTTTAAGGCATCCAACAGTCAGACAACAGACAATTACACTTGAAATGAGTATGACAAATCCATGTAAGAAGTAAGATTCCCAGGACCCCCCACTAGCCATTTCAGCCAGTTACTTCCTTTCTTGGGTCCCTGTCTGAAGCTATCAAGTTGTTCTCTGATGTTATTGATGACCTGTGTAGTGTTATAGTACTCGTCTGTGACATGGGTTATGCATTTATTGCCTATAATTGTACACACTCCCCCTTGTTGTGCTATCTGATAGTCCACTGCGTATTGTGTCTGTTGTGCATATAATCTCAGTTCAGCCATTTCTTGGTTAACAGCCTCCAGTGCTTTTGAAGTGCTGTTTCCCAGGACTGTTAGTCCACAAACAATATGATTCCTATTCTTTGCACTAATCAGTCCTGCTGTTCCCTCCCCCCCGCCCACCCCACAGAGATAAGGCTCCAAGGAACCCATATCCCAGTGAGGATCCCATTGTGCCCGGGGCTTCCCAGTCAGCACAGAATTCCTTGCTGATAGCCCAAGTTACTATTCTCCTCTGAATATGCCCCTTCTGAGGGCATGGAACAGTCAGTGGTCCTATTGTTCCTACTGCAAAACGGTTTGGGAGGTTTGGTGTTTCTGTCATGTAAGTACCATTGAAGAGGAACACATATCCCTTCTTAGCCCGGTAACATTTAGTGTCTTGATTATGAGTGTGTTCATATTGCCAATTGTTCGGTTTACTTGACTCCCCGTTTGATCCCACCACCTGGTAAGTATCAAATGGGTATGTCCATTTGGCTGAGCTTACGTGAGTTCCATTGCATTGTCCACAAATAAGCTGTCTTCCCGCGGTTATATTCAGACATTCTGTTCATCACAAGTGCAAGTAAACTATCCCTTATTAACCCGACAATGTTGACGGACACACTGCGTCTGTACGCAGGAATCATTCTTAGGGACCAGGGCATAGACACATCCCCATCCCTGCCCCATAAAACAAAGCAGATAGCTTGCAGTATCTGAACAAGCTTTTCCTCCTACCTGTTGGAACCCCCAGCACACAGGATCTGTGGGGTTTACAAGTCCAATGCATCTCCCCTGTATACCTCTTTTATATTTGCCAATTTGTCCCTTACAGGGTGTATCTGATGTATCTACAGTATATAAGTCATGAGGTGGCTACAAATAGGGCTTCTACCGATGGTGCAAACATACAGTTCGATTCCCGTGTAAATGTATGTGAGCTTTGTAAAACACGTTATCCTCTAATCCAGTTAAATTTACAGTCGCGACAACGCAAAGTAGTACAGTTACATACGCGATTACATACATATTCGCAACGATCGAATATCAAACCTAACACTATCATTCATATAATCTGTACGAGTTGTATTATCTATCAACCCGCGCGCGCCAGTCGTTCTTGCTTGCAGTCTTTGCCTGTGTTGAGGAAAGCAGTTCTGTTAGTTCATCAATTTAATTACTTATTTGTTCCCTTGTGTAATTTTAGCTGTGTCCAATGCTTCCAGACACCTTTCCCTCTTATGTCTATACAGGCACAGGTGTCTCCACTAATTATAACTTCATATGGTCCATTCCACTTTGGTGCAAACCCTGGTTTGTCGGGTAATGTTTTTACTAGGACACGACTTCCCACTGTTGGGATGTCAGGGAGCATTTCAAGCTCTCTCTCTGTGTCTTTCATTTCCTGATTGTCCTTTACCAATTTGCGCATCCCTTTTAGTTGGGTGCTCAGTTCCAAAACATATCTCCTGATTTTATCTTTTAGTGGACCTACATCGGTCCCACCTGTTATGATGCTTTCGGGTAATTGCATCGCCCGTCCTGTCATTAGCTCGTAAGGGGTTAATCTGGTTGTCCGGTTTGTGGTAGATCTTAATCTCATTAGTATAGTGGGCAATACCTCTGTCCACATTTTTCCCGATGTTTGTATGGCTTTAGCTAGTGCATTTTACATTTGATTACATATCCCCCTTCCATAGAAAGCTTAGTGTGAATCAAATAACACTTTGCATTGGCTTTTTTTTGGCTGCAGCTGGACATCCATTCATTTGTATGTAATCTTATCAAAAGACATCACTTTCCCCATTAAAATCACATGCCATACAGCTCCGATCTTTATATGATGCACTCTTACTTTATCTCTAATTTGATACACAATATATAGTATATAAATATATCATACAAAGTTGGTTAAAGCTTTTCAGGATTTGATTTTATTCTCAGGTCGAAATGGCAGTGCTATACTGTATAATAAAAATAATCAAGTGGTAGTTATATCATACCACTTTACACATCGTAACTGTGATATCCAAACCCTTTTAATTCAAGCCGTTTTCATTTTTAAACTGAGCTCCAGATCAAAACCCCCTGACTCTAGGAAAATAACAGGCGCCGAATCGAAATCAAAGTAGGTTCAATACATACTAGTTATTTGATTAGAAACGTTTTGGTTTGATTCTTAACTGGCTAGATTTTAAGCTTTGCAGTGTTTTTATATTTGGCAAACCTTGAACAATAGATGGCACATGAAATTCCGACGGCAGTATATAATTTTAACCGGTTACAGAATACTAAACTATCCGATGTTCGTAAATTGCGAAATTCTGCGGACCTTAATACTGTATTTCACTGACTTGATATATTTTAAACTGACTCATAGACAATATATTTACCTCATTCTTTTGTTCCTGCTTTTCTACCTTTCCACAAAATTACTTATTTTCTTCTCTTAACTTCTCAACTAACTCTTATAATTTCTACTTCAAGACAAAGGAAAGAGCACATGGTTCCTTCCAAGGTTTCAATCCTTTCTTAACATTAAAACATTAAAGCAAACAACAACAAAACATCCACGCAACCGCTTTGTTTAAACACACACAGACACACATTGAAGCTTCCAACAGCCATTCCACAGCACATCCTTTTTCATTCAAACTGGGATGTAAGTAAAACATTTAAAGAGAATACAGAACATTGATTAAGACAGTCACTTTTATTCTTCTTTCTTCCAAACTGTAATTAACTCAAAACAGAAGTAAATTCAAGAAATCTTATCACTTTAATCTTTAACAGTTTTAATACTCCCCCGGCCCCCCTGAGGCTAAACCAAAGTGCAAAGCATTGCAACCAATGCCTGCAACAAACACTCCACAGGAACAAATAGGCTTCTACAGCTCCCTGCTCTCAATCTAATACAACAACAACCACCTACATTCAACAAGCTCCCAGATCACACAAACACACTGAAATACAAAACTAAGATCTCTCCTATCCACCTCCAGGTATGCCCCAAGCCCATTCTACCAATTCATCGTAATCTTGGGACATAATCACTCCCATTTTTAGGATGACCTGGTGAGCACTAGAGAGTCCATCCTTAAAAGCCTGGATGAACACTCGATCCCCTCGACCTGGGTTCCCTTGTCCTGAGCTCTCTTGATATACCTGGAACAACCATTCCCCGTATTCAGAAGCTCCTTCCTCTTTTAACTGTTTTGTTGTGGTAATTTTGCTCCAGTTAGTGGGAGCATTCCCTAATACCCTCTGAATCTCTGCTTTAAACTGGGTGCAGGGTGCCTGTTGGGTGTCTATCTCTGATGTTAGGGCAACTGCATGTGTCCACCGTCCCCCACTATAATCCTATGCTGGAGGAGCGGCGGGTCCACCTGCTACCTGCCTCCACTTATCCGCTGGACAGGCTGCCCTGACCAGCTGGTGTATGTCTCTCAGGTGTAATTGGTGTCCTACCCAGATTGTGTCTAATTCTTCCCAGAATTTAGTGTTTGCTCTTCTAGGTTGTAATTTACCCAGGGAAGCCATTATCTGCTGTTTCTCACCTGGGGTGAAGGGTTGATAAGTTGCCTTTGGTCGCGCATTTGTTCCCCCTCGGGTTACTGGCGCTAAGTTGTGTTCTAGCGCTTCCCACTCCTCTGAAGGAGCGGTTGGTCCCTGCTGTGTGGACTCATAAGGAGGTAGAGGAACAGTTTCCCCTCTCCATTGCTTTTCTTCTGAAACCTGGTTTTGCTTCTCCAGTTTCCTCACTCGGGATTCTAATTCTCTAATCCTTTCTTTATCTTCACTCCACTTCTTAGTAGAGGCGACTACTTGTTCAATTAGACCAGCTAACTGATGTATTAACAATACTCCTATCTTCTTTGTCTTGTTTCTCTTTTCCTTATCTATCCACTTTCTCTGCTGCTCTAAGGTCTGAGAAGTATCCCAGCCATCCTTTTGCATTCTCTCTATTAACTCTTTCCTGTCTGTCATGTAAACGTCAATGAGGGATCCTGCAGGTCCCCTTTTAACTTCATTACCTGCCATTTCACAGTTTCACTAGCCCTGACCACGATTACTCCCTAGTAAAGTGTGCTCTCTACCGTAGGTACTTCACTACCCCCGGCCACTATTACTACTCTAGCACCGTGTTTCACTACCGTTACGGGGTTTCAAGTTTCAAGATCAGAGGCTGAATGCCTGCTGAATGCCTGTGCTCCCCCACAGGAAGAGAGCAGTCTTGCCTGGTGATTGTCGAGCGGTATTCATTGTAGCGGTCACGGGCATTCAGCCTCTGATCTTTGGGTAAGCGTTCTCCAAGGTGGCCTTCATGACACACGACAGCGCAGAGTCGCTGAGCAGAAACTGATAGCCAGGTTCTGCACACATGAGGACAGCCTAAACCGGGATGTTGGGTTTATGTCACACTATCAGTAACCCCCACAGCTTGCCTCCTGGACTTGCAGAATCTCACTGGCTGTCCTGTCTGGAGACAACTCACATTGTCTGTATCTTTAAGACCTGGTTGGCTGTAGAGATTCGCATTCTAATCAGTATTCTGTAACTTGATTTTGTGTCTCTGTATGCTCTGTTTGAGAGCAGATATCCACTCCATCTGACGAAGGAGCAGCGCTCCGAAAGCTAATGGCATTTGCTACCAAATAAACCTGTTGGACTTTAACCTGGTGTTGTTAAAACTCTTACTGTGTTCACCCCAGTCCAACACCGGCATCTCCACATAATGTCTCTTTGCCAGGTAACTGTTTATGTGCCAGGCAGTTATTTTTTTTTTTAATGTACTCATCTGTATATTTTTTCCCACTTCACCTTTCTTGGGACTTTATCCTGGGATGTCTCTCTGATCCCACTCCCTGTGTTGGAAAATTCTTCTTGGTTTGGGACCTTCTCACCATTCCCCCTCCCTGTTTCCTGCTCCCTGGGGAATATTCCCTGGATTGGCATTCTGCTTCAGCGTCACCTGCCCTTGCACTGTCTGACTTCCTCTCTTCTGCGCAGACGCAACAGGGCCACTGCCTAGACTAAACAATGTAAAAAGACTACTTGTGCATGTATGGCTCTTTCTCAGCCAGTGTACCCATAAAAGGCCAGAACTGTGTGAAAAAAAACCCACACTGCACAGGTATAGCCACTTCTCAGCCAATGCA
Source organism: Mustelus asterias (assembly GCF_964213995.1). Lineage (NCBI taxonomy): Eukaryota > Metazoa > Chordata > Chondrichthyes > Carcharhiniformes > Triakidae > Mustelus > Mustelus asterias. The sequence continues at coordinate 24,635,018 of NC_135810.1, forward strand.
TGCACAGAAGTCCCAAAGTCAGCAGGGAATGGTAATTGCCAATTCAAAACCAAGATAAATATGGGATTCTTTACATATGATCATGTTGAATAGTGGAATAGGCTTGAGGAGCTGAATGGTGTGTTTCTGTTCCTCTGTTCCTATTTGGAATAATATTTTCCACCTTTTGTTCCACTTCCATACTCATGTTCATCAGACAAGAACATTATTCAGATATTTAGTGCACACAGAAGGAAAGTACACAGAGATACTCCACCGCTTAATTTTTCTCACACAACCATTTCCCCACGAGACACATCTATTTCACTGACAGATCTAATGGGAATCCAGATCATATGGCTGCTCATTGTCACCGGTTGCGCAGTCAACCTTGAACTTGTCATGTAACAATGATATGTTGAACTGCATAAAATCGATATCTAAAATTGCTGCGGAAGTCTTTAAGCTTGTACTGTGGATTGACGTCTCATTGCTACTTAATCACTTGAACCGATTGAGTTGACAGTTGGACTCTGCATCTTCTCCCAGTTGTTGATATTAAAGGAGGTTTGGCCACAACAACAGCTGGGGAAACTGTACAAGCTCTAGAAACAGCTGTACATCATAAATAATTGATTTTAAAAGTTGTTGAAAGAATATAATTGCAATCCAGATGGGACATACGAAGGCTGGCGATGAATCAGAATAAGTAAAACTGCATTTTCCATTCAAATTATCTCTTTTAGACTATAATATAGTTTCATTTGCATGTAGTTAAACACGTGGTGTAACCTTTTGTCATTCGTTCTAATTAGTTTTTTTTTCATGAACAGATAAAATGCAGCTATGGCATGGTTGTTTGAACAGATTACTTTTCACCTGGTGCAGTTTCCACATTATTGACCTCACCCTGTGCAGCTCAGTTGGTCAGTTTTGCATGTTCTAATCACCCAACATGAACTTGGTGTTTCAAATGAGTTAATTAGTTTAATTCATAGGCACTTACAAAATGCATTAGTGCTAATCAGGATCACCCCATGTACAGTGAATGATATTTACTTTATAGGGATGATTTGGTGAAGAGAATATTTACAGTCAATAACTGTGCTTTTAATAAAATGTTTCCATTACATCACTTCCATATCAAAAAAATGACATGAAATAAAATCCTTAGAGTGGCACTAAAATATCGTGCTCCACGTACACAATTTAAATGAGATCTTAAGGTACTTAGGTACATTTTCAAAATCAAATCTGAGCTTCAATACATTACTCTAAATCATACCGATGTCCATCTAATAGTTGAATCGCCTGTGATGGCAAGAAGTTGTACTTTCATTTAATTATCCTTCACAAGGTCTGTAGTAGATCTGAAATGTATCACTGACCTTGAATGTTGAATGAACCAAGCATTTGACTATCTGCACATTATAATGGAGTTAATCTTATTGTCCATGGTAAAAAGTGGTGGTGGGTAGGGGGGGAGTGCGGGGGTGGTGGGGGGGGGGGGGGGGGGGTGGTGGTCAGACAAACCCTATATGCCCCTGGTAGCACTGCCGAAAGGAAATAAGAATCAATTATTGATATTAATACTTGTTTATGGAGTTGACACACCCTGTTGTTTGGGAGGCAAGTCTCAGTTTTGGTGGTATCAGGAACTGAAAGAGGGTGCAATAGACTTTCAACTCCAGTTAATTGCAGCAATTAAGCATGTGATTCTTTGTTCATTAACTGTCCCCTTCCCAAGCTCAGTGGGTTTAGCAAAGTCAGGCATACATCGGTGGGTTGTGCACTTGCCCTCTGTCTCATTTGCTTACTTTTAGAACATTTTTATCCCCTGCGTCATCATCTTTTCAAACAAGAGAAAGGTCATTTTGAATCATCCAATATTTTCCCTGCGTCTGAACCATGTAATGTTATGCAAAAACAGTATTAAAATTAATGTTTAGGAGGTTGTACACCAAGGCAGTTCATTTGTTTCAAATTCCAGGTTTTATATTCCAGAAGTGAACTTCCATTGTTTAACATCATGCACATTTAAAGAGGTAACATGCTACTAAAATATTGAATGTTTCTGGTCTCCTGCCACTTACTGCAAAGTCCTGTTGTTTAATGGCCATGTTGATTCATAGAGGGAACCAACATTTCTGCAGAGCACAAGCAATAATATGCATACTATGACATTTCGATTGCTACTCCACAATAACTGAAGCTACTAAACTGTATTTGTGCCAAAGAAGTTGTCATTTCCACTCAACTTCATAATTAAATGTTCTAATTGTGGTTTCCCATAGGAATCTCATTAGCTACAATTGTACAGTGATACATAAAACATTAGTTATATTACCAGGCAGAATGCAAGGCACATTTTCTCTTTATTAAAATTATTCACATACACTGTATGATAAAATGTTATGACTATGTATCATTGAAAAAAATTGAAATAGTTCTCCAAATGTAGAACAAATAATAACTGGTCTTAATTGGGAGGGAGGCTGGAGTGTGGCGATTAGGGGATTTTCACAGTAACTTCACTGCAGTGCAATGTGCTACTTGTGACAAATCAACTTTAACATTAACTTTAAAATCAGACAAGAGGAGACATCTTAACCGCACAATGACATATAATGGCTGACTCAACTCATAAGCGCCATGCCCAATGTCCATTCTATTGTCTTCAATGGAACAGATGTTATAGTGTTCAAGGGCATCCAACTTAACATATACAAACCATTTTACACCATCACGCAAAGTTAAAATTACTCCCAAGGAAATAAATTATTTGGGATTTCCCTCTCTGCTCTCAGTCACTCTTTCCTTCTTTAAGACCCTCCTTATTAAATCAATCTCTCTGGCCAAGCTTTTGTCACTTACCCTCACAACATATATGATTTAGTGCATTGACTAATCTGCCCATATTAAAACATGATGTGGAGATGCCGGCGTTGGACTGGGGTGAACACAGTAAGAAGTCTCACAACACCAGGTTAAAGTCCAACAGGTTTATTTGGTAGCAAATACCATAAGCTTTCGGAGCGCTGCTGTGCACTGTGCACTGTGATTCTGTGCACTGTTTGAGAGCACATTTCCACTCCATCTGACGAAGGAGCAGTGCTCCGAAAGCTTATGGTATTTGCTACCAAATAAACCTGTTGGACTTTAACCTGGTGTTGTGAGATTTCTTACCATATTAAAACATAACAGTGCTATATAAGTGCATGTTGATGATGTTGAAATCACTCGCACATTCTTGTTTATGTGTTCATTAGAAAATCTAACCTTGTTACCATGATGTTTAATATGTGATCAATACCCTGGCTATATTCGTCGTGCTATGTAGCCTTTGAAATTTAAAATGATTGGGGTTTTTGAATATTGTATCATTCTTGTCCCTTTATCAGCTGACAGTCTGTTGCTCCTGGGAATAATTACTTCCTTTTGAGTAATTGTTTTCATTGACTTACCCAGTTGAGGTATTGTATGAACCCTCCACATAAATGATACATTATTGAATTGCTGTAAGGAATCCAATCATTTTTGTCAACAAATCCTCTTTTAATGAATGGACTACTCCTGATCTTAATGACAATTCTATTTTGTTTGGAAGCCCTAAATGGATTCAGGCTATCAGTTCCAGATAATTTGTGTTACACCATCGAATTTAAACAAGCTTTTCACTATGTATAACCAATTGCCTGACCAAGTGTACACTTCAGCTGTAATTGAAGTCAGTTTATTTACAAGTTACCTCCTGCAATGAATATTTGTGAATATGTTTTACAAGTGGGCATGTGGTATGAGGTGATCTAGTCGCTGAAAAGCTCTTTCATGCTAATGTGTCCATATGCATATTGCCAACAAGGGCCCATATGTACCTTTATCCAGTTATTGAACCCATACTAAAAGTTATGTTGTAGCATTACTGTATGGAAGAAAAATGTCATCGGATGCAAATTAGACACTGCCATAGAGCTGTTGTGACTGAGGCAGAACAGAGCTCTATCCACCTGAGGCCATACTGCTGAACCTGCTCTGAGTTGCAGGGTCAGCCAATTGAAATACAGAAACTGTCTAACCTTAAGGCATGGTGGGAAGAGTGGGGGTTAGGTCCAAAATAAGCCATGGTTGGATAGAGTGGCAGAGGGCCCACTAAATACCTGGAAAGTGTGAGGGTGATGGAGGGTCAAGAAGGGATTGGACAAGTGAGTAAGTAGAAGAAGGGATGAGTGGCAAGTAGGAACTGAACTGAAAAATATACTTGGAGGTTCGGCACCAACCTGGCTTTATACCCCACTTCTGCTTCAAGGTGTTGTGGTAAAAGATTGAACCACACAAGACTGGAAGTTGCAGTAACAGGGTGGAATGCCCCCATTTTGAGACCAAATGCAATGGTGGACAACTCTGGCATTACTGTCCTGCTGAGCAGACGAGCAGGATCCTGCAACAGATTCACTGCTTGGAACCTCGTTAATTACACGCAGATGCATTCCCCTCCCACTCACTCTCTCAACAAGACTTTCACAACATCACAATCCCATCTGTCTTGTTGCTCCATCTCCAATCTCTGTCCCTTCTCGGAAGGACACTCCACACACGGGGGACATGTATTTCATGCAGCCTCTGCTCCACCCCCTCTCATCACATCCCTTTCTTTTGTCTCCATACAGGCGAAACTCACATACAAAGAGCGAGAGCGAGCCCACGCCGGCAGAGGGATGGCAGAGATTATCAGCCTCACCGAGTTAGTGGAGGCTGCTGCAGAGCTCACTGGAGAGGGCCGGTATTGCTCCTGACACAGAACCTGGCCTTTCAGAACCCAACAACCTCCTACAGATCTCAGCTCCATCACTTCACCCAATCCTGCAATTCACACTGAGTGCAATATACTCTGAATTAACTTCAGTTCATTCACTAAAAATATCCTTTTGTCCTTTGTAGGCACCAGCAGACTGTGGACAGCTAGCCAGCTCAGCAGCAGTCCAAGCCCTGAAGCATTGTCTGAGAGTGAGAGGGCTCAGGAAGAACTGTTACCGCGCCCTGCTGCACCCTCCACCAGCGCAGACGCACCTCAGTGGGACGTAGTTGGAATTTAGACTCAGGCTCTTTTTCTGGAGAACACCTCACTGACTCATCCCTGCAGCAGTCGGAGGCAGAGACGGCCCAGGTCTCTGGCACTCAGAGGACTGCTGAAGACCAACCCCCTGCTCAGTCTCAGTCAGATGATGAACCTCTGGAAGCAGCTGTCAGCTCATTAGTGTAAAGGGAGGCAATGGGACATTGGGTAGAGCTTTGTCAGTGTAGAATACATGATGGAGGAGTCTGTGCACGCTCTGTCTGATGTTGTGGCTCTATGCAAATGCCTCGAGGCCACCATAAGACCATAAGACCATAAGACATAGGAGCGGAAGTAAGGCCATTCGGCCCATCGAGTCCACTCCACCATTCAATCATGGTTGATTTCAACTCCATTTACCCGCTCTCTCCCCATAGCCCTTAATTCCTCGAGAAATCAAGAATTTATCAATTTCTGTCTTGAAGACGCTCAACGTCTCGTCCTCCACAGCCCTCTGTGGCAATGAATTCCACAGACCCACCACTCTCTGGCTGAAGAAATTTCTCCTCATCTCTGTTCTAAAGTGACTCCCTTTTATTCTAAGGCTGTGCCCCCGCGTCCTAGTCTCCCCTGTTAATGGAAACAACTTCCCTACGTCCATCCTATCTAAGCCGTTCATTATCTTGTAAGTTTCTATCAGATCTCCCCTCAACCTCCTAAACTCCAATGAATATAATCCCACGATCCTCAGACATTCATCGTATGTCAGGCCTACCATTCCTGGGATCATCCGTGTGAATCTCCGCTGGACCCGCTCCAGTGCCAGTATGTCCTTCCTGAGGTGTGGGGCCCAAAATTGCTCACAGTACTCCAAATGGGGCCTAACCAGTGCTTTATAAAGCCTCAGAAGTACATCCCTGCTTTTGTATTCCAAGCCTCTTGAGATAAATGACAACATTACATTTGCTTTCTTAATTACGGACTCAACCTGCAAGTTTACCTTTAGAGAATCCTGGACTAGGACTCCCAAGTCCGTTTGCACTTTAGCATTATGAATTTTGTCACCGTTTAGAAAATAGTCCATGCCTCTATTCTTTTTTCCAAAGTGTACGACCTCGCACTTGCCCACGTTGAATTTCATCAGCCACTTCTTGGACCACTCTCCTAAACTGTCTAAATCTTTCTGCAGCCTCCCCACCTCTTCAATACTACCTGCCCCTCCACCTATCTTTGTATCATCGGCAAACTTGGCCAGAATGCTCCCATGGGAAAGTTGGCAGCTACCATGGAGACCTTGGTCCAACAAGTCCAGTAAGGAGTCTAATAACACCAGGTTAAAGTCCAACGGTTGTTAGACTCCTTACTGTGTTTACCCCAGTCCAACGTCGGCATCTCCCCAGCAAGTCCTGCTAGATTTACAATTGGCCCTGCACTCCATTGTCACACAATCTGGTGGGCACCATCAGCATGCAGGCCACATGGGAAGGAGGCATCTTGACCTCTCTCCGGGTGCCCCATAGCTTGCAGGTTCCCTTTGGCACCCACAGGGATGGTGTGCATCAGGCAGAACCCCCTCCACTCAGGACACCCTGAGGGTGTGCAGCCACTCACAGTCCCCCCTGCCTGTGCCTGCACCAACTCTAGCAGTGCAAGATGCTAAGAATGCTTCTGTCACTGAGCAGGAGACCCTTATGAGGCCAGGGCTCCTCCAGGGCTGAGGCACTCACCCCATAATCTGCAGTCTGTTTGCATTCCCTTCCAGTAATACAAAGCCCTTAGACCACTTGTTTGCATGCCATGCAGTCTTGTCAAGGTCCAGCTTCCCTCCCGCCAGTCTCCTCTCTGCCTTCCATTGCTTTTCCTCTTCATTCATCTCCTTGTCCCTCTGCCTGCCATTTTAAGCCATTGCCCTTCTCCCACACCCCCTCCTGGCTCAGTCCCACTCCCACATTGACCCCTCATATTTGACCTTATCCCCAGCCCCAACGTGCACAGCAGTCCTTCCACATTTCCCCCTTGTCTTCATCTGTCCACCCCACCACTTGCCCTCACCTTGAAGCCTACTCCCAGTTGAACTTCGGATCTTTGCTGTCGTGTTTCATGAGTTTCCGCAGCACAAATAGACAGTGGTGTGTATGGAACCAGAGTGATGGAGATTCCTGATTTCCCCAACCTCAGGCGGTGTACTGATCTGAGTTGGTGACACAGGAGACACAGGGGAGTCTATAGGTGTGGTCTTACCTGCACGCCACATTGGTCGAGTGACACAGGAGAGTTTAAGGGTGCGATCTTACCTGCACGCCACGTCGGTTGATCAGTGGGGCAAACCGGTAAGATAGAGTGAGAGGTGAAAAATCAAGTTTTGTCTGATTTCGTGCCACTCCCAATCTTGCTGGCCCCTGTTTTGTCAACAAAATCAGCCTTGTGCCCAGGAATTTAAATATTAATGTCATGTTTAGCATACACAATCATCTGGGTTCACCTAGTCATGGATAGAAAAGACCCTTTGGCCCCAGCGAGAAGCACCGACAATATCTACCACTAAAGAAGCACTAATCCCATTTTCATCCCATATCCTTAAATGTTATATTTCAAGTGCTCATCCAAATATTGTTTAAAGATTGTAAGGTTTCCGGCTAGGCAGTGCGTTCCAGATTCCCGCAACCTTCTCAGATCTCTTCTAAATCACCTGCCCCTTATCCTAAATCTATGCCCCCTCGTGATTGTCCCCTCAACCATGGGGAACATTTCCTCTCTATTCACTCTGTCCATACCCCTCATAATCGTATTCCACTCAATCATGTCTCCCCTCAGCCATCACTCCTCTAAAGAAAACAATCCAAGCCTATCTAGTCTCTCCTTACAGCTCAAATGCTCCATCCTAGACAACATCCTGGTGAACCTCCTCTGTACCTGCTCTAGTGCTATCACAACCTTTAGCTTTACCTTAGGCCCCTCATTGGTCAAAGTCTTCACTGGTGCGGATCACAGATAGTCCCCACCAAAGGGGGCCAGAAGTAATGGCCTCACCAGTGGGACCGGAAGCCATTGAAGCCCCTCAGGTGATTGGGGCCAGGGCCTGGCAGTGTCCATCGGGCAGTGCCAACCTGGCACCCTGGTACTGCGAGCCTGGCATCCTGGCAGTGCCCATAGGGCACTATAGCACTGCCAGCCTAGTGCCCTGGCAGTGTCAAGGGGATGGGGCCTGGTGGGGGGCAGGGCTGATGGGGTGGGGCCTGAGGGGCATGGCATCTCAGATGCAGAGCCTGACAAGGCAGAAGCTGATGGGGTTAGGTACTGGTAAGATTCACATTATGGCTTCTGTATTGCACAGGGTGCCGTAAATTCCCATGACCTACATCGCTCAAGAAGTTCAATACTTAGAATTTTTTTGAGAAAATTGATAAAGGCTGGCATGCACAACACAGTGGGTCCAACTGCACAGTGCTCTTCATGAAGACTAGCTCAGCATGGAGACAAAGGACAGGAATCAGCGCCTCAGCAGAATGGTGTTATCATAGAATCATAGAAACCCTACAGTGCAGAAGGAGGCCATTCGGCCCATCGAGTCTGCACCGACCACAATCCCACCCAGGCCCTACCCCAACATATTTACCCACTAATCCCTCTAACCTACGCATCTCAGGACTCTAAGGGACAATTTTTTTTTTAACCTGGCCAATCAACCTAACCCGCACATCTTTGGACTGTGGGAGGAAACTGGAGCACCCGGAGGAAACCCACGCAGACACGAGGAGAATCTGCAAACTCCACACAGACAGTGACCCGAGCCGGGAATCGAACCCGGGACCCTGGAGCTGTGAAGCAGTGGTGCTAACCACTGTGCTACCGTGCATCAGAAGTAGCACGGCATTATGGCAAGTAGTCTTTGCATTTTACATTCACCTCAAAACTTCTAGCAAACTGAGAACCGTGTTGTGCATGCCAGCCTTTATCAATCAGGTTTTACAAAAGATTTGAAGGGCAGGGGGGTTTCCAGTGAGCTGTTGTTTTAAGGAGCTTTCATGAGATGCAAATGAATGCCAATATAGTGCATTCCAGATTCCCGCAACCTTCTCAGATCTCTTCTGAATCACCTGTCCTTTATCCTAAATCTATGCCCCCTCGTGATTGTCCCCTCAACCATGGAAAACATTTGTTCTCTATTCACCCTGTCCGTACCCCTCATAATCTTATGCATCTCAATTATGTCTCCCTCGGCCAAATGAGAGACCCGCCATTAATCCACCATTGGGAGAATTTCAATGGGTTATTAAGGCGGCGGGTTTCCAATGTTTTGCCAGATTCACCAAACCTGCTCACAGCCAAAGCCATTGTGAGCAGGTTGGGAGAATTCCACTCAGAGACTTATTTGCAAGCCTGACTGGGAGACACAACCTGCTCCCACTGGCTGTCTCCCTTATACAAAGGCTATGTAACAATCTCTAACTTTTGGTTATCACACTTACACTATAAAATCTTAATCAGCATAATTATACAAAATTAGAAAGCTGCCCATTTTATCACACTAAAGGTTTGAGCTTCTTATCACAATTTTGCTTACCCATTCTGCGAAGGCCATTCAATTTGTGAGTGTTACTTTCCCACATGATGCATATTAGACCTGTACATATAGATATTTTATCTCATGCAACGATAACTGAGAAAAGGCTTCTACTAGCACCATTGCTCTTCTGGGCAGAGTAAAATCATAATTCTGAACCCTCAAGTGTAACCTCTGCAGTCTTGCTGAAGTTCTACACAGATTGTCTTGTCGTTCTGCTCCAGGAGACAATGCTCTGATGCGTGCTTGCATCCATAGAGCAATTTCTCAGATACATACATGACTGCAAAATACTCTCTTTCTCAGTGGTTGCATGCAGTTTTACTCTCCTGAATTCAGGAAGAATGTAAGTATGTAACAATCAGTTCAGGGGAGGCTGACTAGGTGGTTACCTGGAATGAGTGGGTTGTCTTATGAGGGAAGGTTACACACTGGGCTTATTTCTACTGGAGTTTGGAAGAGTGAGGGTGACTTGTTTAAAGTACATAGGATCCTGAATGGTCTTGACAAGGCAGACATGGAAAGGTTGTTTCTTCTTTTGGTGAGTACAAAACTCGGGGGACACTGTTTTAAAATTTGGGAAATCCCTCTTAGGTTGGAGATCTGGAGAAAGTCATGCAACTTTAGATTTCTGCCTGAAAAGGTGCTGGAGATGGGGGTCATTAAGTACTTTAAAGGCAGAGATTGATTTTTTTTGTGAGGCAACGGACCCAAAGGTTATCAGAATGTAGAACTTGAAACACACATAAATCAGCTATGGTCTGATCAAATGATGCTGAATGGTTGATGGGACAACAAATGCCTAGTGATAATGATGGTGAAATCTGCATTATTGTTTGTAAGTATGATTTGATGTGTTTGTTCATGTTAGACTGTTGCTTGAGTAGTTTATGGGATAGTTCTTCCAATTTTGGTATAAATCCCCAGCTATTAGTAAGGAGGTCAGGATTGATATAGATGGGTCTACTGTTGTTGTTTCTTATGCCTAGGTTGATGCCAGTGGTCGATCTGATTTAATTGCTTTCACCTTTTGTAGTGGTTTGATACAGTGACTTGCTCGGCCATTTCAAAAGGCATTTATATGGTTTCTGGAGTAACTTGTAGTCTACACCAGGTATGACGGCAGATTTGCTTCCTGAAGGACATAATGAGCAGATACGAGATAGATTTTTACAGCAATCGGTAGTGTTTCATGGTCACCCTTAGACTAGGTTGGCAAGCTTACGATTGGCATGAGACCAACAGGTCACCCATGATACAAGGCCATCTGTAAGTGGTACCTGAAGTTCACCAGAAGTAAAAATGGATAGTGCTGGATGAATTCAGCAGGCTAAATGGAGTCTGTGAAGAGAGATAGAGTGAACATTTTGAGTCCACATGACCCTTCTTCAGAGCTAAAAGTTGTGATTCTCATAGAACCATAGAATCTACAGCACAGAGACAGGCCCTTTGGCCCAAACTGGTCCATGCCAACCAAAAAGCCCATCTAAGCTAACCCCATTTGCCTGCATTTGGCCCACATCCTTCTAAATATATCTGCCCACAGATGCTGCCAGACCTGCTGTGTTTATCCAGCATTTCCTGTTCTCATTTCAGATTTCCAGCATATCTGCAGTATATTGCTCTTATTGAAGCCAACCAGTATTGGATTTGATGCATGGAAAGCTCTTTCTGATGGATGGATTACGCGGAGACAAGCTACCAAGAAAAACATGAAAAAAAGGAGGACAAATGACATAGCCCGATGATGAAAAGGAGAGCTTGCTGAAAGGAAGAAAATCCAGTTGACCTCGAGCCAGTACTATTCATCTATGCCAGCTATGGAATGGATTGCCATTCACGAATCAACCTCCGACTCCAAGACTGATGATGTTTAATCCAGAAGTGACATTCATCCCGGGTCCTCTTCATTGTCTACAGACAGATGCCAATGAATGAATCTCAATGGACTAACCGTAATGCGGATCAGAGGTGAATTTTGTTTGTAAGACTATTTATGAAGGTGTTATATAAACTCAAGTTGTAATCCAAATAAAATGATGCCACTTTGTCATGTTTGATGGCACAAACATCCTACTTCTGTGAGGGTTGATAGGGGTCTGCTTCCCTGGCGATTAGCATTCGGGACTAGATGTCTTGTGGGTCCCTGAAGTTAAATATAATGACTTTTCGACCGATGCAGGAGCTTATCATCCACTGTACTCCACAGATTGCGCCCACGCGCTGTGGACTGATGCATTCTTGATCACACTTGATCGACAGAGCCATGGATTTGGCATCTTTGACACACATGTACTCATACACACAACACAAGCACCAAATCATACTGGAACAGCACAATAATATAATATTCCTTTGTCTTAAAAAATGTCGCATTGCCTCAACATACAGTTTGCAATCGACAACTTTTTAAGTCTCAAGAAAATTAACAATCAACTTCTATAATTAAACTAATCAACTTTGGAGCTTTTTAACAGCTTGTTTACTTTTCTCAAATATAATATTAATATTATTTACAAGGATGCTCTGCCTCCATTTCATGGATTGGAAATTAACCATTGTCAATGTAGATTTGGCACAGTGTACTGTCGATGTTGTCTGAATTTTCCCGATGTGTTTCTTGTTGATGTTGCAACACATGTCAATGATGTTTCTGAGGTTAATAACCTACTCGGTCTTTGCAGCTCTGCTGTAAGTTGAATGTGGACTCATTTCCTTGCCATTTAATTATCCATTTCAGTCCTGTTGCTGTATATGACCTTGAAGTCTTAGCTTCAAATATCTTTTGCTGGGTCCCAGGTATTCATGATTGAACCCAGGATATGTAATGTTGATGTAATGTAACGCAATAGCGAGAAAAGATATTAGCTTTGATGACATGGAATCTGTGTAGGTCAAGCTGAGAAACATTAAGGGGCAACAATCATCGGTGTGTGTTATAAAAAGACCCCCCCAAACTGTCATGTTGATGTTGGGAATGTCATTAAACAGCAAATTAGAAACACATGTGATAAAGGAACATTTGTATTTATAGATGACTTTTATCTTCGAATTCGAGATAGTATTAGATCCAAGGAAGAGGCATACAAATTGCTCAGACCTAAGGATTGGGAACAGTGTAGAATTCAGCAAAGGAGGGCCAAGGGATTAATTAAGAAGGGGAAAATAGAGTACAAGAGTAATCTTGCGGGGAACATAAAAACTTTTTTATAGGTATGTGAAGAGAATAAGACTGGTGAAGACAAATGTGGCTCTCTTACAGTCAGAAACAGGGGAATTTATAATGGGGGCAAAATGGCTGAAGAATTGAATACATACTTTGATTCTGCTTCAGAAAGGAGGATGCAAATGACATATCAGAATCATTGGGGAAAACAGGGTTTACTGGGTGGAGGGAACAGGAGGAAATCAGTATTATCAGAGACATTGTTTTGGGCAAACTGATGGGATTGAAGGCTGATAAAACCTCATGGATAATTCATATCCCATACCTATTTCAGGAAGTGCCCTAGGAATAGAGGATGCATTGGATCTTCCAAGGTTCCATAGACTTTGAAACAGTTCCTATATATTGGAGGGTAGCTAATGTAACCCCATTATTAAAGAGGGAGGTTGAGGGGACCATAGACCAGTCAGCCTGACATCAGAAGTGGGGAACATTCTAGATGCAGGAAGGATGTTCCCAATGATGAGGATGTCTAGAACCAGAGGGTCATAGTCTAAGGATACAGGGTAAACCTTTTAGGACTGAAATGAGGAGAAATTTCTTCACCCAGAGAGAGGTACGCCTGTGGAATTCATTACCACAGACAGCAGTTGAGGCCAAAGCATTGCACGTTTTCAAGAAGGAGTTACTTATAGCTCTTAGGGGAAAGTGGATCAAAGGTTATAGGTTGGGGGTTGGTGGTGAAAGGCAGAATCGGGCTATTGTGTTGGATGATCAACCATGATCATAATGAATGGTGGAGCAGGCTCGGAGGACCGAATGGCCTACTTGTGCTCCTATTTTCTATGTTTCTATCATGCTGAGAAAGGGCTCTAAAAGCTATTCTTTGAAGGCTGTGAATGTCTATGACTACAATAACTACATTTGCCTGCTTCGAAGCATTAATGTTCAATGTCGAATTATTTCAATTGCCCCACTGACAGTACTGTAAGAGGAGGACAAGACTGACAATCAGGGTGAAGAAACAAGTAGGAAGTCAATACACAAGCCATCTGAATGGACATGGAGAACAAGATGAATCATTTGTGGGAGTTGAGGCCAAAGTATCACCAAGAATATCATATGTATTTTGTGGCTGCTTTTGGTAGTGAGTGCTGACCTTTTGATTTCCAGGCTTTCTTAACAGTACAAGAAGGTGGTTAATAGTCTCATCACAGCAGCAATGGTAAATTATCTACTCACCCTGACTCTTCTTTGCAGTATGGATGCAACCCCTTCATTGCTTAGAGGGAACAGTGATAACTGATTCCTATCAAATTGAGCATGCCCTCCAAGCATGTGAGCAGGAACTAATTTATATCATGCATTTCTGGACAATCAGATCCAGCGCCCAGTACAGGAGAAGTGTAACTAAATCACCTTATTTGATCTTTGCTCCCAGTGCTAGTTCATGTGGTCTCTCATCCAGACCTTTGTCAGATGTCTGCTCACATAGGTGTCCATGTACAGAACTGAACTGCTCACACTTGTAGAGATAACATATTTCATTCAGAGACCATGAGTTCAACCACTTCCTAATTTGACATCCATCTTTTCAATGATGTATAGTTTGACTGCACCAATGTAACTGGGGTGGAGTCAAATGAAATAGCACTGAAGATTATAGAATTTCAAACATGAGTGAGTTAATGTTTTACTTTCGATTGCGGTTTCCATGATGTTTTTTACTTGTTGAAAACTTCATTCACCTGAAGTTGTCCCGACCCAATAAAAAACTGACCCCAGATTGGAATGGTGGGTTTCTGTAATGTGATGTAAAGCAACGCATCCCTATGTGATTAGTCACACCATGCGCTGTGACATCACCAGGGGCATTCGCAGGAATGTATCTCTCTTCCATGTTGGACTTCAATCAGGCAACGCCTCGTAAATATAGCTGCATTGGTTCATTTAAGTGACCCACGGTGTGGCACCTCAGAAATCCTTTTTCCTTGTTGCCTAATCAGTCAGAAATGATTACACAACAGCTTCCATCACACCTATTCTGCTATTCAGCATATTGTGCCTGGAATTCTCAGGCACGCATGAATCTGATTTTAATCACCTGTAACTGCAGAGGCTAACACGTAATTGAAGCCTAACTGGGGTGTTCCTCCTACTGTTACTGCAATTACTTTCAATTAATCTAAATTTAGTCAAATACTGCAGAGCTACATGTGCGGCTTCAATTGACAGCAGCTTACACAGTTTATGTTCCAAGAACTGATCAAAGAAGTCAATTGAAACCAATTAAGAAGCAAGACCATGAGCATGAAATATAGCAGTCAAAGAATGATTCATTTTCTGGCAATCCCACTGCTCTTGGTGATGCTGGAGAATGCTGTGTTACGATTACAGGCAATTCGCCATATGAAAGGAAGAATATGATTGCACTAAAGAGGGTGTGGAGCAGATTGACCAGGATGTTGACTGGGCTTTAGCTATGAAGAGAGGCTGGATGTTTTTCCTCAGAGCAGAGAAGGCTAAGAGGGGACCTGATCAAGGTATACAAAATTATGAGAGACAGAGATAGGAATAAATTTTTACCCTCAGTAGAAGGGTCAATAATCAAGGGGCATGGATTTAAGATATGAGGCATTAAGCTTAGAGAGAATTTGAGCAAATTTCTCCTTGGAGAGAAGAAGGATGAGAGGAGACCTAATAGAGGTGTATAAGATGTTGAAAGGCATCGATCGGGTGGACTCTCGGAGGCTTTTTCCCAGGGTGGAAATGTCTGTTACGAGAGGACACAGGTTTAAGGTGCTGGGGGGTAGGTACAGGGGAGATGTTAGGGGTAAGTTTTTCACACAGAGGGTGGTGGGCGAGTGGAATTGGCTGCCGTCAGTGGTGGTGGAGGCGAACTCAATAGGGTCTTTTAAGAGACTCCTGGATCAGTACATGGAGCTTAATAGGATGGAGGGTTATAGGTAGGTCTAGAAGGTAGGGATGTGTTCGGCACAACTTGTGGGCCAAAGGGCCTGTTTGTGCTGTAGTTTTTCTATGTTCTACGTTCTATATTTTTTCACCCAGAGGCTGTTGGGAATCTTGAGCTCACTGCCTGAAAGGATGATAGGGGTGGGAACCCTCACAACATTTAAGAAGCATTTAAATGAGAACTTGAAATGCTATAGCATATAGTCCAAGTGCTAGAAAATGGGATGAGAATAGATAGATGCTTGATGGTTAGCATAGACACAATGAGCCAAAGGGCCTCTTTTTGTGCTGTAAAACGCAATGGGTGAGATGTTCTGGCCACAGTTGCCCAAGGTCAGAAATTCCTGCCCGAGGTCAACGGACATTGGCAAGGTCTGACCCTGTCCACTACGATTCCCGTGATGGGCGGGATGGGAAAATTCCATCCAATGACTAATTATGCTGGTTGACTCCACTGGTTCTTGGGAGATTTTAATTCCAATCTTATCTGAATTAGTTTGCACAGAAAGTTGAGCGTGACTTTACTTTGGCAAAATAGGTGTTGTACCCACCACTTTCCGAGCATATTTTACTAATTGCAACCCCCCAACAGAAAGTCCAGTTTAATTTATGGCAGATGTAACTCTGGTGTAAATGGTGGAATTTCTCGGACACTATTTTGTCATTTGTCACAATACTCTTCTATGGAGGAATCTCTTCTCAGTAACCAGTTATACTGAACGGGGGCATGTATTTGAGAACATAGTAATTCTGTTGTATGTGCTTTGTACCTCAAATTCCAGTTCCTTAATTCATAACTATACACCACCTTCATAGTAGAACATCAGTCCCTATGTTTCAAATGAGTCACAAGTGATTGAATTTCCACATGAGGTCTTGTGATCATCAACCATAATTTCAGTGGAAAATCTGGGAAAATCCCAGACAAAATACCATAAAAGCTGTTGAAACCATTTCTCCCAGATTTCTGTGGATGAGGGGACAGCAAATGATTGGGAGAATCACTGTGTGAAATTTGGCCTATTATGCTTTTATCTATTTCATGAAAGCTTTATCTAAATATCTAGTCTACATAAGAAAAAAAACCTCTTTGCAAATGCTTGTAAATTAGAGACTTGGAATGACTGATTTAGCTCCATTCTTTAATTCACCACTTATCAGCCACATCTAATCGAAAAAGCAGAGAGTTTGAAGGAATGAGAGATGCAGTTACAAAAATATTATGAGGTGGTAAAAGCATTTTATGAGACTTGTTTTCGCAAATAAAATGTTGATGGGAATGCAGTTCATTATGATGGTTGTAAAATTGAATTAAGAGGTCATAATAATACTGTCTGTGTCTTGGAGCAAAATTGCAATTATTCTTCAAGCTTTTGTGCAGTCTTAACCATATTGCTGGGATGGCAAAAAGGTTCAATTTGCTTATTTGTCTGTTTTAAATTTATATTGATCATTTACTTTTGGCAGTTTCAGCTATAGTTCATCAATAAACTGGCTTGAATCTCTGGAAAGACCCCATTATACTCAGCATTTGCATACAATTTTAACACAGAACAGCAATCAAAGTGAAGTCTACTTTATGAAAGTCTTTGAAAATAATATTTGCATCAACGGAGTACAAAGCTCACAGCACAGATTAATTTTTAAGACAGTAACAACAAAAGGCTTTTGAGATAGGAGCTACATTGAAATGAACATTGCATTCATGGGATGTTTTTCTGAATGATACACAATGCACAAGAATATAGACAGGGAAAGAGCCTATAGTCTTTATAGCGATCCATAGTCTATCATGCAAATGTGCACTACAATATATACACTTCACAGCACAACCAAAACTATTATGATTTCCTAGGGGAAAAAAAGATACAATTCCAGTCCCCAATGTGGAAAACAAAGTTTAGAAAATTCTTCTTTGATCCCCTTCGGCAATAAAAACAATCGGAATACATTCCTGTGGCATTCAACATGCTTATTATATAGGATTGGCTTACAGATTAGCCAGGGCTATCTAATAGTTAATATATTGCCTATTCAATTATTTGCAAGATTGTGATAGTATGATATGAATAAATTAGGGACACTCTTATTCGAATGGATAGAAAAAATCATTTTCATACTGGGGATGTGGACAAGTACTGAAAATTCTATGGTGCAGTTAGTTGTCCAAATTAAATAATTTCTCATTCATTTGTATTTAGAATGTAAATATTTACATGAGGAGTGGGCACAGTAAGTAGTCTCACAACACCAGGTTAAAGTCCAACAGGTTTATTTGGTAGCATGAGCTTTTGGAGCGCTGTCCCTGCATCAGGTGAGTACCTGATGGAGGGGCAGTGCTCCGAAAGCTTGTGCTACCAAATAAACCTGTTGGACTTTAACCTGGTGTTGTGAGATTACTTACTGTGCTGACCCCAGTCCAACAACGGCAACTCCACATGAGGTGTGGGATCAGTAGCATTATTTTAATCAGTGCCATGGAGTACAGCGCTTCCTTTGTTCCAGAATCTGAACAGGGAGATCCAACTCTTTCGTCTATATGTTCTTTGAAGGGGTTAATATCTGGCGGTCTGAATGCTCATTGAATGATCTTGTTAGTTATATTATGTGAATTCTCTTCCTTCTGCTGCAGGATAATGGCATGATTTGATTTGAATTGATTGATTATTGTCACATGTATTAGTATACAGTGAAAAGTATTGTTTCATGTGCAACACAGACAAAGCATGCCATTCATAGAGAAAGAAAAGTGAGAGTGCAGAATGTACTGTTACAGTCATAGTTAGGGTGTGGAGAAAGATCACAATGTGAAGTAGGTCCATTCAAAACTCTGACAGCAGGAGGGAAGAAGCTGTTCTTGAGTTGGTTGGTACGTGTCCTCAGACCTTTGTATCTTTTTCCCAATGGAAGAAGCTAGAAGAGAGTATGTCTGGGGTGCGGAGGGTCCTTAATTATGCTGGCTGCATTTCTGAGGCAGCGGGAAGTGATTACAGTGTCAATGGGTGGGAAGCTGGTTTGAGTGATGGACTGGGCTTTATTCACTGCCTTTTGAAGTTTCATGCGGTCTTGAACAGAGCAGGAGACATACCAAGCTGTGACACAACCAGAAAGAATGCTTTCTATGGGGTATCTGTAAAAGTTGATGAGATTCATAGTAGACATGCCAAATTTCCTTAGTCTTCTAAGAAAATAGAGGTGTTGGTGGCTTTCTTAACTATAGCATCAGCATGGAGGGACCAGGACAAGTTATTGGTGATATGGACACGTAAAAACTTGAAGCTCTCAACCCTTTCTACTTCGTCCCCATTGATGTAGAAGGGGCATGCTCTCCTCTATGCCTCCTGAAGTTGATGATTATCTCCTTCATTTTGTTAACATTGAGGGAGAAATTATTGTCATCGCACCAGTTCACCAGATTCTCTGTCTATTTCCTGTACTCTGTCTTGTCATTGTTTGAGATCCGACCCACAACGGTGGTGTCATCAGCAAGCTTGAAAATCGAGTTGGAGGGGAATGTGGCCACACAGTCATTGGTGTATAAGGAGTATAGCAAGGGGCTGAGGACACAGTCTTGTGGGGAACCTATAATGTGGCAAACCTATGTGGGGAGCCTATAATGTGGCAAAGAGTAGTGGGAAGTCAGAAGATTGGGAAGGCTATAAAAACAAACAGAGGATAACAAAGAGAGAAATAAGGAAGGAGAGGATCAAATATGAAGGTAGGCTAGCCAGTAACATTAGGAATGATAGTAAAAGTTTCTTTAAATACATTAAAAACAAACGGGAGGCAAAAGTAGACATTGGGCCGCTCCAAAATGACGCTGGTAATCTAGTGATGGGAGACAAGGAAATAGCTGAGGAACTTAATAAGTACTTTGCGTCAGTCTTCACAGTAGAAGACATGAGTAATATCCCAACAATTCAGGAAAGTCAGGGGGCAGAGTTGAATATGGTTGCCATCACAAAGGAGAAAGTACTAGAGAAACTAAAAGGTCTGAAAATTGATAAATCTCCGGGCCCAGATGGGCTACATCCTAGAGTTCTAAAGGAGATAGCTGAAGAAATAGAGGAGGCGTTAGTTATGATCTTTCAAAAGTCACTGGAGTCAGGGAAAGTCCCAGAGGATTGGAAAATCGCTGTTGTAACCCCACTGTTCAAGAAGGGAACAAGAAAAAAGTTGGAAAATTATAGGCCAATTAGCCTAACCTCAGTTGTTGGCAAAATTCTAGAATCCATCGTTAAGGATGAGATTTCTAAATTCTTGGAAGTGCAGGGTCGGATTAGGACAAGTCAGCATGGATTTAGTAAGGGGAGGTCGTGCCTGACAAACCTGTTAGAGTTCTTTGAAGAGATAACAAATAGGTTAGACCAAGGAGAGCCAATGGATGTTATCTATCTTGACTTCCAAAAGGCCTTTGACAAGGTGCCTCACGGGAGACTGCTGAGTAAAATAAGGGCCCATGGTATTCGAGGCAAGGTACTAACATGGATTGATGATTGGCTGTCAGACAGAAGGCAGAGAGTTGGGATAAAAGGTTCTTTCTCAGAATGGCAACCGGTGACAAGTGGTGTCCCGCAGGGTTCAGTGTTGGGGCCACAGCTGTTCTCTTTATATATTAACGATCCAGATGACGGGACTGGGGGCATTCTGGCCAAGTTTGCCGATGATACAAAGATAGGTGGAGGGGCAGGTAGTATTGAGGAGGTGGGGAGGCTGCAGAAAGATTTAGACAGTTTAGGAGAGTGGTCCAAGAAGTGGCTGATGAAATTCAACGTGGGCAAGTGCGAGGTCTTGCACTTTGGAAAAAAGGATAGAGGCATGGACTATTTTCTAAACGGTGACAAAATTCATAATGCTAAAGTGCAAAGGGACTTAGGAGTCCTAGTCCAGGATTCTCTAAAGGTAAACTTGCAGGTTGAGTCCGTAATTAAGAAAGCAAATGTAATGTTGTCATTTATCTCAAGAGGCTTGGAATACAAAAGCAGGGATGTACTTCTGAGGCTTTATAAAGCACTGGTTAGGCCCCATTTGGAGTACTGTGAGCAATTTTGGGCCCCACACCTCAGGAAGGACATACTGGCACTGGAGCGGGTCCAGCGGAGATTCACACGGATGATCCCAGGAATGGTAGGCCTGACATACGATGAACGTCTGAGGATCGTGGGATTATATTCATTGGAGTTTAGGAGGTTGAGGGGAGATCTAATAGAAACTTACAAAATAATGAACGGCTTAGATAGGATGGACGTAGGGAAGTTGTTTCCATTAGCAGGGGAGACTAGGGCGCGGGGGCACAGCCTTAGAATAAAAGGGAGTCACTTTAGAACAGAGATGAGGAGAAATTTCTTCAGCCAGAGAGTGGTAGGTCTGTGGAATTCATTGCCACAGAGGGCTGTGGAGGCCGAGACGTTGAGCGTCTTCAAGACAGAAATTGATAAATTCTTGATTTCTCGAGGAATTAAGGGCTATGGGGAGAGAGCGGATAAATGGAGTTGAAATCAACCATGATTGAATGGTGGAGTGGACTCGATGGGCCGAATGGCCTTACTCCCGCTCCTATGTCTTATGGTCTTATGGTCTTATGGAACCGGTGTTGACTGCTGTCACTTTTCACCAATAGTTGAGGGAGCAAATGTTTAAGCTGGTGAATGGACTGATGATCGAGCAAGCTGCTTTGTCCAAGCTGTTTGAGTATTATTGAAACTGCACTTATCCAGGCAAGTGCAGAGTATTCCATCACACTAACTTTAATCACACAAGTTAGCTCGCAGGTACAGTAAGTGATTGCGGGGACCAGGACAGGCTGTTGGTGATCTGGACACCTAAAATCTTGAAGCTTTCAACCATTTCTATCTTGTCTTCATTTCTACTTCTACTTCATAAGTACACACCTCTGGGCATTCTTAGGCCTGAAGCGCTGGAACACCATCCTTTCCACTCTCATCTTCCTACCTCATTTCCTTCTTAAAGACAATCCTTAAAACCTACATGTCAAACTTTTGGACACCTGACCTAAGAGCTCATCAAGTGACTTGGTGTCATTATATTTCATTAATCTTGTAGACAGGGGCATGTCTACACTTCCCGTTGCCTCAGCAAAGCAGTCAGCATAATTAAGGACCCCACGCACATACTCTCTTCCACTTTCTTCCTTTGGAAAAAAGATACAAAAGTCTGAGGTCACATACCAACCAACTCAAGAACAGCTTCTTCCCTGCTGCCATCAGACTTTTGAATGGACTTACCTTGAATTAAGTTGAGCTTTCTCTATGCCCTAGCTATGATTGTAACATTCTGCACTCCCTTGTTTCCTTCTATATGAACGGTATGCTTTGTCTGTAAAGCACGCAAGAAACAATACTTTTCACTGTATGTTAATACATGTGACAATAATAAATCAAATCAAATCAAATCTTCTTGGGATGTTTTATTATATTAAAGGCACTTACACAAGTTTTCTTGTTTGTTGAATGGTACATCAACAGAAAATGTCATGCCCTGCTTCTAAAATGCATGGTGGGGTGTGTAAACCTGGGTCTATGAGAAGCAAAGCAAGTCACAGAATCTATGAGCAGGATTCTCTGGTCTCCCAGCCGTGTGTTTCTCGGTGGCAGGAAGCAGTGTACTTTCGCTGGTAGCGGGATTCTCTGGTCCCGCCACTGCCAATGGGATTTTCCATTGAAACCACTCCACGCCACCGGGAAACCCACAGTTGAGGGGTGCGCTGCCGGCAGGACCAGAGAATCCCGCTGGCGAGAATGGCCAGAAACCTCCGACCATAGTTTATAATGTGCTTCTCTTTGTGGAGAAAAATGAATAGAAGCATCCATAAAGCATTTGCGAGTTTCCTAAATCAATGTATAAAGTCTCCATGGTCTTTACCTCTACCTTAGTCAGGTAATCCTGGCACATAGAAACATAGAAACATAGAAAAACTACAGCACAAACAGGCCCTTCAGCCCACAAGTTGTGCCGAACACATCCCTACCTTTTCGGCCTACCTATAACCCTCCATCCTATTACGCTCCATGTACTCATCCAGGAGTCTCTTAAAAGACCCTATTGAGTTCGCCTCCACCACCACTGACAGCAGCCGATTCCACTCGCCCACCACCCTCTGTGTGAAAAACCTACCCCTAACATCTCCCCTGTACCTACCCCCCAGCACCCTAAACCTGTGTCCTCTCGTAGCAGACATTTCCACCCTGGGAAAAAGCCTCTGAGAGTCCACCCGATCTATGCCTCTCAACATCTTATACACCTCCATTAGGTCTCCTCTCATCCTTCGTCTCTCCAAGGAGAAAAGACCGAGCGCCCTCAGCCTATCCTCATAAGGCATGCCACTCAATCCAGTCAACATCCTTGTAAATCTCCTCTGCACCCTTTCAATCTTTTCCACATCCTTCCTATAGTGAGGCGACCAGAACTGAGCACAGTACTCCAAGTGGGGTCTGACGAGGGTCTTATATAGCTGCATCATTATCCCCGGACTCCTAAACTCAATCCCTTGATTGATAAAGGTTAGCACACCATACGCCTTCTTAACCACCTCCTCCACCTGCGGGGCCGATTTCAGAGTCCTATGGACCCGGACCCCAAGGTCCTTCTGATCCTCTACAGTACTAAGAGTCTTTCCCTTTATATTGCACTCCTTCATCCCATTTGACCAAGCAAAATGGACCATGACGCATTTATCTGGGTTGAAGTCCATCTGCCACTTGTCCGCCCAGTCTTGCATCCTATCAATGTCCCTCTGTAACTTCTGACATCCCTCCAGACTATCCACAGCCCCACCAACCTTCGTGTCATCAGCAAACTTCCCAACCCATCCCTCCGCTTCCTCATCCAGGTCATTTATGAAAATGACAAACAGCAAGGGTCCCAGAACAGATCCCTGGCGCGCACCACTGGTGACCGACCTCCATTTAGAAAAAGACCCATCTATACCCACTCTCTGCCTCCTTTGGGCAAGCCAGTTCTGGATCCACCGGGCAGCAGCCCCTTGGATCCCATGCCCTCTCACTTTTTCTAGAAGCCTTGCATGGGGGACCTTATCGAACGCCTTGCTAAAATCCATATAAACCACATCTACCGCCTTCACTTCGTCAATGTGTTTAGTCACATTTTCGAAGAACTCCACCAGGCTCGTAAGGCACGATCTGCCCTTGACAAAGCCATGCTGAGTATTCGTGAGCATACTAAACCTCTCTAAATGCTCATATGTCCTGTCCCTCAGGATCTTCTCCATCAGTTTACCAACCACTGAGGTTAGATGCTGGGCCTAATACACCTCAACTCAATTGAACTAGAATGCAATAGCTATACTCTCCACACTTGCCCGGGAAGCAAAGTCCACTTTCAACAGCCAATGGTCTTCTTGATCACCATAACTTTTGTTGTATTTTGCCTTTAAGTGGGCATGTCCATAATCTGAATACATCATTAGATCGGATATAAGCAAAATACTGCGGATGCAATATTAGCTCTGACAAAGGTTCATTTAGACTTGAAATGTTGGCTCGATTCTCGCCCCACAGATGCTGTCAGGCCTGCTGAGATTTTCCAGCATTTTCTGTTTTTGTATTAGTTAGGATATTTCATGTCAACTGAGTTGGGATCTGTCAGTTGAGCAAAGCATGCTAATGACAGCTCTCCAGAGATGTGTATGTAAATGTGTATATTATCTCCAAACTCACAACATTGTTTACCCAGTCCCAGCTGAGTGATTGATGAGTTTGTATACAAGGATAGAAGGAAACATTTGAGCTTATATAGTTATCTGACTTGTGGAACTTTATGAGTTGGATTGCTATATGCTCAACATTATGAGGCTAACTTGGGCTGTCTCCTCCACCAGATTGCTTGTTCTTCCAGTTCAAATGAGGTAGTTGAACAACCTTTAACAGTTGTCCAGTCCCAGGAGTAAGATTGCTGGGATTCCTTGAATGCTGCATGAATGACATAAAAGGACTGTCACTGAGGGTGTTGGCATGGGGTGAATTTGGTGGTCAAGCACTCCAAGCTTGCCTGTGCTTCAATGCACCTTGTCTGCGAGCCAATGCAGCTCGCCTGTATTGTAATGATGGGGCGACAGGATGAATCTAGTTTCATCTTCATTTCTCTCTGCTCCAGGACTCCACTGCTGCATACTGTCAAAATTGGCATACTAATAACATATTTTATTAAAGTAGCTCTATGCTTAATATATTGAGATCTCTGTGTTAAACCTAAATTATCCTTTTGGGATGAATATAACTGTTGAATAAAAATTAAAATAAGCTTGAAGATAAAATCAAAGAATGTCTCTCTATTATGACTGAGCTATTTTCAGATCATCAACGATTAGAATTGGTTCTCTCGTGACCATGTAAAAGTGCTTCCTCTAAAAGACAATGAGGTGTGTGAGTGTGTGTATGTGTGTGTGTGTGTTTGCATGTCCCCTTCTAATTCAAGTTTGGTTAAATTTACAAAAGTTACACAGCGCGTAAGCTTCATTATTAAACAGGATAAAGCTTGTAGTAAAAACAGAAAATGCTGGAACTTCTGAGCAGAGAGAATCGAGTCAACGTTTTGAGTCTGGACCATCGAGGCTCTTAGTAACGTGATTTGGAACAGCAACCTGATAACTTTGTCTGGAAACCTTCATCAGATTCTCCCTACTGAGAAACAATTTCCTTTCAATGAGGTTCTCTCATTGTGGTGGTTCTCTCATCAAGGTGGTTCTGCACACAAAGGCCACGGTTCTCCCATCCACGCCCACCACTTTTCTGGCGGGTCCGGCAGGGAGACGTGCATCTGCGGCTTTGAACGGGGATGTGCAAGTGCGCGGGGCACGTATGGGCATCTCCCAGAGCCGGTGAGCAGTCACCGGTCAGACCACGCTGGAAACAGTCTGGAAGGCAGGTAAGTAACTTAAGTTTAAAAAAAATCTGTTTTAAATATGTAGATTAGTTAATTATCGGGACCTTTCAGGTCCTGATCGAATCTCCCACCCCGTCAGGAGCACCTCATTCCGGCGGGGCTCAGACTAGTTCCACACGTTCGGGGAACGAGTGGGAGACCCTGCCCAAATGAAGTGGGGGCAATCAGGATCCCCAAGGGGTTGGGCGGCAGGGGGTGGTGCCCCCTGGGCATGGGCACCCTGGCAGTGCCTGCCTGTGCCCCCTGGTACTGCCCAAGGGACAAAGTGCCCTTGCCCAGGGAGCACCTTGGTACTGCCCATCGGGCATCAGGCTGTGCCAAGGGGGCGGGGCCTATTGTGGGCGGGCCTGGGTGTGATCGGTGGGGATGGGGGGACCTCCTGCCGCTCTGCATTGGGATGGAAGGAGGACGGCGATTGGGACAGGCTGGGGGGCGTGGGCTGCTGGGGGGGCCTGCCTCTTGGGGGGGGCCTGCTTCCGGGGCGGTCGGGGGGGGGGCACTGCCAGAGTGAGGGGGTTGGGGGGATCGCCACTGCTGGGGGGGGTGGGGTCTGGGCATTGAGGCACTCCAGGACAGGGGGGGGGTGCGGGGGGGAGAGGGCGGGTCAGGGTTGGCCCGTGAATTGTTGTTGGGGCCGTGATCGGGCCATGGGGCGGGGGGGGGGGGGGGGGGCTGGGGGGGCTGGAGGGGCAGCACTGCAGGGGGTCCTGGACTGGGCAGCGATTGGGCTGGCCAGCAAATGGGATTTGCAGAGTTTGGGGCCACTGCGCATGCGCAGAGTTCCAGAACTGTCAAATTCTGGCGTGAATAGCACCCCTCCCCCCATCCCCGCCCCCCTTCCCGGCCCCCTGGGTTTTTAATGAGATTCACGACTGGGCCCTCTGCATTGCACAGAGTGTGGAGATTCGGGTGAGAAGCTGACCTGTCAGAACTGGTGCGATCTCGAACAGTTTTGCCACCAATTCAGCACTTTTGGGAGAATCACCCCCAAAATATATTTCCACAGCTGGACTTTATACTGGTCACAAACGTAATGGCTGCTATCCCAAACAATTGAATCACATTTCCATTTTAGATACTATGGGCTCAGTCCCATCCATTGTCTTTTTATGGGAGGCAATTGGCCTTTAAATGTCTCAGCCATTAACTTCAATGGTTCCCATTCCTCCAGGTTTGAGGAGTTAGAAAATAGTTATTCACCTCCAGGAATGAGTTTCTGTTTACCTGGGTAGAAATGCGAATTGAATTTCAAATGCCTTCACATCACACCTTGATTACTGTGAACAGTTCTAGTCTCCTTTATCTAAGGAAAGATATACTGGCATTGGGAGACAATCCAGGGAAGGCTCCCTCGGCTGATCCCGGGGAATGGAGGGTTTTTCTTATGTGGAAGGTTGAGTAGGTTGGGTCTGTATTCATTGGAGTTTAGAAGAATGAGAAGCAACCTTATTGAGACATATATGATTCTCAGGGAGCTTGACAGGGTAGGGGCTGAGAGGTTGCTTCCCCTTGTGGGAGAGTCTAAGATCATAGGGCATAATCTCAGAATAATTGAGTTTTTTGAAGGGGTAACCAAGAAGGTAGATGAGGGCAGTGCCGTTGATGTTGTCTATATCGACTTTAGCAAGGCCCTTGACAAGGTACCGCATGGTAGGTTGTTGCATAAAGTTAAATCTCACTGGATCCAGGGTGAGGTATCTAACTGGATACAAAATTGGCTTCTTGACAGAAGCCAGAGGGTGGTTGTAGAGAGTTGTTTTTCAAACTGGAGGCCTGTGACCAGCGGTGTGCCTCAGGGATCAGTGCTGGGCCCACTGTTATTTGTCATGTATATTAATGATTTGGATGAGAATATAGGGGGCATGGTTAGTAAGTTTGCAGATGACACCAAGATTGGTGGCATAGTGGATAGTGAAGAAAGTTATCTCCAATTGCAACGGATCTTGATCAATTGGGCCAGTGGGCTGACGAATGGCAGATGGAGTTTAATTTAGACAAATGCGAGGTGAGGCATTTTGGTAGATTGAACCAGCCTTACTCAGTTAACGGTAGGGTGTTGTGGAGAGTTACAGAACAAAGAGATCTAGGGGTACATGTTCATAGCTCCTTGAAAGTGGAGTCACAGGTGGACAGAGTGGTGAAGAAGGCATTCGGCATGCTTGGCTTCATCGGTCAGAACATTGAATACAGGAGTTGGGACACCTTGTTGAAGTTGTACAAGACATTGGTAAGGCCACACTTGGAATACTGTGTGCAATTCTGGTCACCCTATTATAGGAAGGATATTATTAAACTAGAACGGGTACAGAAAAGATTTACTCGGATGCTACTGGTTCTTGATGGATTGAGTTATAAGGAGAGGTTGAATAGACTGGGACTTTTCTTTCTGGAACGTAGGAGGCTGAGGGGTGACCTTATAGAGGTCTATAAAATAATGAGGGGCATAGACAAGGTAGAGAGTCAATGACTTTTCGCAAAGATAGGGGAGTCTAAAACTAGAGGGCATAGGGGCAATTATTTCACACAGAGGGTGGTGAGTGTCTGGAAAAAGATGCCAGAGATAGTAGTCACGGCAGGTAGAATTTTATCTTTTAAAAAGCATTTAGATAGTTACATGGGTACGATGGGTATAGAGGGATATGGGCCAAATGTGGACAATTGGGATTAGTTTAGGGGTTTTAAAAAAAAGAGGGCGGCATGGACAAGTTGGGCCGAAGGGCCTGTTTCCATGCTGTAAACCTCTATGACTCTATGACTCTAAGGGGTTGCCCATTTAGGAAAAAGATGAGAAGGAATTTCTTCACTCAGAGGGTGGTGAATCTGTGAAGATATTTAGCGCAGAGGGCTGTAGAGGCTGGGTCTTTAAGTTTGTTCAAGGCTGAGATAGTCAGATTTTTAATCGGTAAGGGAATTGAGAGATATGAGGATAAATAAGGTGGGAAAGTGGAGCTGAGGATTATATCAGATTGGCCATGATCTTGTTGAATGGTGGAGCAGACCTGATGGGCTGAATGGTCTACTTCAGCTCCTCCGCCTTATGGTGTTATGGGCTGGGAATGTTCACTCAGAGCTTTCTGGAAGATTGACCATATTACAGAGAGATCGGGAGACTGTTGGCAGCCATCCTCAAAGCTTCTTGTGTCCATTTAAAAAGGAAGGTTAGCTTTTTACAAAATCTGGAATATCACAATTACAGATTCACGACACCTCCTTGATGTGACTGCTTCGACATGGGAAACATTCAACTTCAGGGCTCTTTTCTTTGCCTATACTTGCTGCCTCTCTAACTAGAAAGTTATCCTTCCTTCATTTTCTATTTCCTCGCATTGCAGTGGCCAGAACCCACCCCTACCCATGGCAAAATTATATTCCCATCACTGAATTGAACTCTCAAGCAGCATTCACGCCAGCAGGATTTTCCCATCCTGCCGTAGTGAATGGAGAATTGGCCGGGCGTAGAATTCTGTGACCTCGCTGCAGCGGGAGCGTGGAGTGAACGGTCGGTAGGATCGCACCCTCAAAGTTCTGTTCAAATGCAATAGCTATTTCTGAGTGTTGAAATACAAAAACAATTTGCAGAAAATACCCCCCAAAAAATTCTTAAATTCATCTGTGAGTCTATAATGCAGCATTAAAAAACCAGATTGAAAATTGTTTCAAAGGCCATGTATCTTGAGCAAAAAATAAAAGTGTCCCATTCTATTAAATACATTTTCAGTATCAGCCATGGTAGCTGCAACAGGAATCAAAGGATCCTCCCCATTTTGTGTTCAGGAAGAAACATCAGGACTCGCTGGCCTCTGCACCTGTATTGACATGGTGGTAATGTCAGTGGACAATAATCCAGAGGCCCTACCCTACTCTGGGGACATAGGTTCAAATCCCACCATGGCAACTGGTGGAATTTACATTCAATTAATAAATCAGGATTCTGAATAAAATGAGTTTCATTAATAGTGACCATGACCATGAATCTATCATTGATTGTTAGATAAAAATCATTTGGCTCTTAATGTCCTTTAGGGAGGAAAATCTACCATCCTTACCTGGTCTACATGTGTCACCAGATCCACAGTAATGTAGTTGACCCTTAAATGTCCTCAGTTCCAGGGTAATCAGGAATGGGCAATGAATGCTAGCCTTGCCAGCGATGCCCACATCTCTTGATAGAATGAAAAAAAGATCAGACACAGTTGTTCCCTTCTGCTGCATCTTTGCTGTCTCTGAATCCCTTAGCAGTAATTGTTTCTGTGCAAGACTTTTGCCACTGATTGGACACCTCAGTTCAGAAACAATGCAATATAAGTTGCACCAAAATAGTTCGCACAGTATGGGGGGATGGAGGATCTCAAAACTGGGGCATACAGTTCTCTAAAACATCTATCGCTCGTGCTGCAAACCGTAGCAAAACTGAGACCAGGCCTAACAAGTACTCACCTCTCCAAACAGGTAACTTTATGATTTGAAAGAATGACAGTATTCACCAGAATTTTTCTTGTTTCTCTCAGTACAACTCTTGATTTACTTCAAGCCAAAAGAAAGCAGGTTTGAGTTGCCAGGATCAGTGGGTAGTGGAGCAATTTACTGGTTAAAGAGTTTTTGAGTGTTCTAGACATTGGCACAGATCTCTGCTGTCATGGCAGCAATCTAGCAATTTTGTCTGCAGTTTGTTTCACAGGATAGTTTCAATAAGCTACCTTTCAGTGGTGTCTGACTATATTTTTTCACCCATTATATATTTATCCACTTATTCACATTCCTCGAGGACATGTCTTGATGATGAAGGTTGAACAGCAGCCAGATGAAGAGGACTTGAGGGAGGCAGAAAGATGTAGCTGCACCAAGGGAGGATGAGAGCTAACTCGGCATTACACATTTTTTTGCCAGAGTTTTACAAGTCACCCCGTTCCTGCAGATATATTTCAGAAGAGATCTACTGCATGCAGAAAGCTACATTTTAATGATGCAGTTTGGGAGGGACAGTGTGTGTCATTGCAACCGGACCTCCCACCCTCTGCTCACATGATGGTTGCACTGTCAGTCCAAATGAAGGTCACTATAACCCTCAATTTTAATGCAACTGGAATATTTCAAGCAGCAACAGATGACATTATCAGCATCATCCAGTTTGTAGCCCATCCCTTAGTTTGTAAAGATACAGATACAGATACTCTTTTCAGTAGGGCAGTCAAAATAATTAGTTATGGGACCTTAGAAAGAAACCAGAAGGCCATGTGGCTGATATCTTGGGGTACAAGCTTCTTATATGGCATTATGGTTGTTTTAATTCGCATTGACATTTTTATATTATGGGGATAATTAGGCGTGACGCATGTTGCGTTTAGATGCTGATCAATTTGAGGAATACTTCTGAAAAAGGGATACTTCCTTCTAACTCCAATTTCAGAGGGAGAGCCTAGATGAACATTAAGGCCCGTATGTTAATTTGAAATACATCACAAACCCAGTAAGGAATGACTGCATACATCATGCTATATTGGACCTTTGCTCATTTTTGCATGAAAAATGAATGCTTACACCAGTCACTGAACATGCAGAAGTATTGAACGTCTTAGGGGAACAAGAAGACAGTTTTAAAGATCAGCAGTTGGCTCTTTTTCCTGCCTCTCCCAAGGTTGCAGTGGGGAGCTTTAAAGATTCTTTGACACAACCAAATATGATCTTAACACTTGTTCGTGTACTTTGTTTAACTCTTTCGGACTCATCTTTTGGTTCAGATCATGGGCACAACTATGATATGCTCTCTCTAATATTACATTTACCAGGCAACAGCTCTGTAATATGTTGCCCCAGAAAAGTACCAACATTTGAGCTCTGTTAGGTACAGAGCATAATTGGTACTTTTCTGACTTTGCACTTGTGGTTTGGAGCCTTTATGCTCAGAAGTGCATATTAAGAGTCAGACAGCAGTAGGATATGATTTTGTAATCACTTAAACTAATCGTAGGTAAATGATAGGCTGTCTGATGTGCATTACTCATAGGTAAGGTCCCTTACTGGGAGAACAACATTGTAAAATTGCCTCAATTTCTTGGAGACGGCTGATATAGCTGATTCCAGCCAATAGGGATAATAGTGTCCTTATGCAAGCAGGGGGATTCTTAAATCCATAAGAGCAAACAGAATATCCTCTCATCCATCTGAGATGCTGGTCTATGAATTTAACAATCAGTTGACATGGATATCTCATGTCGTCACCATTATGCCTCCTTCTTAATTTAGCATATTGTCTGTGAAATATTCTAGACAGGCACTTTGACCAGTTTATTACACATTTACTCAAGTGCTTTTACTTTATGAGACAGACAAAGAACTGTGGTTTATACTTAGTTTTATTAAAAAAACACTCACAGGTTAAAGAAACAATTCTTACGCAACAGATTCAGTTAGCTCTCCCCAAAGTAGGCTAATTGCCTGAGAAATAGATACTACCCGGTCTGGTGAAATCAATTGGGTTGTTGGATTCAATTCACTGAGCTCAGAGTGACAGATGAACTCAGAGTCCTCTTCACATGAAGGTGGATCTCACACACCCTCTTGCATCATCCCAGGTCACAGTAGGTTTGGTGGAGTCCTCGCTGGAGTTTGTCTCGATTCTATTTATTTGACTGCTTTTATTCTCCACTAACTTCTTCGAACATTTCTGGCTTTTGGCCAAGGAGCTAACAGGGTGGTGTTCACAACACCCAATGAAGTTAGGCCAGATCATCTCAGTTGCACATATCTCTTTTCAGGATATGGTTAATAGCAGGGAGTCTGGCTGAAACTAGGGAATACACAATGATAATGTCTTCTGGCTGAGTAGCTTCTGATGGGTTTCAGGCTATAACGACTCTTCCATTGTAAAGTTTGAGCTTCTCTATTCAACATGTAAGAGGTCTGGGTTATGGTTTCAGGTCATGATGACTTCCCTATTGTTAAGGTGAAGTACCCCTGTTCGATATGCGAAGACAGTTCTGGTATGTGCCTCCGTTGGCTTTTGACCTGTGGTAACCTCACAACGGATGAATGAACACCGCTCGACAATCACCAGGCAAGAGTGTTCTCTTCCTGTTGGGGAACACTTCAGCGGCCACGGACATTCGACCTCTGATCTTCAGGTAAGCGTTCTCCAAGGCGGCCTTCACGACACACGACAATGCAGAGTCGCTGAGCAGAGACTGATAGCCAAGTTCCGCACACATGAGGACGGCCTCAACTGGGATCTTGGGTTCATGTCACACTATCTGTAACCCCCACGACTTGCCTGGGCTTGCAAAATCTCACTAACTGTCCTGGTTGGAGACAATACACATCTCTTTAGCCTGTGCTTAACCCTCTCTCCACTCACATTGTCTGTACCTTTAAGACTTGATTACCTGTAAAGACTCACATTCCAACCATTATTTTGTAAATTGAGTTTGTGTCTATATATGCCCTGTTTGTGAACAGAACTCCCACTCACCTGATGAAGGGGCAGCGCTCCAAAAGCTTGTGGCTTATGCTCTCAAATAAACCTGCTGGACTTCAACCTGGCGTTGTGAGAATTCTTACTGTGCTAACCTCACAGAAGCAGTGTTACTCAGCTTTTAATTTAAACATCTTGCAAGCATTCCAGTTTAATGGGACAAACAAGGACAGCCGTCGTCCATTTGACCACAAGCCCCTTCTTGTTTATTGCCTGGTTCTTGCATTGAGTGAGGAAGTTATGCAGATGATCCTGGAGCTGTCATATTTCACCAGATGGAGTCGGATGATGTGAAGGGTGTTGGAGCATCCGAGTATTAGATTCCACTGCGATTGCAGATATTGGCCGGAATACTCCGATGTCAGATGCCCTGCTACCACTGCCAGCGAGAAAGGAGAATTTGGCACTCAGCCGAATTTCCATGCTTTGAAACGGGACCAGAGGATCCCAGCTGCGGGCATGGTCAGAGACTTGTCCTATTACTGAGAGGACATGCAAAACTTCTGTATGTATTTGTAGCTCAATTCATGTTCTTTATTTTGGAGCCCTGAGATCATCATGTTCATGTTTTGTAGCAAGCAGCAAACATTTTTAAGCATCCATTCAGTTGCCACTTCCACAGCAACATCTCTGGCTTCCTTGTGCTCTGTATCTCACAGAAGTCACGGTTAGATCCTCATCCACAATGTCTGTGCCAACTGTCATCTGCCATGGCTGTCTTTAAGCTGCTAATTCTAAGACAGAGGATCAATACGAGAGCAGGCATGAGGATGTCAGTATTGTGAGAGGCAGAGGAGATAACAATTTCTTGCCAATCATCATCCTTCTCTTGTTTCTTGGCATGTACCCTCTGGAGGATTTAATGGGGGCTCTGAATAAGCAATTTGTTTTGTGATTCAGTGACTTTATAGATTTTTTTATGCGGAAGCTGGTAGCTGCTGGGAAGTCTGAAGAATGAATAGAATATTTTATGAAGAAAAGTGAATGTGATCATGAGACCATTAAGAACATATTCATTCTCATATCCTTTTCCTCAATTTCCTGGCCAGTGTTTGCTTTTGTGATTGACGATGCATTCTCTTCAGCCCGTGTCAAAATGCAGGCACCTGGCCTCACCCCCAGTTACCTGCCATCTGACAGCATTGTGGGCCACTTCCTCTTGCAGGAGGAACACAATGCTCTAATATTGCTGCAGCAATCTCCAAACTCCAGTAGAATGTGTGGAATGGACGATAATAATGTGGATAGAGGGAAAGAAGGAGCTGATATATGTTAGTATGTACGCCAGTGGCACAATCGATATGACTGATGCCAAGTTAAATGCTTCTCAGGTAAGAAACCAAGTCTCATGCTCTATCCAAAGGGACTCACCTGAAAATTGGTGTGGAAAGTACCCATTTGCCTCCATGCATTTCAGTTTTTGCTTGTGTCCAGCTGACACCTGACTTGCCTTTGTGAGGTCACTGAATTTCTTCTGACACTGCACCCAGGATCCTTGAGGGGAAAGAAGTGTCCCTCACAGCCACAGGCATCTCATTTTACCTGCTCATGCTGCTGCTTTGGGTGGCTTCTTTTCAGCTATCCCAAAATAGTAATACAAATTATAAATCAGCTTCAAAGAAGAATGTTTGCCTTTCCCCTCTTCCTGAGGCTGCCATTATGTGAATTACATCGAACCTCCTCATCACCTTGTTTTGTGCACGCTTTGCTCTTGCTCTGAATTTCCTCAACCTCCTGACAGGACTCAAAAGTTGAAATCTTGTCTATTAAGAATAAGCAAGGGGCAGAACCATGTCCAGTTTATTTTATTTTATTTATTAGTGTCACAAGAATGCTTACATGGTTACTCTGAAAATCCCCCAGTCGCCACACTCCAGCAGCACCTGTTCGGGTACACTGAGGGAGAACTTAGCATGGCCAATGCACCTAACCAGCATGTCTTTCGGACTGTGGAAGGAAACCAGAAGCCCCAGAGGAAGTCCATGCAGACACAAGGAGAATGTGCAGACAGTGACCCAAGCTGGGAGTCGAACCTGGGTCCCTTGGCGCTGTGAGGCAGCAGTGCTAACTACTGTGTCACCGTGCCACCCCAGGTCCTGATGGCGCAATTGCCATCTGGGTGACTTCCATGACGTGACCACCTATGGACCTGCCACTCAATAAAGATTGCTAGATATGTCCCCGAGGGGACAGGTCCAATCAGAGGCTCTTAGAACCTTCAAAGCCCTGCAATCCCATTGGAAGAGGTGGGCGCTGATATGCAGGATGGGGCTGTGAGGGTCTTTATCTTGAGTCTGCACATTCTCCCTGTGTCTGCGTGGGTTTCCTCCAGCTTCTCTGGTTTCCTTCCAGAGTCTGAAAGATATGCTGGTTAGGTGCATTGGCCATGCTAAATTTTCCCTCGGTGTATCCGAACAGGTGCCGAAGTGTGGCGACTAGGGGATTTTCACAGTAACTTTACTGCAGTGTTAATTTAAATTTTATTATTAGAGTCACGAGTAGGCTTACGCTGCTTCAGATTTTTAAATGCTCCTTTCAGAGATTGTCAAATTGCCCTTGCATTTTCATTTGGACAACGATTTTACTGGAGTAATATTTTGGCATTAACAGTACTACTTTTTCTAAATTCTGAGTGTTGAGGGCTGCAAAAAGTTGTGAAAATAATAAAGGGTTTAATTCATCTTGAGCCAGAGCACAAAACAGTTGACAGCAAATTGGCAGCTTATTTCACACCCTGTCCAGTTTTCTTTCCCATTGAGATCAAGCAAAATAATATTGAGTGCAGAAAATGGGTGGCCCCGCCATTTCCTGTTACTACCCAAGATGAATTACACCCTCAAAATCACTTGAAACTTTGAAAAGTTATGAAAAAAAACATGAGACAGACAAGGTAACGTGTCAAAATAGCAATTAAAAAAAATGTATTACATAGATTATTTTACAACCAGGCCGAGTTGGATGCACAGTCTCATTGTAATACAAGGCCTGTCACGAGATTCGCACATTTTGACAATGCCCTCAAGCGCCTAAAGTTGCAGCAATACTCCTCAATATGGATGAGGGTCTTGTGTCAAGTAATAAGGTATTGAGGCGTCTGTTTTAAAGCAGTGTTGAAATTTATTTCTGTCTGTTCAACCTTTCTGAGAAGACAATCCATTCCCATGTGCCAGGACAAACATCCCAGAAGTCAGCCAGGAGTACAATGAAAATTGAGGCATGCTTCCGTTTCTGCGATTTTTTTCAATTCCACGAGCAACAAATTATTTCTCGTCCCGTATCATCCGAAGTGGAGACAGCGCTGTTTTGTGCTTCAAGTCCTTTCTGTTTATGTCTGGTTTATGAAGCATCAAACTGTTCAGCCATCGTATTGCTTGACACTTCTCATTAAAACTTAAAAATTTAAAGTGTGCATGTGTACTTTTCTCCCCAAAGTTTGAGATTTGACCTTCATTGCGAGGTGCACTGAAACTTTCCAACAAGTTTGAAATGACTTGACTTTTTTCCCATTCACTTCATGTTCATAAATAAGAGCCAGGTCATGTATATCTCCATATATCTCACTGCTGGATATCTCCTTACATGTCACCCAAGGCCGGAATTGAACCCAAGTCCCTGGAGTCCGAGTCCCTGTGGGGCAGCTAACCATTGTGCCACTCATGGAGACATGTGATTGCTAAGTATGTGTTGTAATATCCTATCTGTTAAGATCTGAATCCGAAGACAACTCAGAAAAGGCAGTTAGTATCAAAAACCATGCATTACTGTTACTCAAGGCAATAATGATTGTTATAAGGTTTTTGCACTTTGCTGGTTCTTAATTCAAGTTTTGGGAGGTGCTCAGCAGGTTGTTCCTCTCTTGCCAAGCAATTTGAACTGCTTGATTCTCCTTGCTTTATGATGAGAGCAGTTGGTGAAATTCTAAGTGACGATAACACTCATGTGCATCGAGCACCACATCCTTGCATTATGGGGTGCTAAAGTCTGAGGCAGATGTAAGAGGAGCTTGATAGTTGAACTCAAGTGGTGAGGTGACAGTGATAGCCTAAAGATCAAGGCAGTATTTGATCAAGTGTGACATCGAGGAGCCCCAGCAAAATTGAAGTCAATGGGTCTCAGAAGGAAAACTCTCCGTTCGCTGGAGTCAAACCTGGCATAAAGAAAAATGGCTGTGGTTGTTGGAGGCCAATCTTCTCAGCCCCAGGACATCACCTTATAGTAGTGTGGTGAACCATCGTTGGTTCCCACTAGATAGTACTGAGCCAGGGTCTGGCCAGTACCACAAGTATGTATATATGTTGCTGTTGGGGTTAGGGATGGGTTGTTCTACTTGTTGCTGTTGGGGTTAGGGTTGGGTTGTTACACCTTGTATTATAGTTATTGTGGTACATCCCAGTCGGGCTCTGCCTCCTGGGAGAGGTATAAAGGTCTCTGCTCTGTCTGGGACCCCTCAGTCTGGGATCGTGTATATAATTAGTAGCTGCCTTGTTACAGCAAATAAAAGCCTTTATTTCCTGAGCATCAAGCCTCGTGTGTGATAACGCGCATCAATTTTATTTGCTGTAAATAAACTCTCGTCGAAAAAAAAAAAAGAGAGTATGGAGCAGATACTGAAGCCTGAACGCCTTACACTAGATCCACGTGCGGTGGGCGCCTCTAACACCTTCGACCACTGGTTGAAATGTTTTGAGGACTACCTGGCAGCCTCCGCAGCGGTCACCACAGATGATGACAGACTCCGGGTCCTCCATGCGAGGATAAGCGACACCGTCTACCTCGCGATCCGTGCAGCCACCGACTACACAAAGGCCCTCGAGCTTCTTAAGAAGCGTTATATTAAACCACCCAACGAAATACACGCTCGTTACCTCTTAGCCACTCGACGACGGCAGTCCAGTGAAACGATGGAGGAATACGCGAACAAGCTCCTACAGCTAGCCAGGGGCTGTAACTGCAAAGCAGTGTTGGCAGAGCGGAATATGAATGACCTCGCTCGAGATGCGTTTGTGGCGGGAGTCGGATCATCGTACATCCGACTCAAACAACTGGAGAAAGGTAACCTTGACCTCACCCAGGCAATAGAACTAGCGGAGATGCTGGAGACGGCCTCCAAAAGCCTAGTATTGTATCCTGAAGACCACGTGGAGACAACGTGGCGGGAGCAGTCGCCAATCCCTCCTCGTCCCTCGGGTTCGAAATGCTGCGTAATGGCGTGCTCACACTCGGGCCAGACGACGGCAGCAGCTCCGGGCGGCCCGCGGTGTTACTTCTGTGGGGGAGCGAAGCATACTCGGCAACGGTGTCCCGCTAAAGCTGTGTTGTGCTCCGCCTGCGGTATGAAGGGGCACTATTCGAAAGTGTGCCGATCTAAATCTGCTTCTCGGAACAGCAGTGCAGCCTGCGATTCCTCAGAGCCCGGTTCTTCGTCGTCGACATCGTCGAGGATTTCGTCCACGTGCGAGGCCAGGACGACGCCATTACGGTCGACGGAGTCG
Source organism: Mustelus asterias (assembly GCF_964213995.1). Lineage (NCBI taxonomy): Eukaryota > Metazoa > Chordata > Chondrichthyes > Carcharhiniformes > Triakidae > Mustelus > Mustelus asterias. The sequence continues at coordinate 24,673,634 of NC_135810.1, forward strand.
GAGATGTTTGACCACCAGGGGTCGCTGAGTTTGGCGCAATCACCCACGTGCGACCTATGGGAGCGGCCATGTTGGTCGGCACCGACCACGAACGACCAGCAGGGGTCATCCTCATCGATTTCAGCTGCCTGCAGTGGCACTCATGAACCAACGGTGGCGTCGATCATCCTGGACCAGGCCAAGCCTCATAGACTTGACAAGTCTATGATGGACATTCAGGTAAACGACCACTTGATTTATTGTCTGTTTGACAGCGGGAGCACTGAGAGTTTTATCCACCCAGACGCTGTGAAGCGGTGTGGACTCCGGATTCAACCTGTCAAACAGACAATTTCTATGGCATCAAGGTCCCGGTCTGTCACCGTGCTAGGGAGTTGCGTGGTAACTTTAACGGTGCAAGGCACAGTTTACGAGCGTTTCAAGCTCCTGGTGTTGCCGCACCTTTGCGCGCCAATACTTCTCAGACTAAACTACATGGTCCACTTGAGGAGTGTAACCCTACAGTACGGTGGGCCACTCCCTTCGCTTTCAGTGGGAGAACAGCAGCCTCCAAATTGCCCAACGCGCCCCGCCTGTAGCCTCTCGACGCTGAAGATCACCACACCCTCCCTGTTCCAGAATCTCGTGCCAGGCTGCAAGCCCATTGCGACTAAGAGTAGGCGTTACAGCGCTGAGGATTGGATCTTCATTCGATCTGAAGTTCAGCGGCTCCTCAAGGAAAGGATCATACAACCTAGCGCTAGTCCGTGGAGAGCCCAGGTCGTGGTGGTCAAGAGTGGGAACAAACCCCGGATGGTCATTGACTATAGTCAGACCATTAATAGATACACGCAGCTGGATGCGTATCCCCTCCCGCGCATATCTGACATGGTCAATCAGATTGCGCAGTACCGGGTGTTCTCCACCATAGACCTCAAGTCTGCCTACCACCAACTCCCCATTCGTCCAGAGGACCGACAATACACGGCTTTTGAGGCGGATGGTCGCTTGTATCACTTTCTCAGGGTTCCCTTTGGTGTCACCAATGGGGTCTCGGTCTTCCAGCATGCTATGGACCGAATGGTGGACCAGAACGGGCTGCGGGCTACCTTCCCATACCTGGATAACGTCACCATCTGCGGCCATGACCAGCAGGACCACGACACAAATCTCCTGAATTTCCTACGCACTGCATCTCGCCTGAACCTGACCTACAACAGGGAGAAGTGTGTGTTTCGTACGCGCCGTTTAGCCATCCTCGGATACGTGGTGGAAAACAGGGTCATTGGCCCTGATCCAGACCGTATGCTGAACTTCCCCTGCCCACCCGTGCAAAAGCACTGAGAAGATGCTTAGGCTTCTTCTCTTATTATGCACAGTGTGTTCCCAATTACGCAGACAAAGCCCGTCCGCTCATTAAGTCCACTTCTTTTCCCCTAACACCAGAGGCCCGATTGGCCTTTGATAAATTAAAAGCTGACATCGCGAAAGCTACGATGCACGCTGTTGATGAGTCCATCCCCTTTCAGGTGGAGAGCGATGCATCTGATTTCGCTCTGGCCGCCACACTTAATCAGGCGGGCAGGCCTGTCGCCTTTTTTTCCCGCACCCTCCAAGGCCCCGAAATTCGGCATTCAGCGGTGGAAAAGGAGGCTCAGGCCATTGTGGAGGCCGTCAGGCACTGGCGCCATTACTTGGCGGGAAAACGGTTCACCCTGATCACGGACCAGCGGTCCGTGGCGTTCATGTTTAACAACACGCTGAGGGGCAAGATCAAGAATGACAAGATCTTGCGGTGGAGAATTGAACTCTCCACCTATAACTATGACATCATGTATCGTCCAGGGAAACTCAATGAGCCCTCGGATGCCCTCTTGCGTGGAACATGTGCCAGTATACAGGAGGACCGTTTGCAGGCTCTCCATAATGAACTATGCCATCCTGGGGTCACTCGGCTCTACCACTTTATAAAAGCCCACAACCTGCCCTACTCGGTGGAGGATGTCAGGTCCATAACAAGAAGCTGTCGGGTATGCGCGGAATGCAAACCGCACTTTTACCGACCTGACCGGGCACAATTAGTCAAGGCCACTCGTCCCTTCGAGAGGCTGAGTGTTGATTTTAAGGGCCCCCTTCCCTCAACAGATCGGAATGTGTACTTCCTCAACATCATTGACGAGTACTCGAGATTCCCTCTTGTTATTCCCTGCTCTGATACATCCGCTGCCACGGTTATCAAGGCATTCCGTGATCTTTTTACCCTGTTCGGGTACCCCAGCTACATTCACAGCGACAGGGGCTCGTCGTTCATGAGCGATGACTTGAGGCAATACCTGCTCTCATACGGGATTGCCTCGAGTAGACCCACGAGCTACAACCCTAGGGGTAACGGACAGGTGGAACGTGAGAATGCTACAGTCTGGAAGGCTGTCTTACTGGCGTTGAAGTCAAAAAGCCTTCCAGTCTCCCGTTGGCAAGAGGTGCTCACTGATGCGCTCCATTCCATACGCTCACTCCTGTGTACGGCAACCAACGCTACTCCCCATGAGAGGATGTTTTCATTCCCTCGGAAGTCTTCCTCTGGGACCTCATTACCGTCTTGGTTGATGTACTCAGGACCTGTCCTCCTGCGGCGACATGTAAGGGCCCGCAAGTCCGACCCATTGGTCGAACAGGTCCATCTCCTCCACGCCAACCCTCAGTATGCCTATGTGGCATACCCTGACGGGCGAGAAGACACGGTCTCGATCCGAGACCTGGCGCCAGCAGGGGACGTAGGAACCCCTGTCGCTCCCATACCCCCTGTTACAAACCCCATAACTCTTGTTTCCCCTCCGGACACGGCGCGGGCAGAATCGGGACCATCACTTAACCCTTTTACTCCCGTGTACAGCTTGCTTGAGTCCAGAGGATGGTCGCCACTTCAGGGCGTGTCGGAACTCCATGGATTACCATCACCTCAGGGTCAGCCGGCCCGTGAGTCTGTGGAGGAACAGTTGGACATCGCCTTGGGGAGAACGCCACCGCGAGTGCCTACTCCGGTGTCATCACCAGTGTTGAGGAGGTCACAACGACGGTGCGGTCCCCCTGACCGTCTGAACTTATAAACTGATGACAAATTATTCTGTTTTTTTGTACCCCGCCGGCCTTTGTCTTCAAAGGAGGGGTGAATGTGGTGAACCATCGTTAGTTCCCACTAGATAGTACTGAGCCAGGGTCTGGCCAGTACTACAAGTATGTACATATGTTGCTGTTGGGGTTAGGGATGGGTTGTTCTACTTGTTGCTGTTGGGGTTAGGGTTGGGTTGTTACACCTTGTATTATAGTTATTGTGGTACATCCCAGTCGGGCTCCGCCTCCTGGGAGAGGTATAAAGGTCTCTGCTTTGTCTGGGACCCCTCAGTCTGGGATCGTGTATATAATTAGTAGCTGCCTTGTTACAGCAAATAAAAGCCTTTATTTCCTGAGCATCAAGCCTCGTGTGTGATAACGCGCATCAAGTAGTTCCTCAGCATAGTGTCCTAGGCCGAGCAACATCAGCTGCTTCATCAAAGACCTCCATCGTAATGACGGAAGTGATGTAATGTAAGATTTTTTTTACCCAGAGGATGATTGGAATCTGGAACAAGCTTCCTAAGAGGGTCGAACTAAGGGTCGTCCAGTCTCGAAACTTTGGCTCTATTCTCTCGCCAGAGGTGCTGTCAGACCTGTTCAGAGTTTTCAGCATTTTTCTGTTTTTGTTTCAGATTCCAGCATCCGCAGTATTTTGCCTTTTTCCTAAGGGGGTGGTGGAGGGACGTTCAATCGAAGTATTCAAAAGGAAATTGGATTGTTCTCTGAAAAGAGAGAATGTGAAAGGTCAGAGGGGTAAGATAAGGGAGCGGGATGAGGTAGAATGCTCTTTCAGCAAGTGCAGACATGATAGCTGTATGGTTTCCTTCTGTGATCCTGTGGGATCACAGAAGGAGACCAATGAGATTGCTCATCGATGGTTGCAGAATTCAGCACCATTCACTCTCATCAGGTACTGATTTTGTTTGATTTGATTTATTATTGTCACATGCATTGGTAGACAGTGAAAGCTATTGCACACTATACAGACAAAGCATACTGTTCATAAAGAAGGAGAGGAGAGAGTGTAGTGTTACAGTCATAGATAGGGTGTAGAGAAAGGTCAATTTAATCCAAGGTAGGTCCATTCAAGAGTCTGATTGCAGCCGGGAAGAAGTTATTCTTGGTACATGTCCTCCGACTTTTGTATCTTTTTCCCGACGGAAGAAAGTGGAATGTCTGGGTGCGTGGGGTCCTTAATTATGCTGGCTGCTTTTCTGAAGGAAATGTAGGCAGCGTCAATGGGTGGGAGGCTGGTTTGCGTGATGCACTGGGCTTCGTTCACAACCCTTTGCAGTTTCTTGCAGTCTTGGGCAGAGCAGGAGCCATACCAAGTTGTGATACAACCAGAAAGAATGCTTTCTATGGTGCATCTGTAAAAGTTGGTGAGAGTCATAGTGGACATACCTAATTTCCTTAGTCTTCTGAGAAACTAGAGGCATTGGTGGGTTTTTTTTAACTATAGTCTCGGCATGGGGGAACCAGGACAGGATGTTGGTGAAGCAGTTCATGTCCACATGGAGCAAGATCTGGACAACATTCAGGCAAGTGACATGTATGACACACAGGTGCCAGGTTGTGAGCATCTCCAACAAGGGAGAATCTAGACATCTCTCCTTGAAATTCAATGAGATTACCATCGCTGAATCTGCCAACATCTTTGGATTACCACTGACCAGAAACTGAATTCGAATGTCCATATAAATACTTGGCGAAGAGAACTGGAGAGAGGTTGTGAATTCTGCTGGAGTAGCTTGTCTTCTGACTCCTTAAAGCCTGTCCACCATTGGCTATATGTTGTAATAATGTTTTAGATACCAATTGCTCATAAGGGACTATGCACACATGTTATGGATTTACTTCATTAAACTAGGCACATTTGTGCACAGGTAGAGAGCTTGAAGACATTGCAGAGCTGAATGTGCTTCTTTTAGGTGCACCAAATAAACTAAATCAACAAGTAGAAGGATAAAATGAAAATGCAGTTCCTTAAAGATATACTGAATCAAAGTAAACAAAATCCCAAAGAAAGCTTAAAACATCAAAACAAAATGTGATTCAAAACATAGAAACTAGGAGCAGAAGTAGGCCATTCAGCCCTTTGAGCCTGCTCCACTATTCAATATTATCATGGCTGATGCTCTATCTCAATGCCACATTATTGCTTTCTCCCCATACCCCTTGATACCTTGATACCACTTGACCTAAAAACACATCTTTTTTGAATACACCAAGTGACTTGGCCTCCGCAACCTTCTGTGGCAGAGAAGTTCACAGGTTTTCTTGTCTTTGAGTGAAGAAACGTTTCCTCATCTCAGTCCTAATTGGTCTACCTCATATCCAGAGACTGAGTCCCCTAGTTCTAGATTCCCCAACCAGGAAAAACATCCTCCCTGCATATTATCTGTCAAGTCCTGTTAGAATTTTATACGTTTCAACCAGACCTCCTCTTTCCTTCTTAACTCGAGTTAATATTGGCCCAGTCGAACTAATCTCTCCTCACAGGACAGTTTCACCAACTCCGGTATCAGCCGAGTGAACCTCCATTGCACTCCGTCTGTGGAAAGTATATACTTCCTTCGGTAGAGAGAGCAAAACTGCACACAATACTCCAGATATGGCCTCACCAAGGCCCTGTATGATTGCAGTAAGACATCCATACTTCTGAACTCAAATCCTCTTGAAATGAAAACCAACATACCATTTGCCTTCCTAATTGCTTGCTGCAACTGCCTCTCTACTTTCATTGACTGGTGTACAAGGACAGCCAGATCTATTTGTACATTTACATTTACAAGCCCACTTGTGACTAATAAGTAAACTTTACTTTACTTTTAATGTCAAAAGTGGGGATGTTCACTGATGACTGCATAATGTTCAGTGTCATTTTTGACTTCCTAGATACTGAAATAGTCCGTGTCCAAATGCACTAAAACTTGGACAATATCCAGGCTTGGGATGGTAAATGGCAAATAATATTTACGGCACTGACCATCTCCAGCAAGAGAGAATCTAACCGTTCCCCTTGACATTCAAAGATGTTACCATCACTGAATCACCTATTGTCAACATCCTGGGGTTACCTTTGACCAGAAGCTGAACTGGACCAGCCATATAAATACTAAAGTTATAAAAGTGGGTCAGAGGCTTGAAATTCTGTGGAAAGTAACTGACCTCCTTACTCCCGAAGCCTACACAGCATAAGTCAGGAGTTTGATGGAATACGCTGCACTTGCCTGAATGAGTGCAGATCCAATAACACTAGAAAGCTCAATACCATTCAGGGCAGAGCAACCTGCTTGATTAGTAGGTACCCCATTCACCGACTTTAACATTCACATCTGCCACCACCAATGTACAACAGTATCGAACAGCGTGTACCAATATACTAGACACAGTGCAACAGCTCACCAAGCTTCCTTCGACAGCACCTTCTGAACCCATGGCCTCTGCCACGTCAAAGGACAAAGGTAGGAAATGTATGTGAACGTCACGACTTGTAATTTACTCTCCAAGTCACACACCATTCTGACTTGCAACTATATCAACAATCCTTCACTGTCACTCCGTCAAAATCCTGGATCTCCATTCCTAACACGATTGTCGGTGTGCTGATACTGGATGGACAACAGTGCTTCAAGATGATAGCTCACTACCTTCTCCAAGCCAATCACAGATGGGCAACAAATGCTTGCCTTGCCAGCGTTGTTCACAAACCATGAAAGTAGAAAAAACAAATTTGGCTGCTTCAATATAATCCATCTATGGCACAAAGTGATGTCATGCCTCTCACACCCTGAACTTATTATAATCCTTTGTTTTGATGTAAATGAGTGTTTTTTCCCCATCATGTGGCAAAAGTTTGTGAATAATGCTTCAGATTCACAATTGTCATTTGGAGCAAAAATATAATTGAAGGCCCATACAGATCAGACATTTTAATAATAATGTATCATTCCATGTGTCTAAATTGTACTGACAGAGTGAAATGACACTTATTTTTAGTTTTATCTCATTTGGGAGCAAAACAGTTTACCACTTAAACCCAACTGGGTCTTGTCTTGTGCCAATTCAGTCTCCAATTGAAGAAATGCAGATGCAAAAGACATAGATGCCCAGTTAAAATTGCAAGAGGATTGCTTTCTCACTCTTGGATCTATTTACCAATTGGAAGAAACAGAATAATGTGAGTCAATACCCATTAAGGAACGATATTCAGATTGTTTCCAAGAGAAACTATCCATAGCTGAGCCAGTTCATAGCAATGACCCTTCTGTTTTCCACTTGCCTTCTCCAATGATAAACTATTGAAGGGGCCTTTGTGGATCATCCCACGATCATGAGAAACACCTGGTGGAGATTTTTCAGGCAGCCAGTCGCTCTTTTATTGTCACTGTGGCACTCCCAGAACATCTGAAATGCCACAAAAATATGTACATTCTTGTAAGGTCAGTTGACTTGTGAGATTATTAATTTATTCCATTTATAGGGAAATAACTCTGATCGTAGTGTTAACTTTGAGTGGTGACAACAACCACAGAAACTGGTTTTAAAAATAGTTAAGAACGGATCTAATTAATATGCAGAATTGGGAATGTGGTTTCAAGCACAGAGTGGACCAGGTCTGTCTTCTGGGAGGCAGAAGAGATTATTCCTTCTTCACGTCATCTCTTTTCTGATTATTTTCATGCAAATTTGGATATTTTGTTTTATGACTTCCAACGAACATTAAAAGGCTTGTCGGTCTGACTTTTTATGGTTACAGTTTCCGAATTGGTGCCCTTTTTCTGTTCTGTTTTGGCTAAGTTAAAACATTGGATCAAGCCCAAGATAGGGTGCAATGCCTTATCTTGTCAGCTTGGCTCTTGTTTGTCTCCCTTATGGGGACCATGAATTGGAATCAATTGGATTCTGAATTTGGTTTTTGGAATAAGCAAGGTATGGGTTTGGATTTGCTCGATACATTCTGAGCATTGGCTTCGTAACTTTAGGGATGGAGTAAAAAACATTTTTTAAAAAGACAGACTGTGATTGGTTGGTATTCCAAAGTATATTTAACTGTTTGCTCGCTTTCTAATTGGCAGACAATAGTCTGCTGCTTGTGATGAACATACTTGCTAGGTTTTCAATAACCAAAGACTGTCAGGGGCTCAAAACGATCCTGCACCCTACAATATTGTTTCAGGTGCTGACAGTACCCTGATGTAGCTTTTAGGCTGCAATAAGGCATTTATCCATATGTGTAAGACCATAAGACCATAAGACATAGGAGCGGAAGTAAGGCCATTCGGCCCATCGAGTCCACTCCACCATTCAATCATGGTTGATTTCAACTCCATTTACCCGCTCTCTCCCCATAGCCCTTAATTCCTCAAGAAATCAAGAATTTATCAATTTCTGTCTTGAAGACGCTCAACGTCTCGGCCTCCACAGCCCTCTGTGGCAATGAATTCCACAGACCCACCACTCTCTGGCTGAAGAAATTTCTCCTCATCTCTGTTCTAAAGTGACTCCCTTTTATTCTAAGGCTGTGCCCCCGCGTCCTAGTCTCCCCTGTTAATGGAAACAACTTCCCTACGTCCACCCTATCTAAGCCGTTCATTATCTTGTAAGTTTCTATCAGATCTCCCCTCAACCTCCTAAACTCCAATGAATATAATCCCACGATCCTCAGACGTTCATCGTATGTCAGGCCTACCATTCCTGGGATCATCCGTGTGAATCTCCGCTGGACCCGCTCCAGTGCCAGTATGTCCTTCCTGAGGTGTGGGGCCCAAGATTGCTCACAGTACTCCAAATGGGGCCTAACCAGTGCTGTACTATGCAGATGTGCAGATGTGCACAGACTTTATGAAGTAATCAGTGGTTCAAATTGTAGCATATTTGATTAACATAATATTTAAAAATTTGTTTGCACACCTTCCATTTCCTAATAAATAATGGGAGTTTCACAGTTAATAATTAGCAGCATGTAGTAAGCTAAGGGCCAGAATTCTCCCAAAAAAAGGGTCGATTTTGTGTGAAAACTGGAGTAATTCATGTTTTTTTCAGTGGGAGTTCAAAGAAGAATCTCTCACACTCTGTGCAATGCAGAGGCCACCAGTGTGAATATCATTAAATTTCAGAGGGTGGGGTCTATTCTAGTTGCAGAGGCTGAAATCAGCGTGCAGAGCAGGCTACTATGCATGAGCCAATCTGTCAGTGCCGAGATCAGCGCATACGCAGTGACCCTGCACTGATGGCCTCCTGATTGCTGGCCAGCTCAATCACTAGCCAGTCCTGTGACCCCAGCAATGCCAGCTCTCCACTCCCCCCACCCGCTCCCGGTCTGCCACGATCTCCAGCACCCCTCCCACCAATTTTGTTTATTTCCCCCCCCCCACTCCAACCCCTCCACAGCAGTCTCACCTTCCTCCTTTCCACCAATCCCTATGCAGATTGGCAGTGGGATCCCCTACCCCCATCGATCGTGCCCTTGGCATTGCCCGATGCCTGATGGGCAGTGCCGAGGTGCCCCCTGGGCATTGGCACTTTGCCTCTTGGGAAGTGTCGGGGCACAGACTGGCACTGCCCAGGTGCCAATGCCCAGGGGGCACCACCCAATCCTCTGGGGGACCCCGATTGTCCCCTCTTCACTCCAACTGGGTCAGGCGCTGAAAGTGGGGAGCTACTCTAAACCCCGCTGGAGTGAAACACTCTGGCGGCGGGGATGGGGGAAGTGGGGGAAGGGGGGGGGGGGATGAGGAGAGGGGGGGCGGTGCTGGCGGGTCCAGAGACTTCAGTCTTGGGCCAGCTAAAAACATTTAAATTTAAATTAGGATTTAAATACTTACCTCACCTCACCGATTTCCGGTGTGGAGCAGATGCAGCCCTAAATCCGGTGCTGGGAGACGCTATCACAGCAGGAATGCATGTGTGAATCCCACGCATCGCCCATTGCGGGATTCTCCCAGCCTGTTGCACTAACTTTTGGGAGAATCGCCCCCAGGGTGTATTCACAAATCTGAATACGTTCATTTCTCAATATAATTTTAGGTTTGTATTGTTGGAACTATCAATAGTTCACTCCAGCTCCATGTGTTCATCTCCACATCAAAACTGGATGATTTATTGCATCAAAATCCTTTTATTTCTCTCTGACAGTATCTCTTATTGCTGAAAATTTCTATAACTGTCTCAAACCTTTATTTCAGCAACTGTCCAATCTTCCTACTTCTCAATTGCCTTTTCTCATTGTTCCTTGTCAAATTCAAGACTTCTTCCAAAGTTTTGTTCAACTCCTCGCATTTGTCAATCCTCGTATCAGCTGCTCAATGACCTGTAGTCAATCTTTATCTCCATTGCTTGCTCGTGGACTATCCTTGGTCAGAAAAGTCTGTCCCTTTCTCCAATATATAACAAGTGTTGTGTATCTGAATATATCATATGGGACATATTTTGGTTAACAACAAAGATTTATTAATGGTGTGTGGTCTCTCCCGTGACTACTTCTTCTCTCTCTGTTTCCCACACTAGATTTAAAAACATAATTTCCAATGGACACATTAACACAGCTTAGCTCCAGTTAGCCAATAAGAATAATGTGACATTAGTGTACCTTTAAGAATTTTTTAAAAATCATATTCTCTGCAGCTCTTACGGCCTCAGCTTTTTTCATTGCTGCCGGGCTATCTGGAGAAGTCCTTTTATTGCTTCTGCAATGACTTAAACGGGGTTTTGTTTATTTTTACTCTGGGATATTTTATGACCTTGCATTGTGAGGGGGAAAATTGGTTATCAGGGCCAAGTCAGATGGTTCCTCCCCTGGAAAAAATCTAAGGATTTATTTTCAGTTTTAGTTTAGAAGGAGGTGGACATCAACCTGGAAACCAGTGCTTCACTCTCCCTCCCTGGTTTTGGAAATTCTGCTGTTAGCTGGAATCAAGGTTCCAAGCCTTCGTAAAGTAGAAAATCTGCGGTTGGTGGTTGACTTGCCTGGTGCTTTGGGAAGCTGTACTGACTTCAAGCTGTTTTGGGTTTATATCCAGAGGGTTGCTAGAAGTTACGAGGCTGGGAAGTCAAAGCTTCAATTCTCCACCCAAAGATTTAAGTTCCAGCATCCGGTGAAAATTTATATTTTATGTATTAAACCTGTGGCAGTGCCAGTCTGTGCCCCAACCTGTTTGGTTGGAACGGTATTTAGCTGTTAAGGTTTATACAATATCATGATTGTTTTTTTCTGTTTGTAATTGGTAAAAGTTATTGCTAATTTTCTTTCTATCCGTATTAACTGTATACTTAAATAAACATTGTTTGATAGAAGCTCCTTAGTGGGACAGTTGAATCATACCTGAAGTGAAATGTCTCATGCTCACCCTAGTTAATTTCAAAGTGCAAAACTTATGATCCAGGCAGACTTCATAGAACAATTTGCAGTTTTTGATCTGAATTATAATAATAATTACAAATACATAACATTTCTTTCCCCTCCCTTAAATGACCCCAAACAAGTTCATACACAAATTAAATATGAGCAATAATCAATAGGTCAGTTACTTTTGATAAGCCAAACAATCTGAAGGTCTTTGCTCTCAGAATGTTTGATGGCAAACCTCTGGCGTCATCTTCTTCACACTGATGGAATCATCTGGCATCTTTGTCTTCACACTGACATCATCGGTGGTTGGTTTAATCGACATTTACGTAGGAACTAGAGGTTGTCTCTGCATCTAAACAGAAGGCAAAGGTGTTGCTTTCCTCAGTTGGGTCTGATAACGTCCGGCTTGTAGGAAGGTTCAAGGTCAGGACTTGGAAGTCTGCTCCTGAATTGTCAACAGGTTCCAGATTTGGTGGATCTGTTCTTCCAGCCAACAATTGGTCTGCATATCTCCTCCCGATAATGTTATCTCTGGTCTAGACAGTATAAGAGACAGGTCCAATCCATGCAAGGATGGTGGGGGAGCAGTGAGCCAAAATTCCTTGTCCTTGGTGGAAAGCCCTGTCCTTCAGTGCTTGGACATTGCGAGACAAATTTAGATCTGTTGTCACTTACCAGCTGTTTAGGGAATCTGAAGTGACTAAATACTTCTCCTAGCTTCTCAGTAGTCTTCTCAGATGAGGTAGATGTCATCATTGTGACCTCTGGCCATTTGGTGTGAGTGTCAACCATTACTGAGAACATATGTCCTTCGAAAGGTCTTGTAAAATCCATATTCACACATTGCCAAGCCTCTTCAGGCCATTTAGATGCAATGGTGCTAAGGGATATAGGTTTCTTAACTTTGCACAAAAATAACATGTTCTAGCTTTCTCCTCCATTTCCACATCCAGTCCAGACCACCAGAAATAACTTTTTGCTGTCTCTTCATGGTGGAATAATCACTCTGAGCCCTCCTAAAAGACACCCTGACTGTACTGACAGCTCCATTCTCCTAGAGTAGTAGGGTTTCAGGTCAGGTGTTAGTTCCAAAGTCTTTCCTCATAGAACCATATCCATCACGTCTGAGAGCACAGGATTGCTCTGAATGTTTTCTCAGTTGCCTGGAAGTGATAGGTGTGTTGTCTCCTTGTTCAAAGTAGAAGATATTGTCTGAACAACTGCCTAGTAGTTGCAATCTTGAAAGTTACAATGTAGACTTGACCATTGGTATTTCATGGTATAGGTGTGTGCAGACAAAAGCAGTGACCGCCTTTGCATTTTACTTGCTGCAAGTGACGGAATTCCCGCGTGTGGTCCAAAAATGGTAGTGAGTGGACGATGGTCCGTCAACAACTTAAACTCTCTTTAAGAACTGATGAAATTCCTTGACTCCAAAAATGATCCCTGGTGTTTCCCATTCAATCTGGGCATGGTACTTTCAGCTTTGCTCAAGGTTTGAGAAGCAAAAGCAATGGGCCTTTCTTCACCCAATGGCATGATATGGGAGACCACTGCTCCTACACCATAAGCAGATGCATCATAAGTTATCTGTTAAGGAGAAAGTTGAATCAAAGTGCATGAGAGCTTTAGACTTTATGTTTTTTTGGCTTGCCTGAAAGTGTTATTGCATTGATCTGATCGACCACTTCCATGTCTTGTTCTGGCACAACAGATTGTGCAATGGTTTCCGAGATGGCGTCCCGATTTCAGCACAGCCAGTGTTGCTGGCGTGTTGAGGCTCTGCCCCCGTTGAATGTTGCTGTGAAACTAGCCCCTTTGATTTTTTTTTGGCAGATGTCATAAAACCTGACGAGAAAATGAGAACACTGCCGTTTTTTTGGTAAGATTGTCTTCCAATCGCTGGAGAGTCCAAGTTTTGAAGGTGTTCCTCTTCATCTCTTCCAGTGACTAAGATGTCATCCAGATCGCAATGGGCTCTCCTCAGTTCACTCAGGATCTGATGCATTGTCCTTTGAAACAATGCAGGAGCAGATGTGATACTACACAGAAATCTTTGGTCCCGGAGCAACCTTTGTGAGTTATGATTGTCAGCAGTTCCTGTGACTTTTTGTCCACATTTGTCTGCAAGTAGGCCCGGTTCAGGTCAATTTTGCTGAAACTTTGGCCTCCCACCAATCCTACAAACCGAGCTTCAATGTGAGGCAATGGGTCCTATTCAGCACATAACTCATTTATAGTGACCTTGAAGTCTCCGCAAATCCTTACAGATCCTCTTTCTTGATGACTGGAACATAGGCGTGGCCCATTCACTAGTACTGATTGTTTATTTTCACTCGTCACTACAAGTCAGCTTCGTAGCATATGGTGCAGACCTTGTCTTCAAACATTTTACTTGGCTTCTGTCATTTAGTTTCAGTTTCACTGTAATGTCCTTCATGGTCCCTAATTATCCATTGAAAACAATGGTATACTTCTTTCAAATTTTTGTGATCTTCTATTCCTCATCCTGTTGGCTTCAATCCAGTTCAGTCGAATCTTCTCCAACCATGTACGAAGCATCAATGTCAATAGTTTCCCTTCACTATGTGTAGTGACAAGTCTGCTGTTTGCCCATTGAGATGCACAGCCATTTCAATAAAACCATAAGACATAGGAGCAGAATTAGGCCACTCGGCCCATCGAGTCTGCTCCGCCATTCAATCATGGCTGATATTTTTCTCATCCCCATTCTCCTGCCTTTTCCCCATAACCCCTCATCCCCTTATTGATCAAGAACATATCTATCCCATTGCACTCCTTCAGAGGAACCACTTCACCTGCGTACGGCTTCAGGACTATCCTTGACAGTCTTAAGGGAATGTGTTGGAGTTTCTCATTGTCGATAGTCTCTGGTACCAGCAAGACTGCTACTCCAGTGTCAACTTGCATCCTTACTTGCTGTCCATCCAGTAGTGAAGTGGCCTTGTGTAGTAAAAGCAATGGCTAACACACGTAGTGATCACTCCTCTGGCTTTGATTCTCTTCACTTTTTTCAACTTTTGTTGGACATTTCTCCATTTGGACATTTCTCCATTTGTTTAAGTGCTGCCTTGTTTTGTTCTTCCTTCTTATTTCATAGCTTACTTTTTTCTTAAAGTGGAGCATCGTGAGGTTATCTTGATGCTCTCTCCACTCACATTGTTTAGTTTCTTAAAGACTCGATTAGTTGTAAGTATTCGCATTCCAACCATTATTCATGTAAATTGAGTCTGTGTCTTTATAAGCTCTGTTTGTGAACAGAATTCCCACTCACCTGAAGAAGGGGCTAAGAGCTCCGAAAGCTTGTGTGGCTTTTGCTACCAAATAAACCTGTTGGACTTTAACCTGGTGTTGTTAAACTTCTTACTGTGTCCTTTTTTTTACAGCTTTGCCATTCTATGTCTTTACACCAGCATTCAGCAGTAGAATTCCCTGGCTTTGTACACCAATAACATGTGCAATTCTCGGTGGCTTTGGGTGTCGATTCAGCAGACATTTTGTTGGGCTTCCTTTGGAGCCAGTTCCATAGAAAAATCAATTTCAGTGGCCTTGTGCAGAGTAGGATTACTCACTGTTAACAGACGTTTGTGTGTTGCTTCACTTCGTAGATGAATCTGTGCTGAATAGTGTCATTCAGCACATCACCAAACTCACAATATTCTGCTCGTCTTTTAAGCACTGCCATGAATTGCAGGGTTGACTAGCATTCCTCTTGGTTCCTTTTATTGAATCTCAGGCGCTTTGCAATCATCAGGGGTTTTGGTGAAAACTGTGCGTGCAGAATGTCCACAATCTGTGTTTTAGTGTTGGGTTTGTCAGGTTGCATTAAACTATGGAGGAAATTAAAAGTTTTTTCCCCCGTCACGCTCAAGAAAGTGAGCATCATAATATCCTCAGCAATTTGTTTGTCTGTGCAAATATATCAAAGTTCTCAGTATATGAGCCTCCATTGCTCCCCATTTCCATCAAAATGCCCAATGATGCCGAAACGTCGACCATTTTTGTCACTTAAGCAGGTTTCCCGTTTGTACAGTTTGCAACTATGTTTCCAGCATCCACCTTGATTTTCTTATACACAAGGTCCCAAATCGAACTTCAACCTCTTATTTATCACAGCCAGCTTTCTAATCTGCTGGTAGAGTATCATTTACTCACACCCATCTGGCTTATTCATCTTCATAACACATTTGAGAGTTTTCCTTTTATTCCAACTTTTCCTCGGTTAATTTCTTCTTTCCAGGCGGCTAGCAAGCGCACGTCCGCTGTCCTCGTAGCCAGTTTTTGTTGTGCATTGCAGACATGATACATGGGACAGATTTTGGTTAAAAATGAATGGAGAATTGTTAATGGTGTGTGATCTCTTCCATGGCTGCTTCTTCTTCTCTCTGTTTCCTGCGCTGGGTCTATTACATAATTTCCGATGCATACATTTATGCAGCATAGTTCCAGTTAGCCAATAGGAATAAATACAAATGCATAACATGAGGAGGACCTCAGTTAGATTCTTGGCGAAGTAAGCATTAGGCATTTGCCATTGAGTTTTCATGCTAAAGTGCTGCACAAATGAATATAGAATTAATTTACTGTTTGTCATTTAGGTTGGCTAAATGGCTCATTAGATATTTATAAAGTATGAAATGAGTGTTATTACAGATGAATCATCATAGAATCATAAAAACCCTACAGTGCAGAAAGAGGCCATTTGGCCCATCGAGTCTGCACCGACCACAATCCCACCCAGGCCCTACCCTCATATCCCGACATATTTACCCACTAACCCACGCATCTCAGGACCCTAAGGGGCAATTTCAGCATGGCCAATCAACCTAACCCGCACATCTTTGGACTGTGGGAGGAAACCGGAGCACCCGGAGGAAACCCACGCAGACACGAGGAGAATGTGCAAACTCCACACAGCCAGTGACCCAAGCCAGGAATCGAACCCAGGTCCCTGGAGCTGTGAAGCAGCAGTGCTAACCACTGTGCTACCGTGCCGCCCTAAATTTGCCATTTGCCGATAGCAAATTTATGTTGCTTGAAATCTCCCATAACAAGATTGCACTCACTTTAATTGGGGCATTAAACCTTTGGAAATCACAAAATATTTTGAATGTCGAGTGTGTAATATGCACCTTCTTTTGCAACCTCTGGTTCTTGAATCTTTGACCATGGTGACCGGTATACTTAGTTGATTTCATTAATAAACTCAAGGTCAAAATGCTCTTGCATTTTTTTGTCAGAATTTACTTTATTATTTGGTCTCATGGTCTAGGAAATACCTAATCCTAGTTTTACCATTTGAATTTCATAAATGCAAGATTCAGTGCCATCAATGGAAGGTTTGTAAGGATCATTTGCAACAACATATGAAATATCACATAACAGGGGTAATTTTGATTGTGTGTAATAGTGCGACAGGAAAGATATTGGATCAACTATTTTCGCCAAAGTCACTGATAATGAAAATTGGGGCCCGGTTCTTATATTGCCCATTTTACATTCTCGCACAAAATCAAATTGATCCCCAGTCTGTCTGTAACAGGTGCCTTGCAGAGCATTGTGATTTATTCCACTTCTCTTTCCAAAACACAGTGATTCACGTTGGATAGTGGCAACCTTTTAGGTCTCACCCATATTATTATTCTTCACATGTAATCCAAAATCCTAGACAGACAATTTAGTATGAAGAGCATCGACACAGAGATGGATGGCTACTCAATTCATGTCTATACGTACAACAACAGCTACTGGTCACAAATCAGGAGCAAGAATATTAGCTTATTTTCCCTTTGCCACTTGGGAGAATCTGCAACCAGTCATATTGCCCCAGCATCTTTCAGATAAGCTCAATGAATTAGTGCAGAATGGTCACCGAGCCTGTCAGCATATTTACATTTTAATCATAATGCAGTTTATTATTCACCATTGTCAACATGGTGGTTTCTCTTTACAAATTTTTACTGAGTTTGTCAATAACCCTCTACATAATCACCAGAATTCTGAGGGGACTTTCCAGAAGATCCTGCCATTGCCATTGGAGCTTCCTGTTGTTCACACTCTCTGCTGCCAGGAACCTGCGGCAGGACTCACATAGAATCATAGAATCATAGAAACCCTACAGTGCAGAAGGAGGCCATTCGGCCCATCGAGTCTACACTGACCACAATCCCACCCAGGCCCTACCCCCACATATTTTACCCACTAATCCCTCTAACCTATGCATCTCAGGACTCGAAGGGGCAATTTTTAACCTGGCCAATCAACCTAACCCGCACATCTTTGGACTGTGGGAGGAAACCGGAGCACCCGGAGGAAACCCACGCAGACACGAGGAGAATGTGCAAACTCCACACAGACAGTGACCCGAGCCGGGAATCGAACCCAGGACCCTGGAGCTGTGAAGCAGCAGTGCTAACCACTGTGCTACCGTGCCGCCCATTGGTGGGACTGGACAATTCTGCTGGCGGGAAAGGCTGGAAAATCCCACCCAGTGTATTGACTTGTACAACATGCATTCTGGGATCCCGTGACTAAAAAGACTAATCAGTGCACTTTAATAGCCATATAGAAAGCATTAACACATTCTGTAATAACTAGGTGATAGTAATGGATAGACTAATGGCACTAGGGGAGACGGTGGTGTGGTGGTATGTCACTGGACTAGTAATCCAGAAACCTGGGCTAGTGCTCTAAAGGTGTTCAGTCAATTCCCACCATGGCAACTGATAGAATTTGAATTTAGTCAATAAATCGGGAATATTACGATGACCAGGAAGCTATCATTGATTGTCAGTAAAAACTCATCTACTTCATGAATGCCGGATAGGGAAGATAGTCTGCCATCCTTAACTGGTCTGGCCTACAAGTTTCTCAAGATCCGCAACAATGTGGTTGACTCTTAACTGCCCCTCTGTAATGGCCGAGAGAGCCACTCAGTTCAATGTCAATCAGGAATGGGCAACCAGTGTTGGCCCAGCCAGTGACACCCACATCCCATGAATGAATAAAGGAAAAGAATAATCTCGTCATTCTCACATTGTTTTTTTGTTGGATTTTACTGAGTGAAAATTGGCTGCCATGTTTCCTACAATACAGAGTGGCTACAATTTAATAGTACTTCATTGATTGTAATGCACTATGAGATATAATGGCAATGTAACGTATTATCTAATTGCAAGTTGTTCTTTGAAGCAACAATTCTGCTGCCTCAACTTCTCTGGCAAAGCTCAGCAGTGGGGAGGTTGTAATGATTTGTTGCATCCTCCACAACTTGGTTATCATGATGGCACAGCCTTTGCCAGCGGCAGTGATCATCTCGAGAAGGTGGGAAGGAGGCAGCCAACACATTCACATTCTATTTCGGCTGTCTGTCAACGCAGTGTTAACATTCAGTTCCCGTGAGGAAATCCCCAGACCTTAATTGTTTCACAATTCCATAATTTACCATCCTTCTGTTACAGACCACTTGGCCACAATCCTGACGAAAGGTCATCACAAAACAACCATTCCATAACAACTTGCAGATGTGATTCCATGTCCCAATGCTCCTATGCAGTGCTATCCCAATGACTGGTGGATGGCTAATTGGATAAAAACCAGTAGAACCCCAGAGAAATTGTGTAAATGGCTACATTCAGGGATTCATTTCATTTCCCTGGGGGATTTTCCCAGTCTCCATGCAGACTTATGACAAGAGACTGGTAAAACCTGGACATAACCCATTGCCAAAGTGATTTCAATTCTGTTGATTTGTATTAAATTTCTGTTTATCTCAACTTGTAGTAGTAGGAATGATATTATTAAAGTTACTGCATCTCTGCACTTGGAGTTTGATGTTTTGAGTTAACAATGGTTAAGTTGTAGTTCACTTGTTTTGTACAGTGGTCCTGTTCATTTTTCAACCATCAACAATTTTCATAAAGTAGTATTGAGACACAGTCAAAAGCTAGCTAATGTAGGCATCATAAGTGAAAAAAACACATGAAAAGCAATATTGATTGGATGGACGAGGATACATCTGATACCCTTCAAGGACGATAGATTGCATATTGGAATTTCCACCACAGTTTTTTGTATGAGGTCTTGGAATTAGCATTCATATATCGTGCAGTTTGATGTTTCCACCATGATTAAAAGCTTAAAGCAATTCCCTGCACATGCCGCAGTGCCCAGAGGGCAGAACCAGATTGCCTCAGGCACCAAGTGAAATACTAGATTTTAAATCCTGCTGGTCAGAGCCATTTTGGATTCAAATTAGGCCGATTGGGAAATTGTCAGGGGGGGAAGCTAACTTGTCAAACTGTGATGATTTTAGGGTAGAACTTTCACAAAACTTTTACATGTTTTGAAAACAACCAGCCATATTGTAATGCAAATACTATGCTGGGAAGACAGTTTTTCAATTAAAAATTGAACAAGAAGGTAAGAATGGCCAGCTGTTATGCAGTCCTTTTCATGACCTCGGGATGTCCCAAGGCACTTTACAGCCAGTCAAGTGTTTTTTGAAGTGTATTCACTGTTGTTAAATGAAATTACATCAGCAATTTTTGAAAAGGTAGATAATTAATGACACTTTTTAATACATCGGCAGATTGTACATTCGTGTCAATGTTGTTAAAACACAGTGCAGGAAGCAAACCTTTGGAACTGTGGATGAGATGTTATACTGTACACCACTATGGATTTAGTAATGGTTATGGAATCATATTTGAAATCAAATGCAATTCTGCTACTACTTACTCAGAAGATGCTGGAGATACCTCCACAAACCAGGCAGAATATGTAAAGTGAACATTGGGAGTTAATGTTTTAAAGAGTTGGAATTGATTAGAATTGACAGCATTTAAATAATACTACTGTTTATTTTGCATTAACATGAATAGAATTTAGTAAGATGCAAATGGAAGGAAAGGATTTTACCTCTGTTGCCCAAGTGGAAATCTAACAAATTGGACCTTATTGTAATTAATGGAATGGATTAAAATGGGGCAACTTTTACAAAGGGCAGGCTATCCACCATACCAGTTAACTACCTAAGCAGTGAAGAAAATGGATAAAGGTCATTGTGTTTAACAAGCCTCTTTTCATTTGCCTTTGATCTAAAATGCACATGTTCAAATAAACATTTTTCATTTTTTTTAGATTTTCTAACCCAACTATTTATATTCCTGTCATATGCAATATTCTCTTACAAAACCAGGACTCTACCAAGTTCACTCTGTTAGGAGTTGAACAATGTCACTCTTTGTTGAGTGTCACTTGAAGTTTTGCTTTATTCTCCCATTTTTAATTATCTTCAGGAGTTAAATAATTCAGCTGACCCCTGCTCCATATAGGGGCACATTTCCTCAATATTCTAGTGCATTAGCAACAGTTGGAAGGTGTAGGAAGTTGTTCCAGAGACATAATTTACATAGAAGCTATTTCTGACAAGGAAGGTCTGGCAATGCATTGGGTAGCATCCCTACCTCTGACACAAAAGCTCTGGACTTGGTGGGCACAGTAGCTGTGTTCTTAACACAACCAGCAGGTTGATTGTCAACTTGCAAATCCTTCCAATATGTCTGAGAGCAGGCAGTAGGTGTGGGAGAAACACCTGGTCAGCCATGCTTGAGGCAGCATAGTGCTTCTCAAGATATAATCTTTGGCTTCAGGCTATGGACCTATTCCAGAAAAAACAAGGTTAAACAGATAAAATATATGCCTCATATATTTCTAGATGAAAGAAGTCTTCTATGTCTGTTTATGTCAAACACCTTTCTGCCTCTAATGGTCTCTTTCCCTTATTTACTTCACGTCACCTGTCAGCCAATGGATGCTATGGATATAAATTTCCTGATTTACTGGCCCCATGCATGTAGCCAAAATCTACATTTAGCAGGTTAAGTAGAAGCACCTTGGCCAAGAAGTTTCTTGGAGTTGCTACCACACGCCACCTCAGATTCATCAGAAGAGCAACAGGAAACAAATTTCATCAACACTTGTGGTGAAGTTATGGTGGTGAAGCAGCTCGAAGATTCCCAGCTATTATGGTGTATATTCCTCATCTATTGCACTCCAGGACTGGCACATTCCAAAGCCCAGGTCTATGTGCTGAGGGACGCACTAAAGCTTAGGGCAGCCTCCGCAGAGGCTCAATGGTGAAAGATCACTGTCTAATACCTTACAGCTGTAGTGAACTGAGGGGTGGGAAATTGGCTGATGTCTCCCATTGAATGTATACAGTGAATATTACATGTATCACAAATGTATTGAAACACCTCAGAGTGCAACCTGATCTATGTAGACAACTTAAGACCTTTGCACCATTTGAAATGACCAATTTGAAATGTCTGTAATATTTCTTTGACTGCACTGAAGCACCTGAGAGTGCAACATGATGTATGTAGATAATCTGAATTTCATTGCACTTTGTGTGATAGCCATTTTGAAATGTTTGTAATTCTCTTTCAGATATTTTACGGATGAAGTATATTTTTGCAAAAAAATACAAAAATCTAAGCTTTGTTCTTGAGCCCAATACTGAGAGAGTGTTGCATTCCAGAGGTGCTGTCTTTCAAATGAGACGTTAAACAGAGGCCCTGCCTGTTCTTGCAGATGGGTGTAAAATATTCAATGGTGCTATTCTGATTAGGAGAATTATTCCTGATATTCTGATTATCACATTGCTGTTCGTGGGAGTTTTCTGTGAACAAATTGGATACTGCAGTTCCTACATTACAACACTGAAAAAATACTTCATCGGACGTAAAACAAAATAAAATGTCACTTGGATTCTGCTGAGGTGCAGGACGTGGATTGCAGGCGTCATGCTTTTTGACTTATTTTCTGTGGCCACATTGTGAAATGAGATAGCTAAAGCAATTTGAGATAAGAAGTGAAACAATACAGCTTTGGAAGATTACTCACAATCTAGATAACAAACAAGTAAGCAGCTGGTGTCTTCCAGGAATTCAGTAATTTTTGGGAGTTTTGTTCACAATAACAGTTGTCAACTTGTCATGCCATAAATGAATCATCATGGACAGAACTTGCGATTATGGACCTATAAAGATCTTGATCTTTCCCGCAGCAATTTGTGGAGAGGGCCAAGATCGAAGGGATTGACTCAGGTTATGTTTCTACCCAGGAGAACAGAAGGTAACATTCTTTATTTCTCTATATGTCTATGCTTTGAGATATTGTTAGCTGGATTTTCAGGTATGGATAGGAAAGCGCAAGTTCATAGAGAAACCATTTTACCCATCACATGGGACACCGTCCATGTACCAAACACGTGAACGCTTCCAGTTTCAAATAAACTAGCAATGGAAAATTTACCATCAAATATTTAGTACACAAGCAACACTAATTTCAAATCTTTATAATGAAAATGGTGTTCCTTTAAGCTTGTCATTAGCTAAGAAGCATCGAAGCTTCCAGCAAGCTCAAACTATATGTAAAATCAATTTAAAATGAATGGGTTAATGCCTATCTTAAAATAGTAGTGAAGTTCATATGAGTGCTCTTAGTCCTTCTGTGATCAGATCACCCACTCCATAGCGCTTTCCAGGCTCTAGATTAATTTAAATATTCAAGTCGATTGTGTGTCCTTGGGAACTGAGGCTTAAATTTGGATTTAAAAAATGACTTTACACAATTTTAAGTTGTTGAATTGTATTGGAGTTTGTGTGTGTGCAGTGAGGAGAGAAGAGGTTCTTAAAGACTTGAGCTTGATGTATTACCTTATTTGATTCAAACTGAAGTGAACTTCAGAAATATTGCATGCTGGCTGTAATCTGACTCCGGAGATGCACGTACATGGATAAGCAGAATGGAAGCAGTTTAACTAGTTTGATGTGACAATATTTTTCAGGCAATGCTGCTTTGCAGATACTTATAAAATCATTTAATAATGTCTGAAAGTAGTTTTCATTTTTTTATATTGTTTCGATCATTGCTGCAAAAAAAGGTGAGTTTCCACTGGCTTCACAGATGCAGGGGAAGATTTTGAACAGTGTTTAAAATCTGATTGAATTAGGATGAAAAAAATTTCCCAATCGCTGTTTATGTAGGCTTCTTTCGAAGCCAGCACTAACACCAATGCTGAATGGGACAGGGCATCATTTTCACCTCCAGCACAAATCAAAGCTGTGCTTGGCCCAAAAACAAATCGGAGCAGAACCTCTGCCACTTTAGTGGTTGGGCCGAATTTAAATTAATCTAGCCAGCTGCCAGCAGCAACTATGTTCCCTGTAGACAGCTTGTCAATTTGAGCATGGGAGATGGGGCAGGTTGATCAATTCTGATCAGCCTGCAGCAAAAGCTTAAAGGGTAGGGTTGGAGCTGTCAGAACTGAAGGGAAGCATCCATCCTAATGAGCAGGCTTTTGAAAGGAGATACAGCAACAAGGATATTGACTGTAGAAACATTTAAGCCTGGAAAAAAGAAATGACAAGTGAAACCCGCTTCCAGCTTTACCTAATTGCAGCTTAGAAAGAATCATAGAAACCCTACAGTGCAGAAAGAGGCCATTTGGCCCATCGAGTCTGCACCGACCACAATCCCACCCAGGCCCTACCCCCATATCCCTACATATTTACCCACTAATCCCTCTAACCTACAGGGCTCTAAGGGGCAATTTAGCATGGCCAATCAACCTAATCCGCACATCTTTGGACTGTGGGAGGAAACCGGAGCACCCGGAGGAAGCCCACACAGACACGAGGAGAATGTGCAAACTCCACACAGACAGTGACCCAAGACAGGAATCGAACCCAGGTCCCTGGAGCTGTGAAGCAGCAGTGCTAACCACTGTGCTACCGTGCTGCCCTTCATTGGGCTCTCTCTGTGGTGGTTTCCAATGTCTACTACCCGCGAGCATCAAAATGCGCTGGCAATCATCCACTGGGCTTCAACAATTGAAGGTGGCATCGAAGGCTATCGGTCTGGCATCTGACCTTGATTACCATATATTTGTGAAGTTGCTGTTTTTTCTCTTATGGGGACTCTGGTCACCAGAATCCAGCTCCTCCCAGTATTGGAATTATAGGAACTCCAGAGCAGTTATAAAGGCAAAATACTGCAGATGCTGGAATCTGAAACAGAAAATGTTGAAAAATCTCAGCAGGGCTGACATTATCTATGGAGTGAGAACAGAGCACCCAAATCTGGATGACACTTCCTCAGGTGGACTAGCAGGGCATTGGTTAGCGCTGCTGCCTCACAGCGCCAGGGACCCGGGTTCAATTCCGGCCTCGGGTGACTGCCTGTGTGGAGTCTGCATGTTCACCCCATGTCTGCGTGGGCTTCCTCTGGGCGCTCGGGCTTTCTTTCGCACTTCAAAGATGTGCAGGTTAGGTTGTTTGGCAATGCTAAATTACCCCTTAGCGTGAGGGGGACTAGCAGGGTAAATACGTAGGGTTACAGGTGTGGGATCTGTGTGGGATTGTTGTTGGTGCAGGCTCGATGGGCTGAATGGCCTGCTTCTGCACTGTGATTCTCTGCTTCTATTCTGTGATTCTCTAGTCTGAAACATATGCAAGACACAATTCCTGATGTTGACCTCCTCAGCTATCTCAAACAATGCCCTCTTAATGACAACTAGGCAATTCCTGAGAATAGAGGAAGTGTCATCCAGACTCAATGTGAGCTCTGTTCTCTCTCCACAGATACTGTCAGACCTGTTGAGATTTTCCAGCATTTTCTGCTTTTGATTCCTTAACTGTTTTGATCTCGCTTCCTCCCAACTTTCAGGTGCAAATATGTTGGCACAAGCCAGAGAATACCAAGTGCATGTAAACTAAATACTGATTTCATTTTGTGGAGAAAAAGAGTTAAGGAAGAGAACAAGTAATATCAAGGTATTAAGTAATTGTGTCATCGATAGAAGAATGAAAGCACAAGATCAGATGAAAAGAGGTTCTTCTGCAGAATGTAATTCATAACCAAAGTTTAGCTCGTGATTAAAAGTCTTATTACTGAAGACCGACTTAGTCCCCTTTCACAACTTCAGCATGCAAGACAAAAACAAATTATTGCGGATGCTGTAATCTGAAACAAAAACTGATAATGCTGGAAAATCTCAGCAGGTCTGACAGCGTCGGTGGAGAGCAAATAAAGCTAACATTTTGAGTCCATCATGCAAGGCTTCTGCCACTTGAGATACAATGACTGCTCAGAGACATATTTCTTTACTGTAGAATACATTTCTTTATTCCATTCAACTCTTCAATTTTGCGAACCACTGATCTCCATAATCTTTTTTTTTATTTCATACAGAATCGGTAGTGGCCACATTTCAGGATTTGATCATTTTTCCACAGGATAATTAAAGGAAAAAAGTTGGTTTCGAATGTTTTTTTTGCGATGTGTCACGCAAGTTCAAAAAGGAAACTGGGACAATAGATGTTAAAATGTGATGATAAACTTTGTTTTTTTTTTGTTAGACTGTGAACATGAAACAATAGTTCCGCTGTTTTGTCACATTGTCACATCCAGACTTGTCACATCCAGAGGTGGCTTCTGAGCTGGGGGGTGAAGGTACAACAAAGAACAAAGAAAATTACAACACAGGAACAGACCCTTTGGCCCTCCAAGCCTGCACCAACCATGCTGCCAACGTGAACTAAAACCCCCTATTCTTCCGGGGCCAATATCTCTCGATTCCCATCTTATTCATGTATTTGTCAAGAAGCCTCTTAAAAGTCACTCTCGTATCTGTTTCCACTACCTCCCCCAGCAGCGAGTTCCAGGCACCCACCACCGCCTGTGTAAAAAAATCTTGTCTCGTACACTTCCTTTAAACCTTGCCCCTCACACCTTAAACCTATGCCCCATTGTAATTGACTCTTCCACCCTGGGAAAAAGCTTCTGACTATCCACTCTGTCCATGCCCCTCATAATCTTGTAGACTTCTATCAGGTCGCCCCTCAACCTTCATCGTTCCAGTGAGAACAAACCAGATTTCTCCAACCTCTCCGCATAATGCCCTCAACATCCTGGTAAATCTTTTCTGTACTCAAAACTCAGAAGAAGCTGTGGCAGGGCAGAGTGTCCAATTTCAACACAGATACTAATTTGTGTTTTACTTCTGAGCTTTAGGCCTCTAATGTGTGCCAGCAGATGTGAGGTGCACTCCAGACGAGATCGCAACTCAACTACTTCAAGCTCCATCTTTAAATTGGACTTTGTGGTGGACCATGGATGGTTACCACTATGGGTACTTGTACATATGTTACTCTTGTTGCTGTTGGGGTTAGGGTTGGGGTGTTCCACCTGTTAGCATTGTTCTGTGGTACACTCTGTTTGGCTCCGCCTTCTTACAGGGGTATAAAGGTCACTGGTACTTCCTAGTAGCCCTTAGTCTGGGATTGTATTGTTAAGCAGTATGCTCTATTCTTGTTGTGAATAAAAGCCTTTATTCCCGGGTACGTCCTAGCCTCCCGTGTGAATCAATCACGCATCAGACCTTTAAGTAGTTGGGAGTATTTGGAGAAAGATGTCAACTGTACATGGTGGTCAGCATATCCAAAGATTATGGCTGACTATAATGACACCTCATTTAAGGCATTTATGGGTGCAGTATGAGTCAAGAGATAAATATTTTTTCTTTTTCCACTAAAAGGAAGGAATTGGCTTCTGTTGTCAATAAGACGGCATAGTTTGAGATAACTGAGGAGGTCACAACAGCAAGAATATTGTGTCTTGCATATGTTTACTTTATCGATAGTTTATTTATTAATGTCACAAGGAGGCTTACATTAACACTGCAATGAAGCTACTGTGAAAATCCCCTAGTTGCCACACTCTGGTGCCTGTTCGGGTACACTCAGGGAGAATTTAGCATGGCCAATGCACCTAACCAGCACATCTTTCAAACTGTGGGAGGAAAGCGGAGCACCCGGAGGAAACCCACGCAGAAACAGGGAGAAGGTGCAGACTCTGCACAGACAGTGACCAAAGGCCGGGAATCAAACCCAGGTCCCTGACGTTGTGAGGCAGCAATGCTAACCACTGTGTCACCATGGGCTTGATTTTACCATTTTCATTCTAAGTGCTGAATCTGGGCATAATGCAGATCCGACTTAGAAATCTGCTTTCCAGCGGCTCCAGCCTCAGCTTTCTCCAGTCCCATTCGCGCAGTGGGCGGGGCTTAACGCAGCCGAAACGATCAGAGCTCTGAACTGCGCATGCGCAGTTAGAAAAAAATTTGAAAAATTGCGCCCGTGTCAGATCGCTCCCAGGCCACAGAAAGCAGAGAAAGTGGCTCAAGAGTGACAAGCAGGAGCGAGGGTGCACACACACACATCACTGTCCCCCTTATCTACCCACCCCACTACCCATAGACATCACTGTCCCCCTTATCCACTGGCCCTGCTACCCAAACCGATTGCCACCCCTGCCCGCTTCCCCCCCCCCCACCGATCGCCCGCAGAGTGTCAGCGAACCCCTCTGCCCCCCCACCAGAGATCCATCTACCCCGCCACCAGAAATCCATCTGCCCCCCCACCAGATATCCATCGTCCCGCCCCCCCCCCCCCCCCCCCACCAGAGATCCATTTTATCCGCCACCCTCCTCCCCCGCCCCCCAGACAACGATCTGGCCTCAACCCCCCCCCCACCCCGCCCCGCCCTCCAGACAATGATCTGGCCTCACTGATCCCCCCCAGAGAATGGTCTGGCCTCACTCACTAGCCCCCCCCACCCCGCCCCCCCCCGCTCCAAAGGAACATCTGACCCGCCTCCTCCTCCCTCCCCACCAGACAACGATCGGCCCTCTGCCCCCCTCCCCAGAGATACATCTGACCCGCCTCCTCCTTCACCCCCCCGTCCCCCAACCAGACAACAATCTGGCCTCACTTCCCTCCCCCCTCCCAACCAGAGAATGTTCTGACCCGCCTCCGTCCTCCCCCCCCACCACTGATCTGAGTCAGAGAGCCGTTGGAAGCTCTGAACGTGCTCTTCAGAAGCTGGAGCGCCCGATTCAGACTTTTATTTAGCAGGTCCATTACGGCGTGGTTCTGGATTAGCAAACATGGTGGTAAAGGGGGAAATGCTGATAAAGTTGGGCGGCCACTTCATTCATTCAATTTAGATGCATGCAAATGCATTTAAATCGCCGTTGCACCCGCTTTGGGCGCGAAGCGGATTGCCGCCATTCCCGGGTTTTGGCAAATCCATGGCAATCTGCGCGGACGCGGGTGCGGATCGCATTAATGGACTCTCACCCGACTTGACCACGTTTTCGCATCTGAAAATGGGCACGAGGCAATGGTAAAATAGGGCCCCATGCATCCAGTACAGGAAGCAATTCAATGATCTAACCAGCTCAAAAAATCTGTGTTGAAGTTGCAGATTCACCGACACACTGCAGTATCCAGTCAGCCCCTATCACTCTGCCCTGTCAAGCATAACTCCACATTGGGCGGGATTTTACAGCCATGCTCGTCCCAAAACCGTAAAATCCCACCCAAGCTCAACTGAGCTTTCCATTGTCCGCCCCTCATCCGCTCCGATTCCAATCGCTGCAGGGCAATAAAATTCTGGCCATTATATCCCATAATCAATTATGTTTGAAGAGCAACCTTCTTTCACCTTTCGTGCAGTTCCTTCCTTCTCCATCTAAACATCCACCACTGATACTCATCCCAATTATTTCACAATTTGACATATCTGCCTGACGGTACCCTCACCAGGTGTCGTGCCTTTTCAGAAGAACAAATGTCTGAAAGTCTGAAGAAGAGACAGGTCTTGAATTGAACCATCATATATTGATCAGCTGATGTCATCGGAGAAAGAGGCTCTGAAGATCAGTGGCATATCAGCAATTCTAACCAGCAGTGAGGGAGGGGTTGGACTTTACAGCTGTCTGATGACAGAATTATATACCTCATATCATACAAAACTAACAGATTCATAGAATGATAGAAAAGCGCCGTTACGAGGGAAGCCATGTGGCAAATCAAGTCTGTGCTGCAATGTCAAAGAGCCATCCAGTTAGTTCCATGGAGCTGAACATCTTCCATACCTCTGCAATTTATCATCTTCAAGTATTTATCCAATTCTCTTTTGAAGGTTATTGTTGAATGCTTATCTACAACCCAATCAAAAAGTGCATTCTAAACCCTTACCACTTAAGTTTCAAACATTTTCCTCATGTCGCCCCAGTATTTTTGTCAATTGACTTTTTGTGTCCTTTGATTATGAACCTTTCGGTCTCAGAAAACCCCCTCTGTTTTTCAAAGCAATGGCCAGGATTTTCCAACCCCGTCTTTGAAATTTGCATTCTTATTGGCGGGACCGGAAAATCCCACCAATGTGAGGGGCTGGAAAACTCTAGCCATTATCTTATTATTCTTATTTGCTCTACCTAAACACTTCATAATTTTAAACAATTCTGTTAAGTCTCTTCTTACTCTAAGGAGAACAGCCCCAGTTTCCCCAGTCTATCCATGTGTTTCAATCTGTTGTGCATGGAACCATTCTGGTAAATTACTTCTTTATCCCCTCCAACTCCGTCACAACTATAACTTGCCTGGTAACTGCCACCTTGATCCTTCTGTTTTTCAACAAGGGTGGAACATTTGAAATCCTCCGGTCCTACACAGTTACTTTTTTAAAAAGCTATTTATTCCTAAAGGTAACGTTGGCAGGTCCAGTGTTTATTGTCCCTCCCTATCATTTTACTTGAGAAGGTAGTGGTGAGTCAGCTACTGGAACTGTTGTAGTTTGTGCGGTGAAGGTACTTTACAATGATGTTCCAGAAATTTGCCTCAGTGACAAATGAAGGAAAGGCTAGATAGCTTAAAGGAAGAATGATGTGTGATTCGTATGGGAGGTGCTTCTCTCATTGCAGGTGGTATGTGCTTCTAAATAGTAGATGCCAGAGGTTTGGTAGATGCTGTTGAAAAATTGGGACAATCAGATGAGTCCATGCATGCCTTAACCATGGCTTTGAGAACTTTGTATGAAAACATCTTTTTGGTCATAGGCTGCATGACAAATACTTTAACCATTGAGATCCTAAATGAATATTTCCCATCAGCATTTACTGTTGAGAAAAGCATGGATGTTAGGGAACTTGGGAAATAAATATTGATGTCTTGAGGAGTGTACATATTACAGAGAAGGAGGTGCTGGAAGTCTTAAAGCGCATCAAGGTAGATAAATCTGCGGGACCTAATGAGATATATCCCAGGACGTTGTGGGAGGCTAGGGTGAAATTGCGGGTCCCCTAGCCGAGATATATGAATCATCGATAGTCACGGGTGAGGTGCCTGAAGATCGGAGAGTGTCAAATGTTGTGCCTTTGTTTAAAAAGGGCTGCAGGGAAAAGCCTGGGAACTACAGGCCAGTGAGCCTCACATCTGTGGTGGGTAAATTGTTGGAAGGTATTTTGAGAGACAGGATCTACAGGCATTTAGAGATGCAAGGACTGATTAGGGACAGTCAGCATGGCTTTGTGAGTGGAAAATCATGTCTCACAAATTTAATTGAGTTTTTTGAAGGGGTAACCAAGAAGGTAGATGAGGGCAGTGCAGTTGATGTTGACTACATGGACTTTAGCAAGGCCTTTGACAAGGTACCGCATGGTAGGTTGTTGCATGAACTTAAATCTCATGGGATCCAGGGTGAGGTATCTAAATGGATACAAAATTGGCTTCTTGACAGAACAGCCATGGGGACCAAATTCACACCTCAATATGCCAACATCTTCATGCACAGGTTCGAACAAGACTTCTTCACCGCACGGGACCTTCAACCGATGCTATACACTAGATACATCGATGACATTTTCTTCCTTTGGACTCATGGTGAACAATCACTGAAACAACTCTATGATGACATCAACAAGTTCCATCCCACCATCAGACTCACCATAGACTACTCTCCGGAATCGGTTGCATTCTTGGACACACGCATCTCCATTAAGGACGGTCACCTCAGCACCTCACTGTACCGCAAGCCCACGGATAACCTCACGATGCTCCACTTCTCCAGCTTCCACCCTAAACACGTTAAAGAAGCCATCCCCTACGGACAAGCCCTCCGTATACACAGGATCTGCTCGGATGAGGAGGATCGCAACAGACACCTCCAGACGCTGAAAGATGCCCTCATAAGAACAGGATATGGCGCTCGACTCATTGATCAACAGTTCCAACGCGCCACAGCGAAAAACCGCACCGACCTCCTCAGAAGACAAACACGGGACACAGTGGACAGAGTACCCTTCGTTGTCCAGTACTTCCCTGGAGCGGAGAAGCTACAGCATCTCCTCCGGAGCCTTCAACATGTCATTGATGAAGACGAACATCTCGCCAAGGCCATCCCCACACCCCCACTTCTTGCCTTCAAACAACCGCACAACCTCAAACAGACCATTTTCCGCAGCAAACTACCCAGCCTTCAGGAGAACAGTGACCATGACACCACACAACCCTGCCACAGCAACCTCTGCAAGACGTGCCGGATCATCGACACAGATGCCATCATCTCACATGAGAACACCATCCACCAGGTACACGGTACATACTCTTGCAACTCGGCCAACGTTGTCTACCTGATACGCTGCAAGAAAGGATGTCCCGAGGCATGGTACATTGGGGAAACTATGCAGACGCTGCGACAACGGATGAATGAACACCGCTCGACAATCACCAGGCAAGACTGTTCTCTTCCTGTTGGGGAGCACTTCAGCGGTCACGGGCATTCGGCCTCTGATATTCAGGTAAGCGTTCTCCAAGGCAGCCTTCGCGACACACGACGGCGCAGAGTCGCTGAGCAGAAACTGATAGCCAAGTTCCGCACACACGAGGACGGCCTCAACCGGGATATTGGGTTCATGTCACACTATTTGTAACCCCCACAGAGTTTCACTGGCTGTCTTGTCTGGAGACAATACACATCTTTTTAGCCTGTCTTGATGCTCTCTCCACTCACGTTGTTTTGTTTCTTAAAGACTTGATTAGTTGTAAGTATTCGCATTCCAACCATTATTCATGTAAATTGAGTTTGTGTCTTTATATGCTCTGTTTGTGAACAGAATTCCCACTCACCTGAAGAAGGGGCTTGGAGCTCCGAAAGCTTGTGTGGCTTTTGCGACCAAATAATCCTGTTGGACTTTAACCTGGTGTTGTTAAACTTCTTACTGTGTTTACCCCAGTCCAACGCCGGCATCTCCATTTCTTGACAGAAGCCAGAGGGTGGTTGTAGAGAGTTGTTTTTCAAACTGGAGGCCTGTGACCAGCGGTGTGCCTCAGGGATCAGTGCTGGGTCCACTGTTATTTGTCATTTATATTAATGATTTGGATGAGAAAATAGGGGGCATGGTTAGTAAGTTTGCAGATGACACCAAGATTGGTGGCATGGTGGACAGTGAGGAAGGTTATCTCCAATTGCAGCGGGATCTTGATCAATTGGGCCAGTGGGCTGACGAATGGCAGATGGAGTTTAATTTAGACAAATGCGAGGTAATGCATTTTTGTAGATTGAACCAGGGCAGGACTTACTTAGTTAATGGTAGGGCATTGGGGAAATTACAGAACAAAGAGATCTCGGGGTACATGTTCATAGCTCCTTGAAAGTGGAGTCACAGGTGGACAGAGTGGTGAAGAAGGCATTCGGCATGCTTGGTTTTATTGGTCAGAACATTGAATACAGGAGTTGGGACGTCTAGTTAAAGTTGTACAAGACATTGGTAAGGCCACACTTGGAATACTGTGTGCAATTCTGGTCACCCTATTATAGAAAGGATATTATTAAACTAGAAAGAGTGCAGAAAAGATTTACTAGTATGCTACCGGGACTTGATGGATTGAGTTATAAGGAGAGGCTGAATAGACTGGGACTGTTTTCTCTGGAGCGTAGGAGGCTGAGGGGTGACCTTATAGAGGTCTATAAAATAATGAGGGGCATAGACAAGGTAGATAGTCAATATCTTTTCCCAAAGGTAGGGGAGTCTAAAACTAGAGGGCATAGGTTTAAGGTGAGAGGGGAGAGATACAAAAGTGTCCAGAGGGGCAATTTCTTCACACAGAGGTTGGTGAGTCTGGTACAATGTTATCTTTTAAAAGCATTTAGATAGTTACATGGGTGTGATGGGTATAGAGAGATATGGGCCAAATGGAGGCAATTGGGATTAGTTTAGGGGTTTAAAAAAAAAGGGCAGCATGGACAAGTTTGCCCAAAGGGCCTGTTTCCATTTTGTAAATCTCTATGATTCTATGACATTGGCTTGAGTCATTGATCTGAACCAAACTGCTTTCCTGCAGTGATCCCATAAGAGGGATGATAGATAAAAGGGAACTCCACTCAAAGTGCTTCTACTTCTCACCTATTGCACTCCAAGCCAATATGTCATGTGTAATCCCCTTTACTGATGGCTGTTGCTGCCCATGTACAGGTGCCAGATGGAGCAGTCTTTGGCTGGGCCCACACAGACTCCAACAATCAGAGTAGCCAGCGGAGAGCATGTCAGCAGTCAGTGCAGGAATGGGAAGAGTTCACATTTGCCTCAGCTGAAGTCATATGGGGTGCACCATGTTGGGGTGATAAGTAAAGGAAAAGGAAAGCTTTAATTGAAAAGCAGAATATTGCATCAATGGAGAGAGAGAAACAGAGTTCATTCTTCAGCTCTGTGACCTGGCCGGCACGGTGGCACAGCGGTCAGCATCATAGCCTTACAGTGCCAGGGACCCGGGTTCAATTCCAATCTTGGGTGACTGTCTGTGTGGAGATTGTACATTCGCCCTGTGTTTGTATCCATTTCCTCCGGGTGCTCTGGTTTCCTCCCATGGTCCAACGGTGTGCAGGTTAGGTGGATTGGCCATGCTAGGATGCCCCTTGGTGTCCCAAGGTATGCAGATTAGATGGATTAGCCAATTAGTCCTGGTAAAATGTGTGGGGATAGGGCGGGGGAGAGGGCCTGGGTGGGACGGTCTGTCGGAGAGTCGGTGCAGACTTGGTGGGCTAAGTGGCCTCATTCTGTCGGGATTTGATGATTAGAACTGGGAAAAATTAGGGATTAAACAGTGTTTGAGCAAAGGGTAGGTGGGACAAGAAAAAAAGGAAAGTCTGTGATAGGGTGGAAGACAAGAGAGATTAAATGACAAATGTTCATTCCCCAGGACAAAAAGGTTAGAAATTAGGGTAAGGAAAGAAACAGAGAAATAAAAGATGTGTCAAGGGCAGGTGTGCTGCTAACATGAAAGGAAAACAATGAAACAAAGAACAGGAAACAAAATGGGGATGGAGTTTTGGTCTGAAGTTGTTGAGTTCAGGGAGCTTCCTGTCATTCCAATTCTACACTTTGCCCTCACACTGACATCTCTGTCCTCAGCTCACTGCATTGCTCCAGTCAGGCTCAATTTCTGCATCATTACCAGCTCATTTTTTAATGAGGCACTTTACAGCCTTCTCCACTCAATGTTGAGCTTGATAATGTCAGATCGTTCTTGCCTACTGGGTGCCAAATTGCCTTTACAGTATTTTGATGTTGAATGTGAAGACATGACCTGATTGAGACTGATACTGGATTTGGAAAAGATAGATGGATGGTTATAGAACTGTTTTGTGTCAATGGGTTGTGAGGGAAAGTGCTCAGGAGTAATTACTTTGGTCCCATGTAAGTGGCCAACTGAACCTTCCAGCTATTAGGGAACTCATGAGCACTAATGTGAGCAGCAGTCTGGTAAATTGGTGTTATGTGCCCCATCTTCATCTTCCTGCTCCTTCTCTTCCTTCTCCTATTTGCATTCGCCTCTCCAATGAAATCCTCATCAAATGGTGAACGATCAACAAAAGGTTTCTATAGATATGTAAAAAGAAAAAGATTGACAAAAACAAATGTAGGCCTCTTTCAGTCAGAAACGACAGAATTTACAACAGGGAATAAAGAAATGGCTGAGGAATTAAATTTGTACTTTGCTTCAGTCTTCACAAAGGAAGACATGAATAATATACCAAAAGTGCTGAGAGAAACATGTTTGAGTGAGGATCTGAAGGAAAGCAGCATTAATAGAGAAATGGTTTTGGGGAAATTGATGGGATTGAAGGTGAATAAATCTCCAAGTCCTGATAATCTTCATCCCAGTGTATTTAAGGAAGTGGCCCTGGAAATAATAGACCCACTGGTGGTTATTTTCCAAAATTCTTTGGAATCTGGAATAATTCCTACAGATTGTAAGGTAGCCAATGTAAGACCACTATTCAAAAAGGGAGGTAGAGAGAAAACAGGGAACTATAGACCAGTGAGCCTAACATCGGTACTAGGGAAGTTGCTAGAGTCTATTATCAAGGATTTCATAACTCGGCATTTGGAAGGCAGTGGCATAATCAGACAAAGTCAGCATGGATTTACAAAAGGGAAATCATGCTTGACAAATCTATTGGAATTGTGTGAGGATGTAACTAGTAGAGTTGACCGAGAACCAGTGGATGTGATTTATTTAGTTTTTCAGAAGACTTTCGACAAGGTCTCACATAACAGACGACTATGTAAAGTTAAAGCACATTGGATTACAAGCAATGACTTGAGATGGATGGAAAGCTGATTAGCAGATAGGAAACAAAGAGTTGGCATAAATGGTCTTTTTCTGATTGGCAGTCAATGACTAGTGGGGTTCCAGAAGGATCTGTGCTAGGACCCCAATTGTTTACATTATTTATTGATGATTTGGAAGAGGGAGCTGAATGAATTATCTCCAAATTTGCAGATGATACAAAGTTGGGTGGGAGGGTGAGCTGTGAGGAGGATGCAGAGATGCTCCAGCATGATTTGGACAGCTGAGTGCCTGGACATCTTCATGACAGATGCAGTATAATGTGGATAAATGTGGACAAATTGGTAGCAATGATAGGAAGGCATATTATTACTTGAATGGGTGTAAATTGAGAGAGGTGGATATTCAACGAGGCCTTGGAGTCCTTGTGCATCAGTTGCTGAAAGTAAGTGCGCAGGTACAGCAGGCAGTAAAGAAGGCAAATAGTATGTTGGCCTTCATCGTGAGAGGATTTAAGTATAAGGATAGAGATGTTTTCCTGCAATTGTATAGGGCATTGGTGAGGCCACACCTGGAGTATTGTGTGCAGTTTTGGTGTCCTTATCTGAGGGAGGGTGTTTTGCTATAGAGGGAGTACAACAAAGGTTTACCAGGCTGATTCCAGGGATGGCAGGTCTGTCATATGAGGAGAGACTAAGTCGGTTAGGATTATTTATACTCACTGGAGTTTAGAAGAGTGAGAGGGGATCTCATAGAAACTTATAGCATTCTAACAGGGTTAGACAGGGAAGATTCAGAAAGAATGTTCCCAATGGTGGGGAGTCCAGAACTAGGGCTCATAGTTCGAGGAAAGGGGTAAATCTTTTAGAACTGAGGTGAGGAGAAGTTTCTTCATCCAGAGGGTGGTGGATGTGTGGAATTCACTACCACAGAAGGTAGTTGAGGCCAAAACGTTGTCTGATTTCAAAAAGAAATGAGATATATCTCTTGGGGCTAAAGGAATCAAGGAGTATGAGGGGAAGGGGGAATCAGGATATTGAATTGATGATCAGCAATGATCAAAATGAATGGTGGAACAGACTTGAAGGGCCAAATGGCCTACTCCTGTTTCTAGTTTTTATGTTTATATGATCAATGGCTTGTTCCTGATCCACCTCTAGTCCTTACTGCTGACTGCATTGTGTAGAGTGCAGTGGATCGAGAGACCATTGGAAACAAGAATTGAAGGGCACTTCCAGTCCTGTCCAAGCACCTGAGGTGGATTTGGAGTGTGCTGATGGCTAGTTTGCAGGCTCACATGGGTTACCACATGCCAAAAGTTGTAGTGCTCCTGCCATTCGTCAGTCATGATCTTCAGAGGTGTCATCAGCTAAGTTTGAAGTGGGTGGTCTTTGTAGCCTGGCAGTCACTGCATAGGCTGTTTCCAGGTGCGAGCAGGTCAGGGATGTTGGACAACATGGCATCCCCCAGGGAGTCTGGCAAAGACCTGCATCAACTATTTCTTGCAGTTCCAGATGGATTGAAATCCCATTGAGGCTGCTGGAAGGTGCTGGTTAATGTCCTCTGATTGCTACATATGTGCAATCAATGGCATTTTGTACATATTTGAAGTCAGCCAGAGATGAAAAGCTGAGTATCTGCTTATTCTGGCTATTCTCATCAAAAAATAAATTGCAAACAACTGTCAGCCCTTAAGAGCAATTTATCCTTTACTGCCTTATGCATTTAAGGGCAGATGACTGTGTGACCCTCAGTATGTCTCAGGTCATGTGCTGGAAGGAACCAGAGGAACAATCATTGCTGGCAGTAGTTACTTTAGCAAGTACTGGTAATGTGAGACCAACAGGTGCAGAGGATGTAGGTCACCCTGGAGGAGCTCGAAGATTTCTGTCCTCACCTGACCTGACAATCTCAGCCTCTGGAAACAGTGTAATTCAATGCATGAGAAGTCAAGGAAGCTGAGACCTTGTCAATGCATCCTGTTACATGGGTTGTGCTTCTTGCAACCTTGACCATTCTGTTTCTCCACTTTGTATAAAACACCCACAGCTCCTTCCACAATGGGCCCTTGTTGCTCCAGCTGGTTGTCTTTCTTGTGTGAAGACTAAATCTAGAGCGAGCATAATAACATGTATTCTAATGTGCTGTGTGAATTCATCCAAACTGTAGAAGTAAATCTCTCGCAACAACTCCTCTCAGCAAACCATTTCCCAGAGGAGACTGTGAAAGCAGCTGAGAGCACCAAGCCTGTATTAGTCTTGAACTGTGTCGCCTTCAATTAGCCCCAGAAAGTGCCAATCACTATTGCCTCCATTTTAATGACAACTTTCCTGAACCCTGAACAATTTGTCTAACAGTTGTTAAATCTACAAGGTGCAGAAATCTCATTAACTTTGCCTCATTTAATGAGGGTGATGCTCATATGTACCATTAAAGTCACTAATACTTAAACCATACATGCGAACCCCCCAGCCCCCCCTCACCCCCACCCAATCACTGGCCTCCTGGACGTGTCTGAGCAAGCCTCAAACCCCTCCTCACCCCAGCTCACCTCGATCTCACCCCCCCTCATGGCTGTCCCAATCTCCCCACCCCCCAAACTGGCAGCCGCGACACCCCACCCTCCCCACCTCCCAGCAGGCCGCCCCGAAGACCAGCCCCGATCGTTAGCCTCCTACCCTCTGTCACCACCATGTCAGAGTGGCAGCAGGACCCTCCTTCCCCCATCAATCTTCCCCCTGACCCTTCCCCCTTGGCACTTCCCGATGCCCAGTGGGTAATGCCAAGGTGCTCACTTGGGCATTGCCACTTTGCCCCTTGAACAGTGCCAGGGGGCTAGACTGGCACTGCCAAGCTGAAAATGCCCAGGGAGCAGCCCCCGCTCCCCTTACTCCCAGCCTCCTGGGGAGCCTCCATGTTCCCCCTTCACTGCAGCGGGGTCAAGCCATCCATTGTAAACCCCGCTGGAGTGACTCACTCCTGGCGGCAGAAGAGACTCTAGCGGGCCCAGGACTGAAATCTCCGGGCTCGCTAATACGATGTAAATCTCCATCCTCATAATTTACGCAGCTCTGCACTGATTTCCGGCGTGGAGCTGACGGTGCTGGAAATTCGGTGGGCGGAGACTCGCGGTGGCCATGGCGACCAGTGGGAAGCCAGCTAAATGGCCTCCGTTTGAGTTTCCCAGCTCACTGCGCTGCTGAAGCAGCAACGCGGGCAAGGAGAATCACCGCCCCCCCCCCCCACCCCCCCTCCCACCTCATTCCCACCCCAGAATTTCTGAGTGGAGATCATGTATGTTTGTTTGTAACATATATCTCAGCACTTGCAGCACTAAAGTACTGTAAATACACTGTTGTAGATTTGGTATTAATGTCACGCTTGCATTGCTATGAGATTAATCTGATATCTAAGATATATGACGAATTTGGTGAATGCATAACAATTATGTCCACTGATTGTATGGCTAATATCAGGGCGGATCATATGTAACAGACAAATGAGTGGACAGAGGCACAAAGCAAAGGTTGATGGTGACAACATTGAAAAGAATTGAGCAACCAGCCACCTTAACGGTTAAACAATACCTCCAAATACAACTGAGTGCTCACCCTGACTCCCAGGTTAGCAGAAACATGCAAGTCCATCCTTGGAAGAGGTAGATAAGAATGATGACATCAGGGATTTCCTCTAAATGACCCCCTCCCCCAACCCCACCTCAGGTCACAGCCTGCCCAGTGGCCACTCTGAGAGAGGCCCAGCAGTTTCACACACAATGATTAAGGCTGCCCTTTAACACCTGCAGGCGAGGTTGTCTTTAGAATGGCCATCAGCAACTCCATCACACAGAGGACAACTGTTGTAGCCATCTAAAGCGACAGAGCCTGGACATGCGCAGGCTGTTTCTGGCTGCACTGCAGCCACAGGGATAGCACCATGTAGAAATAAAGAAACATGGAATCAGAGAATCCCTACAGTGCAGAAGATGCCATTCAGTGCATCGAGTTTGCACCAACTTTCTGACAGAGTATTTTACCCAGGCCCTTTTCCCCCACCCTAACCCTGTAACCCCACACCTGCATATGGTTAATCCGTCACATCTACACATCTTGAGACACTAAGGAACAATCGAGCATAGCCAATCTGCCTAACCTGCACATCTTTGAACCGTTGGAGGAAACCAGAGCCCCCAGAGGAAATCCACGCAGACACGGGGAGAATGTGCAAACACCATATAGACAGTCACCCAAGGCCAGTATTCCAGCTGAGTCCCTGGAGCTGTGAGTCAGCAGTGCTAAACCACTGTGCCAGAAAGAGGCTCCAGAAATATCTTGGTGGCATGAAGGAATTTATGTATTTACTTATTTATTTATTAGTGTCACAAGTAGGTTATCCACTTTGGAAGGAATAATAATAAAATGGACTATGATTTAAATGGTGAAAAATTACAACATGCTACTGTGCATGCAGAGAGACCCGGGGGTCCTTGTGCATGCATCACAGAAACTCAGTTTGCAGGTGCAGCAGGTAATCAAGAAGGCAAATGGAATGTTGGCCTTTATCGTGAGAAGGATGGAGTATAAAAGCAGGGAGGTCATGCTGCAACTGTACAGGGTACTGATGAGGCTGCACCTAGAGTACAATTTTGATCCCCTTATTTAAGAAAGGATATATTAGCTTTGGAGAGGGTACAGAGAAGGTTCACCAGGTTGATTCTGGAGATGAGTGGGTTAGCTTATGAGGAGAGATTGAGTAGACTGGGCCTGTACTCATTGGAGTTTAGAAGGTTGAGGGGAGATCTTATAGAGACATATAAGATAATGAAGGGGCTAGACAGGGTAGAAGCAGCGAGGTTATTTCCACTTACAATGGAAACAAGAACTAGGGGGCATAGCCTCAAAATTCGGCGGAGTCAATTTAGAACAGAGTTGAGGAGGAACTTCTTCTCCCAGAGGGTAGTGAATCTTTGGAATTCTCTGCCCAATGAAGCAGTAGAGGCTACCTCATTAAATGTGTTTAAGTCACAGATAGATAGATTTTTAACCATTAAGGGAATTAAGGGTTATGGGGAGCGGGCGGGTAAGTGGAACTGAACCCACTATCAGATCAGCCATGATCTAATTGAATGGCGGAGCAGGCTTGAGGGGCTAGATGGCCTACTTCTGCTCCTATTTCTTATGTTCTTACATTAACACAATGAAGTTACTGTGAAAATCCCCTCATCGCCAAATTCCGGCACCTATTCAGGTACACTGAGGGAGCATTTAGCATGGCCAATGCATCTAATCAGCACGTCTTTCAGACTATGGGAGGAAACCAGAGCATCCAGAGGAAACCCAGCTTTCAATATGATTCCTCAGTGGTCTCATTTCCAATCTCACAATGACCATGGATAGATTAAAGTACAGTTGCCCAATAAGACTTTTGGTTTTCACTGCAGGCTAGAGAAGGTAATGTGGGATTTCTTTCAGAGACATGATGCTTCTTTACAGGACAGGATTGTTGTGTGAGGACGGATGCTGCGTGAGTGCCAGGGCAGCAACTGCATTGAGGGCATTGATAGGTGGGCTGCCCTTAACTGAAACATGCTTCGATGAATACATTGTGAGCTTCTCTGGCTTGCAGATCTATGATGTGGAGATCTATGCCAGGATGCATCATATGTGTCTTTGAATGTTCATGCTCCTTTATCATAATGACTTCCTTATCCTTTTCCTCTGGCACCAATTTGATTCCTCTTCGAAGTGCCAGGTTGTGCAGGATGCAACGCACCACTACTATCCAGGAAACCCACGCCAACCTGCACTGAAGGGCAACCTCAGACTAATTAAAGCAACTGAATCACATTTTGAGAAAGCCAGTGGCTTTTTAAATTGTGGCCTTGGTAGGTAAAAAGGAACCCAATTAATCTCTCGACATGTTGGAATCAGCAAACCAAGCCTTCAAAGAGTAACCCTTATAAGCCAGGATTCATCCATTGAGGTTATGTGGAAGCCTGAAAAGCCAAGGCACTACGGCATCTCCCTGGAATCCTTGCACACACTTGCAGGGTGGAATTCTCCAGTCTCATCTGTGGCAGGACCAGTTGCGAGTGAGAACAAAGAATTTGGCATTCCAGCCATAACTCCATTCACTTTCAGCAGCACCGGAAACTCCCAACCACAGCTGAGGATGGAGAATTCAAGCCGCAATATCTACAAGCCAGTTGCATTTTGAACAAATGGATCCCCTTAAAATTAACAAATACACATGGCTGTTCTGGAGGATTCTTGATTGCCACAGGAACGTAGTTGATAAAATCTTGAATCTGAGCATCTTGAACCTGCTTTACATGCATTTGAATAGATTTTAATATACTTAACCAGCCCCTTGCCAGATATTGACCCCCCCCCACAATTTATTGACACTGCACCAACGTGATGTCACGTTAGCACGGTTTACAACAGGATCACCTGGGCACGAACCTGTCTTGGAGGTGTCCCTGGGGGTGCAAAAGGTAAGTATAGCCCAGGGGGAGAGAGTTATGGCCAAACAGAGGCCTGGCAAAACCCCCTGGCACTGCCCCTTGGTGTCAACTTGCAAGTCCCAAACTAGCAATGCCAAACTGTGCCAAGAGGTAGGTGCCAGTGGAACCCTTATGGGGGTGGGGCTGGGATTAATTGAGATGCG
The DNA here is from genome assembly GCF_964213995.1 of Mustelus asterias. NCBI lineage: Eukaryota > Metazoa > Chordata > Chondrichthyes > Carcharhiniformes > Triakidae > Mustelus > Mustelus asterias. The sequence goes on from NC_135810.1 coordinate 24,716,252, forward strand.
GTGGTGGCCAGGTTCGGATGGAGGAGCTGGGACCCTGTCGATGGCCGTTAGAGGTGGGGTGCTGGCTCAGAGTGTGGGGACAGGAAGAGGGGGGAGAAGGGGCCAATGATCGGGAGGGATGGAGAAAGGGGCAGATGATGGGGTATAGAGAAGTGCAGGCTCCGATCGGGGGGCAGGGAGGGAGGTTTCTGAGACTTCCGTGGAGGACTGTGGGGGTGGAGGTGGGGGGCGGGGGGGGGGGGGGGGGGGAGCGGGGGAGATTTACTCAGGTTATGATCAGGGCGCCCTTTAAAGGTGGTGCCAGATCTTTGTACAGCCGAGTTTTGCCGGCATGTTGAGGCTCTGCCTCCCTGTGTGACGGCGTGACACATTCCCCTTTAATTTTCTTTTTGGCAGAGTGTTGTAAGATTCTGGAAAGAAAACCAGTGGAGAGAAAACCGCCAGTTTTCTCGCCGGAAACAACAGCCTGCCAATTTTTGGTATGATTTTGCCCCACGTTTCATCCATACAGATTCCCAACTGCATGAGAGAGACAACATCGGATTACCGGCTTGGCTTCAATTTCCCCCATTTTTTTCAGTCAGTCTCCAACTGTTTGGTAAGATTCCACCCACAGAAGCAGTTGGATTTTTAAAACTAAATGATGCGAGGACCAGCGATGGCTGTTACATTAGTCAGGTTTTAAACCAAACTCAAAAGGACAAGCATGGACAAGGTTCAGAAGGGGAATGCAGGAGGTTAGTTAGTAATTATTTTGTTTGAGTCACTGTGGTGAAGAACATTATTTTGTATTGTTATATAAATACAAGCTGTCCTGTTTGAACTGCATGACTCCAAGCATAATTGTTGTTCTGTAGTTGTAATCGCCATTAAATAAAGCAGCTTAATGATTCACAACTCATTGCAGCAGCTTGACATTAAAATAATTGAATAAGTGTTTGTGCAAAAACCATAAATGTCCGGTTCAGAAAACAAAGGGTTATATTGAAAATCCCTGATCTTACAGCTCGACTGTACAGCTCGATATCAGCCACATCCCTAAGCGTAAAACAGCTAGACCTCCAACAGAAGTAACTCAAACTGCTGTGCTGAATAAAGCCAGACCCTTGACTTGTTACAAATTATTTGTATCACATTGCTACCTCCTCCACACTCAAACTCCTCCTTGCAATTTAATTGACAAGGGGTTGACTTGACTCTGGTTTAGTGGATGCATTCCATGTGAAAAGAATATAGTGATACTTCTATCTCCTTCTTTCAGACCCCATGAGTATCACACATTTGCAGAAAATTGCAAAATCAAATATTGTTTATCAAATTGAGCACTGGTAAAACTGCCTAATTTGTAATACCGGTCTATCCTACATGACAAGTGGAAGAGAGCTATACTCCCATGACTCATAAGACCCTCGCAATTGCAGGTGCTATTTCCACAGGTAGACAAAAGTACCTATTTATCAACCAAAGCGCCATCAAATACTGCCGCACTGACTAATTGGCATAATTTAAATTAGGTGCCTGTGGGCCCTGGACTTTTTCCAGAAAATCTGAAGTCATGTGATAGGTGGGAAGGGAACTAGGACAGCACTGAGAGGGTTGTAGTACTGCCATATTGAGGCATTCTTTATGTTGAAGGCTGGCTGTGGTGACCCACTGTAACTACATGTGTATGCCTGGACACACCCATGCTGCACCTGGCCCGAGACTCCTCCCTTTCCACCTGAGACTCCTCCCTTTCCACCAGAGGTGATGGTTCCTCCTCCTCGCCTCAGTCTGGGCCAGGTCAGCTACAAGTTGTGTGCTCCTGTTCTTTGCGAATAAAAGCCTGTTATTTCACTCACTCACTGGAGTCCTCGTATCGTGATTGATAGTGCATCAATTTTATTCACAAAGAGAAAAAAAATCAGAATGGAGCAACTTCTAAAGCCCGTTACTTTAAACCTGGATCCACAAGCTGTGGGAGTCGCCAACAGCTTCAATCACTGCTTCGAAGCCTTCCTCGGAGCCTCCACTGCTGTCCGGTCCGATTCAGACAAGCTACACGTGCTCCACGCCCGGGTAAGCGACGCAGTTTATGCCACCATCTGTGACGCAGAGATGTACGTGGACACGCTAGCGCTCCTAAAGAGCTAATACAGCCAACAGACGAACGAAGTCTACGCCAGGCACCTTCTGGCAACCCGAAAACAGCAGCCGGGAGAATCAAACGCACAGTTTCTCCGCAAACTACATGCGCTCGGCAGGGCCTGTAACTGCAAGGCTGTATCCGCCGCGCAGTACACGGAGGACTTAATCCGCGATGCCTACGCTACGGGCATCGCATCCAACTATATTCGGTAGCGCTTGCTAGAGCAAGGTGGGCTAGATCTACCAAAAACTGTGACACTCGCTGAATCCCTAGAAGTGGCATCCCGTAATCTCAAGGCGTACGCACCTGATCACGCGACATGGTGGGCCTCACGGCCACTACCACCCCAGTACCTAGGAGGGCCACAGACTTATGCCACACAGCGCCCCACCAACGACTCGACTGCTGCAGCTGTTGCAGGCCCAAAGTGCTATTTTTGCGGTCCGGGGAAGCACCCCCGATAACGCTGCCCGGCAAGGGAGGTGTTCTGCTCTGGGTGCGGAAAGAAAGGTTACTATGCTAAAGTCTGCAGGACAAAGTTGGCCTCGAAGCCAAACAGCGCAACGTGCGACCCGAGGGAACCGAAAATCCGAACGCCATCAGCCGCGTGTGAATCAAGGGAGCCGCCATGTTGGACACCATCGACCGCGTGTGAGTCAAGGGAGCTGCCAACTTGGACGCCGTCGGCCGCATGCGAGACAAGGGAGCCGCCATTTTGGACGCCGGTCGATGATTCTCCAGGATCCACGGTGGCGGCGGTCCAGCTAGATCAGTCACGTCCGCAACAGCTCGCCAGGTCAATGATGGACATCCAGGTAAACGGCCATGTGGGAAATTGTTTGTTTGACTGTGGGAGTACAAAGAGCTTCATCCACCCCGATACTGTGCGCCGCTACGCCCTTTCGGTGCGGCCAGTCAAGCAAACCATTTCCTTGGCCTCAAAGTTCTGCTCGGTGGATGTCCTTGGGTATTGAGTGGTGACCCTTACTGTTCGGGGGACCGAGTACGCAAATTTTAAGCTCCTGGTGCTGCCACACCTCTGCGCTCCCGTACTCCTAGGGCTCGATTTCATGACCCATCTTAGGAGTGTCACGTTGCAGTACAACGGGCCTCTTCCCCCGATCTCCGTCTGCAACCCACAGTTCCTAGACTGCCCACCGCGCAGCACTTGCGGCCTTTCAACCCTCCAAGTCACCCCTCCACCGCTATTCGAACACCTCACCCCCGAGTGTAAGCCCATTGCCACTAAGAGAAGACGGTACAGTGCGGGGGACAGGACCTTCATTAGGTCCGAGGTCCAGCGGCTCCTGAAGGAGGGGAACATTGAGGCTAGCACCAGCCCCTGGACAGCGCAGGTGGTAGTGGTCAAAACTGGGGAGAAACACCGGATGGTCATCGATTACAGTCAGACCATCAACCGGTACATGCAGCTGGACGCGTATCCCCTTCCGCGCATATCTGACATGGTCAATCGGATTGCGCAATACCGGGTGTTCTCCACAATTTACCTCAAATCGGCTTACCACCAGCTCCCCATCCGCCCAGAGGACCGCAAATATACGGCTTTCGAGGCGGATCGCCGCCTCTACCACTTTCTTAGGGTTCCCTTCGGAGTCACCAATGGGGTCTCGATCTTCCAGCGTGAAATGGACCGAATGGTGGACCAGAACGGGCTGCGGGCCACCTTCCCGTACCTGGATAACGTCACCATCTGCGGCCATGATCAGCAGGACCACGACGCCAACCTTAATAAATTCCTTTGTATGGCCGCTTTCCTAAATCTGACCTACAATAAGGAGAAGTGTGTTTTCCGCACTCACCGCCTCGCCATCCTGGGGTATGTAGTGGAGAACGAGGTCATCAGCCCCGATCCTGACCGCAGGCGCCCCCTCATGGAACTTCCCCTTCCCACCACTCTTAAAGCACTGAGGAGATGCCTGGGCTTCTTCTCATACTACGCCCAGTGGGTCCCTAATTACGCGGATAAGGCCCGTCCGCTTATCAAATCCACCCTTTTTCCCCTGTCGGGAGAGGCCCGCTCGGCCTTCGACCGCATCAAAGCAGACATCGCGAAGGCCACGATGCACGCTGTGGACGAGTCAATCCCCTTCCAGGTGGAGAGTGATGCGTCTGACTTCGCCCTGGCTGCCACCCTTAACCAGGCGGGCAGACCCGTAGCCTTCTTCTCATGAACCCTTCAAGGCTCAGAAATTCGACACTCCTCTGTCGAGAAGGAGGCTCAGGCCATCGTCGAAGCAGTGCGACACTGGCACCACTACCTAGCTGGCCGACGGTTCACCTAGCTCACGGACCAACGTTCGGTGGCTTTCATGTTCAACAACGCGCAGAGGGGCAAGATTAAGAATGATAAGATACTGAGGTGGAGGATTGAGCTCTCCACCTATAATTATGATATCTTATACCGACCCGGGAAACTCAATGAGCCTCCGGACGCCCTGTCTCGCGGAACATGTGCTAGCGCGCAGGGGAACCAACTACAGACTCTCCACAATGACCTCTGTCACCCGGGGGTCACCAGGCTCTACCACTTTATTAAGGCCCGTAACCTGCCCTATTCTGTTGAGGACGTCCGGTCTATAACCAGACACTGCCCGGTCTGCGCAGAATGTAAGCCGCACTTCTATCGGCCGGACAGGGCACACCTCATAAAAGCCACCCGCCCCTTTGAACGCCGCAAGGTCGATTTCAAAGGGCCCCTTCCTTCTTCTGACCGCAACATCTATTTCCTCAACGTTATAGATGAGTTCTCACGATTCCCCTTTGCCATTCCCTGCTCGGACATGACCTCAACCATGGTCGTCAAGGCCCTGCACGGCCTCTTCACCCTGTTCGGTTACCCGAACTACATCCACAGCGACCGGGGATCCTCATTCATGAGTGATGAGCTGCGTCAGTACCTGCTCTCTAAGGGCATAGCCTCGAGTAGGACTACCAGCTATAACCCCAGCAGTAACGGGCAGGTAGAGAGGGAGAACGCGACAGTCTGGAAGGCCGTTTTACTAGCGCTACGGTCTAAAGGCCTTCCAGTCTCCCGCTGGCAAGAAGTCCTCCCCGATGCACTGCATTCAATTAGGTCCCTCCTGTGTACGGCCACTAATGCCACCCCCCACGAGCGGATGTTTGCTTTCCCTCGGAAGTCCTCCTCGGGAATCGCACTACCGTTGTGGCTGGCGTACCCAGGCCCCGTTCTGCTCCGGAGGCATGTACGACCCCATAAGTCGGACCCCCTGGTTGAAAAGGTCCAGCTCCTCCACGCCAACCCACAATATGCCTATGTGGCATACCACGAGGGGCAGGAGGACACGGTCTCTATCCGGGACCTGGCACCTGCGGGTGCCCCGGAGCCCGCTATGACCCCCCACCCCACATCCCTAGACCCCTCTATTCAGGTAGCACCAGGTCTGCTTACATCTTTGCCCCTTGTGTGCAGCTCGCCTGAGCCCCCGGAGTCACCACGCAGGACCCGACCAGAAGGGACGATGGCGGACTCGAGCGGTTCCACCCTGCCATCGGAAGCAACACCTCAACTGGTACTGCGGCGGTCACAGCGACTGATCAAGCCACCCAACAGGCTGAACCTGTGAAGGGATGACGCCTTACCTCAGTTTCGTGACTCTTGTGTATATATATATATATCTTCATACCTCTGTACATATTGTTCCACCCACCCCCGCCGGACTCTTTTTTTAATGAGGGGGTGAATGTGGTGACCCACTGTAACTACATGTGTATGCCTGGACACGCCCATGCTGCACCTGGCCTGAGATTCCTCCCTTTCCACCTGAGACTCCTCCCTTTCCACCAGAGCGAGGTATAAAGGTGATGGTTCTTCCTCCTCGCCTCAGTCTGGGCCAGGTCAGCTACAAGGGTGTGCTCCTGTTCTTTGCGAATAAAAGCCTGTTATTTCACTCACTCACTGGAGTCCTCGTATCGTGATTGATAGTGCATCACTGGCAGAACAGTAAACATTGTTGAAGGCTTGTCCGGGATTGTGCTTTCAGTAACAGGAGACTTAGGGTGGGATTTCCTGGTCACGCTCATCTTGAAACCGGAAAATCCCGCCCATGGTCTGCCCCCTGTCAGATATGATTCCCGTGGTGGGTGGAATGGGAAAATTTGCCTCCTGGTGTTTAAAGGAAGAGTACATCCTTGAGGGAAACTGCACCATTTAGAACAGAAACTGTTCCACCGTTCAAAAAGCTGACAGGATGAGTATATGCTGGTTTTATGTTGAGCACCATTTTACTCTCCACTGACATCACTGGACGTAATACTGGGAGGAATGTAAAGTTCGTGTTCCAAACAAATTTTGGACTATGGGAGAGTGCCCATGTTAAGAAACACTCATGGGGATCGTACCAAAGCAAGAGGATGCCTGGACTATTTAATCCGCAGCATGTTCAATTCAACCAGCAAAGCATTGGCTTCACCCATAGGCTGAGGGACTTGAGGTTGTTTTCGTTAGAGAGAAGAAGGTTAAGAGGTGACTTAATAGAGGCATACAAGATGATCAGAGGATTAGATAGGGCGGATGGTGATAGCTAGCAAGAGGGGGCATAGCTTTAAATTGAGGGGTGATAGATATAGGACAGATGTCAGAGGTAGGTTCTTCACTGAGAGGGTAGTAAGGGCGTGGAATGCCCTGCCTGCAGCAGTAGTGGACTCACCAACATTAAGGGCATTTAAATGGTCATTGGATAAACATATGGATGATATTGGAATAGTGTAGGTTAGATGGGCTTTAGATTGGTTTCACTGGTCGGCGCAACATCGAGGGCCGAAGGGCCTGTACTGCGCTGTAATGTTCTATGTTCACACATTAAACTTCCTGAAGTGTGTAAACCTTCCAGCTTGATGCTTCCAAGGGAGGTTTCATTTTCAGTCAGATCTTCCCCCAGAGGCTTTGCCGCAGCATGCTCAATGCTTGCCCAGTTCCCTTTATCTGTTTGTGGGGCACAGCCAAGATGAGGAGAGTGGAACTGGGGCAGGCCCAATAAGTACTCCCATTATATGCCTATCTGCACAAGACTCCAGGCTTCAGGAGCATCAGCGCAGATTTGTTCCCTTTTGGGAATTTTACAGCTGAAGTCAGGATCCAATGCCACGTAAAGCAGAGGACGACGATAGAGGGGGCAACTGGAGGTCTCAGCCGATGGGCAGAGGCAGGGGTGTTAGGGTGACATGAATAGTTACTAGATTTGCACAGGACACTGAAAGTCTGCAAAGGAATATTGATAGTTTAAGTAAGTGGGCAAGGGTCTGGCAGATGGAGTACAATTTTGGTAAATGTGAGGCCATCCATTTTGGTAGGAATAAGAGCAAAATGGACTATTATTTAAATGGTAAAAAATTGCAGCATGCTGCAGTGTAGAGGGACCCGGGTGTCCTTGTGCATGAATCACAAAAAGTTGGTTTGCAGGTGCAGCAGGTAATTAAGAAGGCAAATGGAATTTTGCCCTTCATTGCGAGAAGGATGGAGTTTAAAAACAAGGAGGTTATGGCGCAGCTGTATAAGGTGCTAGAGGGGCCACACCTGGAGTGCTGTGTACAGTTTTGGTCTCCTTACTTGAGAAAGGATCTACTAACACTGGAGGAGGTGCAAAGGAGATTCACTCAGTTGATTCTGGAGTTGAGAGGATTGGCTTATGAGAGAGACTGAGTGGACTGGGACTATATTCATTAGAATTCAGAAGAATGAGAGGGGATCTTATAGAAAAGCATAAGATTATGAAGGGAACAAATAAGATAGAAGCGAGAAGGTTAGGGGACAAAGCCTCAAAATAGCGGGGAGCAGATTTAGGACTGAGTTGAGAAAGAACTTCTTCACACAAAGGGTTGTGAATCTGTGGAATTCCCTGCCCAGTGAAGCAGTTGAGGCTACCTCATTGAATGTTTTTAAGGCAAAGATAGATTTTTGAACAGTAAAGCAATTAAGGATTATGATGAGCGGGCGGATAAGTGGAGCTGAGTCCTTGAAAAGATCAGCCATGATTTTATTGAATGGCGGAGTAGGCTTGAGGGGCCGGATGGCCTACCCCTCCTAGTTCTTATGTTCTTATTTGTATCTGAGAGGTATTGCACACTGAGCTGCATCAAGAAACAAAATCCTTTTGTCTTTTTGCCATTGCATCTTTATCAATTACCACCCCGCCACCACCACCACCACCCTTGCAATAGAAATCTTATCCTATTTTCTTTGTCTTCAGCCCTGACAAAGGGTCATCCAGGCTTAAAACATTGGCTCTATTCTTTCTCCACAAATGCTGTCAAACATGCTGAGATTTTCCAGCATTTTCTGTTTTTCTTCAGGAAATAGCTGTTGGACTTTGTGCTATTATTTCAGAATGTTTGGATTTCCTGAGCCTGGGACCTATGGTCTTTCATCCCCAATTAATCCTCAGTATATCCACTCAGCTGCTTAAACCACAACCCTTCACCCAACCTTTCTGTCATCCCTCCTAATATCTCTGTTATTTGTCTCTGCATCTTTTTTTGATGTAGCTTCTGTGCGAAGCTGTGGTTTTTTTTAACATTAAGCGAATATTACACATGTACAAATTTTTAATGATATTATAATTAAATTTCTGATATATCGACATAGTTCCTTGTCAGTAGCTTCCAAAAAAGACATGAATGCTACTCAGACTCGTACCTCAGCAACATTACAAAGGAAAGGGCAATGGCAGAAAATATGTGGAAAAACATAAGATTTAGACATTAATCAATTATATTTCTGAAATTTTTATATATATATATATATATATGCATGCTTAGTTTTAAAGTTTATTTATTAGGATCACAGGTACACTGTGATTAACACTGCAATGAAGTTACTGTGAAAATCTCCCAGTCGCCACACTCTGGCGCCTGTTCGGGTACACTGAGGGAAAATTTAGCATGACCGAACAAGCACATCTTTTGGACTGTGGAAGGAAACCGGAGCAGACACGAGGAGAACATGCAGACTCTGCACAGAAAAGTGACCCAACCCAGGAATCGAACCCGGGTCCATAGCGTTGTGAAGCAGCAGTGCTAACCACTGTGTCACCGAGACATAATATTGCACATAGAAGCAGGTCAAACCTAAATTGATACTACAACTGTAAAATTTCTGTACCCTTCAATTGGTCCTTGTTTGTCATTCAAAATGTAAATAGCTTAAGAATTTATTTTGTGCCAAGCCATTTATATCCTGGCGATGTGTTTTCACCACACATACCTGTGCAATACTTTGAATCTGCAAAGTATTGACCTTGTAATAAATTGGATTAAATATTAAAATCCCTTGAACTAAAATAACAACGGGATTGTGGCTAGGTACAGCGTAATAAATGCCTAAGGAACTGTTTAATGAGAGTACTTCAATTCATCAAAAGTGCACAGACTGGAAGAACTCAAATAATAGAATTGCTCAAAGATTTGAATGTAATACTCAGTCTCTGCCAGCACTGTTACACATGATGTGCTACAGTTCATCTCTTGCAGGCTTGGTGCTGAAACAGGAGGATTTACTAACATCAATCTGTATATCTACTGCAGCTAAATAGTGCATATGGGGTTTGGCCTTTATGTATGTGGAAAAATGTAGTTCAGATGCAAAGTGTAAGGTTAACATTGCAAACTCTGAAACAAAACTGGAACATAAATCAAGTCCAGTCTTTTAAAAATAAATGAATGATATCTTCTGAGTCAATTTTATATCAGACACATACATTTTCTGAAGATGATGAGGAGCTGTGTAAGAAAATCTTAAAGCAGCTAAATGTAATCATTTCCATGGAAACTTTTAAATTGAATATTCCTCTAATTCAAAAGGATGCAGTAAAATCATAGAGTCTACAGTCAGAAGGAGGCCATTTGGCCCAACGACACTAGGGGGCAATTTATCATGGCCAATCAATTTAACCCACACATCTTTGGACTATGTGTGGAAACTGGAACACCTGGGGGAAACTCACACAGACATGAGGAGAACATGCAAATTCCACGCAGACAATTACCCGAGACCGGAATTGGATCCTCGTCCCTGGCGCCATGAGGCAGCAGTGCTAACCATTGTGCCACCATGCCACCCTTCGTCCAGAGGTTGGCTGAATTCGGTTACAATTGTGAATGTTTTCAGACACAAGGGAAAATGCCCTTAGCTGTGGGTTCAAGATTTTATTAGGTGCCATGTGTAAGCAATATTAGAAATGTATTTTTGAAGATTCGTTCTGTTTGCTATTTCTTATGAAATCAAAAAAATATTCTAAAAGGACTCATCTGGGATTTTACACTAAACACTGAATAGGCATCTTTACTAGATTGCTGCACACAGCAAACAGAGAGATTTCTTATCTCTTCAGCTAAAACATATCTTAATTAACAATTATTAACGCACAGAAAAATTAGATTGGACAGGATGTAAAGATCCTCCATGATTGTCGTATCAACTTTCTGAAAAAGAGATCTGTTGAAGCTTTTCATCTTGCACTCATCAGAACACTTTGCAAGAATAACAGTACAAGGAGAAAATAACAATTTATGCATCATGAGAACAGAATGCTGATTGATTTACAAGTGGACTCTGTTTTGGTAGGGCTGTTGCCACAGAGAATGTACCAGTTGATGCTGACTGACAGATAACTGCCCAGCATTGTTTGAAATTTAAACCAGGCAACTTGACACTGATGGGTTAAAAGTTATTATTTGCCATGACCGAACAGTTGGAAATTTGGATTTCATTTTTAAAACAAACTTTTAAAAAACAGACGAAAGTGATTTGAACTCACGAGCACTTCTCGAGTAACCCCCAAAAATCTGAAAAGGATAGAAGTAGGGATCGTAATAAAAGGATGAACAGCCATGAAAGAGAATATTCACTGGAAAGGGAGATGGTAACTCTTGGTTTGGGAGCCATTCCAAAACCAAAGCTTTATAGCACCACAAACTGATTTTTCAATTTGAGACGCCCTCGCGCATAACATCCTTGTGGTTCGTGACACTATTAAAGTTATTAGTCTCAAAGGTTGCATTATTTCTGTTGCCAAAATAAAAGTTGATTTAAACTATATCTTGTTAAATGTCTTGTTATATTCAATTATTGGAACGTCATTGGAACTGTGAATCAGTCTGTGGTGTGTTTTTAACTAAACGTTAGACATTTTCAATGGTTAAAAAGCAATGGTAAAATCAACACCTGCCCCTTTACCTACTCCCTCCTCGGCATTCGCGGTTCCAAGCATTCCTTTCAGGTGAAGCAACATTTCAGATGCACCTCCTCCAATTTGGTCCACTGTATTCGCTGCTCCCAGTGCGACCTCCTTTACAGTGGAGAGATTAAACACAGATTGGGTGACCACTTTGCGGAGCCCCTTCTCTCAGTCTGCAAGCATGACTCCAACCTTCCTGTCACTGCCATTTCAAATCAGCACCTTGCCCTCATGTCGACATGTCTGTCCTTGGGTGGCCGCAATGTGGCAGTGAAGCCCAACACAATCTTCCAATTAGGCATGTTGCAGTCCTTGGGACTCAACATTGAGTTCATCAACTTTAGACTGTGAGTTTTCTCCTCCACCTTGACTCTTTTTTGCGCAAACAAATTATTTTGTCCCAATACAAATCACTCCCAAACCCCCTGGGCTATCTATCACTTGTTCTTAAGTTTTACTTTCACTGAGCACTGACCTGTATTCTCCCTTGACCACATTCTGATACCTTACCTTTATGCAACTCCGAGCACCTTCTCTTGCCATTATCACTTCCTTTGTCTTGTGACTGACACATCTTCATTGCTAACTCTTCTAACTCCCACCAATCATTGACTTCTCCTCTGCTCCAGCTCCCCCACCTTCACTTATACAGCATATAATCCATCCTCTCTTTAGTTCTGAAGAGTCATACAGAGTCATACATCTGTTTCTCTCTCCACAGATGCTGCTGAGTTTTCCAGCATGTGCTATTTTTATTTTAGATTTCCAGCATCTGCATTATTTTATTTTTATTTATGGTAAAATCAATTTTTAAAATGCCACCCGTTATAGGTTGTTTATGCCAACAGCCAGGCACAGAGGCCAAAATTTTACAATCAAAGCAAGAGGGGCCAGGAGGCCAAATGAGTGCAGGCAGCGACCCAGGGAGAGAACTTTAAGAGGAGAGGCACCGGCTCAGTTGGTGCAGGGCTGCAGGGAGGTTAAGGTGGGAGAGTCTGCCAAAGATGCAATTATCCAATAGTTGGAGTCTACAGGCAGCGCTCTAACTACCTCCAAATGTCTGAAGTCTGGTGCCTGAGGAGGCTCTGCCTGTCTAGGTACACAGTGACAGTAATGATTGGTCTAGACATGGGACACCCATATCAGTAACTTTGAAGGTTACAGTGGCCCTTAACGTCCAGAATAGGTGGATTGGCCATGCACAGGGTTACCAGCATAGGCCTGGGTAAGATGCTCTTTCGGAGGGTTGATGTAGATTCGATGGGCCGAATGGCCTCCTTCTACACTGTAGGGATTTAATGGTTCCATGCATCCTGCTCTTTTCAGGACTCATTGGGGGATTGGTGCAGCATGTCTCAATCAGCTGCACAAAGTTGAGTCAATTTGGTGACTATTGCTATCTTCAGACACGTCTGAACGTTTATCCACGACTGGACAGAGGAGGCCAGCCAGGCAGAGAGAGACTGACGCTTGACAGTGATGGCTGAGTTCTCCCACATCCAGGGTGCAATAAATTGCATTCATGTCACATCAAAGTAGCAGCAGGCGAGCAGGGAGCTTTCTACGCAATGAATGTACACATTGCCTATGACCACAGGCTGTGCAGGCTCCACCTGGGAGTGTGGGTCCTGCTTCTTGGCGTTGCAGTATTATCAGATGCAACAACCACTGGAAGAGCGGCACAGGAGTTGCTGCTCCCACAGAGAATGCCCTGAGAAGGGGTCGCAGAGATGACAGGCAGCTTGCACACAGTGTGAGGTGCTCACCATTAATGTTCAGCCACCGAGCAGAGACACTAAGTGCCTTAGCCATCTCTCACACTGTCAGAGACCTCCAGAGGTCAGAGCCGGGTTTTTGGATTCAGAACGTAGCGTGACCTCTGGAACCTCTGAATTTGTTCCTGAAGTTGTCTCTCTATGAGAGTCGCCACTCTCTCAATGAAGTAGCCTGTGCACTTGGTGTTGAGCACTAACTCATTACTCATGCTCTGATTTGACTCCTCCATAGTAAGAAGTCTCACAACACCAGGTTAAAGTCCAATGGGTTTATTTGGTAGCACAAGCCACAAGCTTTCGGAGCGCAGCTCCTTCATCAGGTAAGTGGGAGTTCTGTTCACAAACAGGGCATATAAAGACACAAACTCAATTTACAAAATAATGGTTGGAATGCGAGTCATTGCAGGTAATCAAGTCTTAAAGGTACAGACAATGTGAGTAGAGAGAGCATTAAGCACAGGTTAAAGAGATGTGTATTGTCTCCAGCCAGGACAGTTAGTGAGATTTTGCAAGCCCAGGCAAGTCGTGGGGGTTACAGATAGTGTAACATGAACTCAAGATCCCGGTTGAGGCCGTCCTCATGTGTGCGGAACTTGGGCTATCAGTCTCTGCTCAGCAACTCTGCGTTGTCGTGTGTCGTGAAGGCCACCTTGGAGTACGCTTACCCGAAGATCAGAGGCCGAATGCCCGTGAGCACTGAAGTGTTCCCCAACAGGAAGAGAACACTCTTGCCTGTGATTGTCGAGCAGTGTTCATTCATCCGTTTTCGTATCGTCTCCCCAATGTACCATGCCTCGGGACATCCTTTCCTGCAGCGTATCAGGTAGACAACGTTGGCCGAGTTGCAATCGTATGTACCGTGTACCTGGTGGATGGTGTTCTCACGTGAGACGATGGCATCCATGTTGATGATCCGGCACGTCTTGCAGAGGTTGCTGTGGCAGGGTTGTGTGGTGTCGAGGTCACTGTTCTCCTGAAGGCTGGGTAGCTTGCTGTGGACAATGGTCTGTTTGAGGTTGTGCGGTTGTTTGAAGGCAAGAAGTGGGGGTCTGCGGATGGCCTTGGCGAGATGCTCGTCTTCATCAATGACATGTTGAAGGCTCCGGAGAAGATGTCGTAGCTTCTCCGCTCGGGGAATTACTGGATGATGAAGGGTACTCTGTCCGCCGTGTCCCGTGTTTGTCTTCTGAGGAGGTCGGTGCGGTTTTTCGCTGTGGCATGTCGGAACTGTCGATCGATGAGTCGAGCGCCACGTCCTGTTCTTATCAGGGCATCTTTCAGCGTCTGGAGGTGTGTGTTGCGATCCTCCTCATCTGAGCAGATCCTGTGTATACGGAGGGCTTGTCCGTAGGGGATGGCTTCTTTAACGTGTTTAGGGTGGAAGCTGGAGAAGTGGAGCATCGTGAGGTTATCCGTGGGCTTGCGGTACAGTGAGGTGCTGAGGTGACCGTCCTTGATGGAGATGCGTGTGTCCAAGAATGCAACCGGTTCCAGAGAGTAGTCCATGGTGAGTCTGATGGTGGGATGGAACTTGTTGATGTCATCATATAGTTGTTTCAGTGATTGGTCGTCATGAGTCCAAAGGAAGAAAATGTCATTGATGTATCTAGTGTATAGCATCGGTTGAAGGTCCTGTACAGTGAAGAAGTCTTGTTCGAATCTGTGCATGAAGATGTTGGCATATTGAGTTGCGAATTTGGTCCCCATGGCTGTTCCATGTGTCTGGATGAAGAACTGGTTGTTGAAGGTGAAGACATTGTAGTCCAGGATGAAGCGGATGAGTTGTAAAATTGCATCTGGAGATTGGCAGTTGTTGGCGTTGAGTACTGAGGCAGTTGCAGTAATGCCATCGTCGTGGGGGATGCTGGTGTAGAGTGCCGAGACATCCATTGTGACGAGGAGTGCTCTTGGTTCACCTGCTCCATGTGTGCTGAGTTTCTGTAGGAAATCCGTAGTGTCATGCCAAAAGCTGGGGGTTCATTGTACAATGGGTTTCAGGATGCCCTCAACATAGCCAAAGAGGTTCTCGCACAGGGTCCCATTGCCCGATGCGATGGGATGGCCGGGTGTGTTTGCCTTGTGTATCTTCGGGAGGCAGTAGAGATCTCCAACACGGGGAGTACGTGGGATGAGAGCACGGAGGGTGCTCTGAAGGTCCGGATCAAAGGTCTTGATCAGTCTGTTGAGTTGACGGGTGTGTTCTTTGGTCGGATCTCCGGGTAACTGTCTGTCGCGTTCTCGTTGTTCAGTTGTCGGTACACTTCTTTGCAGTAATCTGTTCTGTTCAGTATGACGATGGCCCCTCTTTGTCTGCTGGTTTGATGACAATGTTGCGGTTGGTCTTGAGAGTGCGGATGGCATTGCGTTGTGCTTGGGTGATGTTCGGGGCTGTTTTGTGAGTGCGGCTGATGAATCTGGTGTTGACACACCTCCTGACGGCTTGGGCATACATGTCAAGTCGAGGGCAGCGACCTTCTGGAGGAGTCCAATTCGACTCTTTCCTCTTCGGTTGCTGCACTGCGGATCTCTCTGTTGGCTGTTCCGGTTCACTGGCTGTCTCATTGTGTTCGTTGTTGGCCTCTTGGGGTTTGTGGAAGAACATCCGCAGCTTCATTCGCCTGATGAATTCCTCTGTGTCTGCTGCGAGACTGATGGGGTCTATTTTGGTGGTGGTGCAGAATTTGAGCCCTCGGCTGAGAACTTCGATTTCATCTGGTTGAATGTGTAGTCCGACAAGTTGACAATGGACTTCCTTGCAGTGGTGCTGTTTTCTACTGTGGTAGCGGGGGAGCACAGTAGAAATCAGTACCACTGCAAGGAAGTGGTACTCCTTGCAGTGGTACTGAAAGGACCACTCGAAGATACACAAGGCAAACACGCCCGGCCGTCCCATCATATCGGGCAATGGGACCCTGTGCGAGAACCTCTCCGGCTGTGTCGAGGGCATCCTGAAACCCATCGTACAAAGAACCCCCAGCTTTTGACGCGACACTACTGACTTCCTACAGAAACTCAGCACACATGGAGCAGGTGAACCAGGAGCACTCCTCGTCACAATGGATGTCTCGGCACTCTACACCAGCATCCCCCACGACGATGGCATTGCTGCAACTGCCTCAGTACTCAACGCCGACAACTGCCAATCTCCAGATGCAATTTTACAACTCATCCGCTTCATCCTGGACCACAATGTCTTCACCTTCAACAACCAGTTCTTCATTCAGACACACGGAACAGCCATGGGGACCAAATTCGCAACTCGATATGCCAACATCTTCATGCACAGGTTCGAACAAGAATTCTTCACCACACAGGACCTTCAACCGATGCTATACACTAGATACATCGATGACATTTTCTTCCTTTGGACTCATGGTGAACAATCACTGAAACAGCTATATGATGATATCAACAAGTTCCATCCCACTATCAGACTCACCATGGACTACTCTCTGGAATCGGTTGCATTCTTGAACACACGCATCTCCATCAAGGACGGTCACCTCAGCACTTCACTATACCGCAAGCCCACGGATAATCTCACGATGCTCCACTTCTCCAGCTTCCACCCTAAACACGTTAAAGAAGCCATCCCCTACGGACAAGCCCTCCGTATACACAGGATCTGCTCAGATGAGGAGGATCGCAACACACACCTCCAGACGCTGAAAGAAGCCCTGATAAGAACAGGACATGGCGCTCGACTCATCGATCGACAGTTCCGAAACGCCACAGCGAAAAACTGCACAGACCTCCTCAGAAGACAAACACAGGACACGGCGAACAGAGTACCCTTCATCATCCAGTACTTCCCTGGAGCGGAGAAGCTACGACATCTTCTCCGGAGACTTCACCATGTCATTGATGAAGACGAACATCTTGCCAAGGCCATCTCCACTTCTTGCCTTCAAACAACCACACAACCTCAAACAGATTATTGTCCGCAGCAAACTACCCAGCCTTCAGGAGAACAGTGACCACAACACCACACAACCCTGCCACAGCAACCTCTGCAAGACGTGCCGGATCATCAACATGGATGCCATCATCTCACGTGAGAACATCATCCACCAGGTACACGGTACATACGATTGCAACTCGGCCAACGTTGTCTACCTGGTACGCTGCAGGAGAGGATGTCCCGAGGCATGGTACATTGGGGAGACCATGCAGATGATGAACACTGCTCAACAATCACCAGGCAAGAGTGTTCTCTTCCTCTTGGGGAACACTTCAGCGGTCATGGGCATTCGGCCTCTGATCTTCGGGTAAGTGTTCTCCAAGGCGGCCTTCACGACACACAACGCAGAGTCGCTGAGCAGAGACTGATAGCCAAGTTCCGCACATATGAGGACAGCCTCAACCGGGATCTTGGGTTCATGTCACACAATCTGTAACCCCTACGACTTGCCTGGGCTTGAAAAATCTCACTAACTGTCCTGGCTGGAGACAATACACATCTCTTTAACCTATGCTTAACCCTTTCTCCACTCACATTTCTGTACCTTTAAGACTTGATTACCTGCAATGACTCGCATTCCAACCATTATTTTGTAAATTGAGTTTGTGTCTTTATATGCCCTGTTTGTGAACAGAACTCCCACTTACCTGATGAAGGAGCAGCGCTCCAAAAGCTAGTGGCTTGTGCTACCAAATAAACCTGTTGGACTTTAACCTGGTGTTGTGAGACTTCTTACTGTGTTTACCCAGTCCAACGCCGGCATCTCCACATCTTGAATCCTCCATGACAGAGACCATGGCACACAGACCCTCTTGGATCTCCGCCTGACCTCCCTGCACATCCCACTGCACGTGCGGCATCTGCCCCTTGATGGTTGACTCCAGAGATTTTACATCTGTTTCTGGCCAGAGGATATAAAATTGAAATGGATATAAAATGGAAGCCTGGGGGGCCAATTTTGGAATTGAAGTCTCATGCCTGAAGGATGTGTCACAGGCCTCTCTACCTGATATTATGTTAACCAATTTATTTGACTTCCCTGGCAGCCACTGAGCACAGACCCTTACTGATGCACGATTAATTCACTCGGGAGGCTAGGACGTACCCGGGAATAAAGGCTTTTATTCACAACAAGAATAGAGCATACTGCTTAGCAATACTACAGACTGAGGGCTACTAGGAAGTAGCAGTGACCTTTATACTCCTGTAAGAAGGCGGAGCCAAACGGAGTGTACCACAGAACAATGCTAACAGGTGGAACACCCCAACCCTAACCCCAACAGTAACAAGAGTAACATATGTACAAGTACCCATAGTGGTAACCATCTATGGTTCACCACACTTACCTTGTGTGCACAAGAGACCTCACATCTGTTTTAGACCATCTCCCCCAAATTGGATTTTGCAACCATTTCAGGCTTGAAAACAGGCCTAACCCCTGCTCTTTTCTTGAAGTGTTGATCACAATGAAGCAATGTAACTGATCCATACAAAAATAATCTCGTATACAAGCTAGAAATCTAAAATAAAATCAAATTGTTGAAATACTCAGCAGGACTGGCAGCTTCTGTGCAGAGAGAAACTAGGGGCTGGATTTTATGGCTCTCTGCTGGAATTCTTTTTGATTTGTTCACAGGATGCGGGCATCATTGTTTCGGCCAGCATTTAAAGCCCATTCCTAATTGCCCTTCAGAAGGTGATGGCGGGTTGCCTTCTTGAACCAATGCAGGTCTATGTATTGTAGGTACACCCCCAGTGCTGTAAGGAAGGGAGTTCCAGGATTTTGATCTAGTGACAGTGAAGGAATGCGATATCATTCTCAGTCAGGAAAGTGGGTGAGTTGGAGGGGAACTTGAAGGTGAAGTTCTTTCCATGCATCTGCTGCACTTGTCCTCTTAGGTGTGAGAGGTTGCGGGCTTGGAAGGTGTTGTTGAAGAAGTCTTGGTGAGTTCCTGCAGAGCCTTTGGTAGATGTTATGCACTGCTACTACTATGCGTTGGTGGTGGAGGGATTGATTGTTAAAGGTGGTGAATGGAGTGCAAATCAAGTGGATTACTTTGACCTGGGTGGTGTCAAGCTTTTTGGGTGTTATTGGAGCTGCACTCATCCAGGCAAGTGAAGACTATTGCAGGTGGTTAGGCTTTGAATTCCAAGACTCTGGCCTGCTCTGGTAGCCACAGTATTTACATGGCTTGTCCAATTCAGGTTCTGGTCAATGCTAACACCCAGGAAGTTAATAGTGGGTGATTCAGCAATGGTAATACAATTAAATATCAAGGGAAGATGGTTAAATTCTCCTTTGTTGGAGATGGTCATTGCCTGACACTTGTGTGATGCCAATGTTACCTGCCTTTACCAGCCCAGCCTGAATATTGTCTCGATCTTGCTTCATATGGACACGGACTGATTCAGTGTCTGACGAGTCATGATGGTGTTGAATATTGTGCAATCATCCATGAATATCTCCACTTCTAACCTTATGATGGCGGGAAGGTTATTGATGAAACAGCTGAAGATGGTAGGGCCTAGAACATTACCCTAAGAAACTCTTGCAGTGATGTCCTGGAACTGAGAAGATTGAGGTCCAACAACCACAACTGTCTTACTTTCCACTTAGTATGACTCCAACTAGTGCAGAGTTTTCCCACTAATTCTCATCTGCTCAAATGTTGGGGCTCCTTGTTGCCAACTTGGTTGAATAAGGCCTTGATGTCAATGGCAGACACATTCACCTCACCTCTGGAGTTCAGCCCTTTTGTCCATGTGTGGACCAAGGCTATAATGAGGTCAGGAACTGTGTGGCCCTGGCAGAACCCAAATTGAAAAATGTAGCATATGGCCTGCCTACTGCCTTTCCTGATGACCCCTGATCTCTCTCCCATTTCAAAGTCTGCACTGTAGGCTTCAGAAAGCCTGCTTGCCCTATGGTCAATTGAGACCATTAAGTAGCCAATTAATGGCCACTTAAATGCCTCATCCCATCCCGCCGCTACTTTAGTTGTAGCATGGGGAGGCAGAGGCTATGCGGGTAGCCTGGCAGGCATTACTGAGTGAACTGGAGGCAGGCAAGAATGGAAGGGACTTTGTTTTGGGATCCCTGTGCCCATTGAAGGCCCTTCCACCCACCCAAAATCATATTCCCTCCTTAAAACCTTATTTCAGCCCTATTAAAACTATCCCTCATCACCCTCTTCTTCCTCGCGGGGGGTCTGCCATCCCAGCTCTTCCAATACCCAAGACTTGCCTTCAGTCCCGTTTCCATAACCTCCTCTTCTTTGAGTTCTGGCTGCAGTCCCAGCGGTGTCCACTGCTTGAACCTGACTGAGACTATAGAACTGCTGGCCAACTGGATTAACTGGCAGTTCTCTGAGGCTGCACTTCTTACACAGATTGGGAGGTGAAAGCCTCACCTCAAGCTGATTTAATGCCCCGCTGAGCATAAAGTGACTGTGGAGCAGTCGCTTTTTCATGAGCAGGCTTCCAAAAGACTTTTTATTCGGAGCTGGGTGGGGTGCGAGGGAGACAGAAACGTAGCACCCTGTAACATTCAGCTCGCAGTTAACGTTTCAGGTCATCTTTGTTTCTCTCTGTATAGATGCTGCCAGACCTGCTGAGTGTTTGCAGCATTTTCTGTTTAGATTGTAGCTGAGCCATAGGCTCTTCTCACCCGATATTCACTTCTTCACCACCAATCACTGGGTAGCAAACAGCAACAAGAAGCTGGGTGATTACCCTTTGCTTAATTCAGCTGAACACAGTTCCAGCATCAACTCACTGACATCAGTTAACTCAATAGCCAGGAAATGTACTCTGGAACCATTGAATCTGGCTCAATTTTATTATGCCTTCACTAACAGTCCCATTGGCACAGGGAATTACTGAGTTTAGTTTATTTATTAGTGTCACAAGTAGGCTTACATTAACACTGCAACAAGTTATTGTGAGGATCCCCCAGTCGCCACACACTCCGGTGCCTGTTCGGATACACTGAGGGAGAATTTAGCATGGCCCATGCAACTAACCAACACATCTTTTGGACTGTGGGAGGAAACTGGAGCACCCGAGGAAACCAACGCAGACACAGGGAGAACATGCAGACTCTGCACAGACAATGACCCAAGCTGGGAATCGAACCTGGGTCCCTGGCGCTGTGAAGTAGCAGTGCTAATCACTGCACCACCGTGCTGCCTTGTTTCCACTCTCAAATATTTCCTGTTCTGCCCTGCCTGTTTCAATCTTTATTATGAATAAAGTTTCACAAAATATCAATACAATTTCCATATGTCGTTAATTAGCTTTGACTTAAGTTTCTTAAATTATTAAATTCAAAGCTTTTACTGTCTTAAATTATTGTCATTATTTGAAGAAGGTCCGCATTTATTTGTAAGGAATTATAGTTGTCATTTTAAATGGTCTCAGATTTTTTGTGCCAGTAAGATAATGGTTGGTGTTATTTTTTTTTGCCTGAGGTACTCACTAAAATAATCAGTAATAAGAGTGTGCTGCAGATATCAGCCTGACAGGTAGGCCCCTTGGCAGTAGTTGAGACCCAGCTAAAGTCACCCAGCTTCCTTAAATACACTGAAGCTGACATTTGGCTGTCAAATCAGCTTCACCTCCCTCTGTGCTGGCACAACAATCATTTCATAATTCTAATTTATTTAGGTCACCCTGCAGTGGATTTCATATTTTCAGGAAATAGGAATTAAATTGTTGAGAAACGTGGCTCGCATGTCATCTCGTTCCCCCTTCCTTCCTGCTTGGCCTGCCTGAGAAAGTCCTCGCTTTTTTTTTTAAAGGCCGATGACAGTAAGAGGTATTTTAAAAATGTTATCAAATCCTGGCAAGGGATCATTCTGTTTTAATGGAAAATGATTGCTGCAGTGTAGCTAATGTTCCTTTGGATTGTGTGTTCAAACCGCTTATAGATTTCAGCCTCTTGAAGTGGGAATGATATCGAGATATACATTTATTCTGTCGCTACTCCATCGAATATCATTGCTGAAGTAACTGGAATAACTGGAATATCTAATCTGAGGATCAAATGTTGACATTAACATAATATAAAATCAGCTGAACTCCAGAACCTAACTAGGTAACCAAACATGTCTAATAAACTGCATAAAAATGCAATTAAGCTATCTAGTCCCAATAAATCTAATAGAAATGAACAGCAAACCGAACTGAACACTCAGATCAACATCATTCCATACTTACTAACACTTGACATTTTCCTTCTTTAAATTCTTCTGGGTTTACAGATGTCCACGTCTTTAAAAAATGGTGCTTAAAACATAGGGAAGCATTACGTTACCATCATTTTTTTTTAAGTTGTCCTTGGAATGGGAGAATCGCTGGCAAGGTCAACCTCAAAATCATAGAACCCCTACGGTACAGAAGGAGGCCATTCAGCCCATTGAGCCTGTGCCAATAACAATCCCACCCAGACCTTATCCCCGTAATGCCATATATCTACCCTGCTAGTCCCCATGCAACCTAGCATGGCTAATCAACCTAACCCACACATCTTTGGTGTAGGGGGGGAAGCTGGAGCACCCGGAGGAAGCCCATGAAGACAAAGAGAGAACATGCAAACTCCACAGACAGTTATCCAAGGTCAGAATTGAACCCAGGTCCCTGGTGCTGTAACACAGCAGTGCTAACCAGTGCCACCATGCCTTTGTACCCCTTTCTAATTGCTCTTGAACAGGTAGGATGAGCCAATTCCAACCGAATGGCCTACTAGGCTCTTTCAGAGGGCAGTTAGGAGTTTTTTTCTCATTCATTCACAAGATGTGGGCATCTCTGACTAAGAGAGCATTTATTGCCCATCACTATTTGCCCTTGAGAAGATGGTGGTGAGCTGCCTTCTTGAACCTCTGCATCCATATGCTGTAGGAGCTCCACAGTGCTGTTAGGAAGGGAGTTCCAGGATTTTGACCCAGCGACATTGAAGGGACAGCAAGATATTTCCAAATCAGGATGGTGTGTGACTTGGAGGGGAACTTGCATTGTGGTGGTGTTCTCATGTATCTGCTGTCATTGTGCTTCTAGGTGACACATGTTGCAGATTTGGAAGGGGTTGTTGGAGGACTTTAGGTGACTTTCTGCAGTGCATCTTGTAAATGATATTTCCCACTGTTGCTGTGCATAGGTGGTGGAGATAGTGAATATTGAAGGGGGTGGATGGGGTGCTAATCAAGCGGGCTGTTTTTTTCCTGGATGATGTCAAGCTTCTTGAGTGTTCTGAGCATGGTGGCCCAGTGGCTAGCACTGCTACCTCAAAGTGCCAGGACATGGGTTCAATTCCAGCCTTGGGTGACTGTGTGGAGTTTGCACGCTCTCCCTTTGTCTGAGTGGGCTTCCTCAGGGTGCTCCAGTTTCCTCCCATACTCCAAAGATGTGTGGGTTAGTATGCTAAATTGTCCCTTAATGTCTCAAGATGTGTAGGTTTATAAAGTGTATTTATTAGTGTCACAAGTAGGCTTACATTAACACTGCAATGAAGTTACTGTGAAAATCCCCTAGTCGCCACACTCCGGCACCTGGTAGGGTGGTTAGTGGGGATAGGGCCTGGATGGGGTGCTCTGTTGGAGGGTCCCTACAGATTCGATGGGCCAGTCTGCTCTGTAGAGATTCTATGATTCCTGGATTCGTTCAGGCATGTGGAGAGTATTCCATTAGGCTCCTGACTTGTGCCTTGTAGATGGTGTATGGAATCACATGTGAGACCAATTAAGATTCCAAATTTCCTCTCCTGAGGGCATGAGTGATCCAAATGGGTTTTTACGACAATCCAGTTTGTTAATTATTTATTTGATTTAATATACATTTTCCAGTACTGTTCCTACAAATCACAATGGAACAGATTCCACTAGCATCGCTCAACTCCTCTATCAACCCAAGCCATAAGTCCACTCTTCATGTCAGCATGCTATTCATTCAATGGGGATGATGACTCTGTTCAGTCCTATCCCGCTCTCTCCCAACATCTGTACACATGTGCAGTTCATGAGGGCTCACTGGATAGCAATCAAAATTGGGATCCCTGCCCTGGCTCACTTTAGTCTCTTTGCCTTGGTAATAATATTGTTGCATATTAAAGAGATTTACCCTGTAAACTATTCAATGAGGACAACAGCAAAATCGATGCAAAATTAGGAGACTGCAAAATGTAAGCTGAGGGAACGCACTTTGCGTACCTTATGCTTGTGCAATCTATAGTTTGATAGACTGCTGAGAGAAATCAACTGAAATAAAGGAATAAAATTGTTGCACCCTGTGTTGCCTTCAATTATGCGGCTGGATAAAAAGATTCTGAAGCCAGCGCAAGTCGGCAGAAACTGCCACAACAGATCTCTCGTCAGCAGACTGAACAGGAACATCATTACCAAGCATTTTCATAACAACGGATCTAACTGAGACAAATGTACAAAGCAAGTCGCTGATCTTCCAAAGATCAAATGCAGAATCATCCTGCATATGGCTATAAAAGCGATTTGAGTGCTAAATGTAAGCTCTCTTGTCAATCTGTGGACTGCACTAATCCATCACCTGCCATACCACTATATAACTTGAGGATGTGATCAATCAAAATTTTATGTTCTCTTATGGATACAGTGCAAGATTTTTACAGATCCTTAAGTACCACGATATCTGATTTGGCAAAGATTTTACTATTGGTCTCTTCTCAAAGTGACACTTCAGGCATGTATGATTCCCACCAACACAAGGTCATATTTCACTTTGTGTAACTATTAGACATGTAGATATGTACAAATAACATTGATTCGCAGAATTGGACTATTTGCTCACTTGTATCACTGCTCATTGCTCTCAATCTAAAATGGGCTCATTGAAGTTAGCAAAATCAAAGGAAAATGCTCTATGCTTGTTAGGGCATCATTAATCATCAATCAAAAGCAGCTTGTGCAGAATTAATACTGGGGAAGAAACAAAAAAGTATTGAAGTATTCAAAACTGAGTCAGGTTGCTGAGGCTGAGGTGTGGAAGTCCTGCTGAATTTAATGGCCTGATTATCATTTTCTTTTTCAACTCCATTTCTCACTTGGCAGCAGCTAAATTGAGAGGCTGGCAAGCCGCTGGAGGGAAAACCAGCAGCAGGAAACCACAGCTGGATCCTTGGTGATGGTTGTAGGCTAAGGAATGGTGAGGAGGCTACAGATCAGGGATAAAAGTTGGGGGAGGCGATTGCATTGAAGTCCCAAATCATTGATCAGGCTAGGCTATCATCAGAGATTGCAATAAGCAAAAAGGAGGTCAAAGACTTTCTTGAGGGGCTAGCGAAGATTCCTGCTATAAGAAAGCACTCTTAACTTCTGAAATTGGCATTGTTCACTGTCAATGTTCCCACACTTGGGAAAGCCACCCAGAAGCAGGTAAATTCAAATCAGGTTCCCAAGTGCGCTGATTTGATTTGATTTATTATTTTCGCATCCATTGGGATAGAATGAAAAATATTGTTTTTTGTGCACTATACAAAGGATACCATTCATAGAGTACATAGGGGAGAAGGAAGGGAGAGGGTGCAGAATATAATATTACAGTCATAGCTAGGGTATGAGAGTCTAACAAATGTTTTAATGAAGTGTCCTGTTCCTCCAAGAAGGAACACGTCCTGAATGTTGTGGCAGAGACATATGCTTTGGATTGAGGTTGCATTTTACTTTTCTCTTTTAATATTTAGACGACGTCCTACCTTTTTCTAATGGGGGTGGGGAAATGGGGGATTGATGTCAGTCCCTTGCGCTGTTATGTTTTGGGTCATTTGCAATCTTTAAAATTACAGGTGGGATTTTACGGCCTTGCTCATCCCGAAACCAGCCCGAGGTCAACGGACTTTTCCATGTTCTGCCGCTCGTCCGCTCTGATTCCCATGGCAGGTGGGGTGGTAAAATTCCGGTCAATGGCTCTATGCCCAAGTTGTTGTCATTGATATAAATTAAAAGAGCATTACCTCAATACGAAATCCTGGAAGACACCATGATATGATTTCCTCCACTCACTGCTTCCCTCTTTTTGACTTACGTCCAATTCCATATCCTTACAGGCACTGCACCTATAATTGGCATTGTTTATTTATTTATTTATTCTATCATTAATTTATCCTTCTTAATTTTGTTTTTCTGAGTTTGATCTCAGAGAATTCAGTTCTGTGTCCTTTTATTACAAAAAGTGGCTGCGTACATCGTTCTGAGATTAATGCAGAAGAACCAAATAAGCAAAATTTAAAATAAAGGTGACATTAAAAACTAGAAATTCAAGTCGGAAAATTAATTTCAGTACCAAGTTTCACCAGTTTAATTAATTCTTGAGAGATTCTTTTGCATATTTTTGTTATGACAGGAAATCCAAAAGAAGACAAATGATAGTGTCACGCTAACATGGTAGCTTTAAAATGTCTACATAATTTTAATCACTGAGTTATGATAAAATTGACCTCAGTTCAGCTCATGCAGAATTTCCTGATTCCGCCTGATGTTTCAGACGAGAGACCTCTGATGTGTGAAGCAAACATATGGCTTTGGCATGGTTTGCAGCATTGGATAATTAATATTTTCATTAACTTCTATGTATGTTACAGGGTTGGATTAGAAGTCACAGATACTTGAGAAATGATTTGAGCTTAGCACAAAGATATAGGGGGTTTCGGGGCGCAGTGGAAGTGTGCCCACCTCTGAGACTGAAGCTCCATGTTCAAATTCCACTTCAGGACTTAATGGCCACAGAAGGTGTGTTCATAATGTGGTCAAACAGGTTGATTATTAACCTTTCAATCCTTTCCCATGTGCCTATGGCAGGGGCTAAGATGGGATAGTCTCCTAAAGTTAAAGTTTATTTATTAATCACAAGTAGGCTTACATTCACACTGCAATGAAGTTACTGTGAAAATCCCCTAGTCACAACACTCTGGCACCTGTTCAGGTACACTGAGGGAGAATTTAGCATGGCCAATGCACCTAACCAGCAATCTGGTGCACCCGGAGGAAACCCATGCAGACACAGGGAGAACGTGCAAACTACACACAGACAGTGACCCAAGCCGGGGAATTAAACCCGGGTCCCTGGTGCTGTGAGGCAGCAGTGCTAATCACTGTGCCACCGTGCTGCCTCTGGTCAGCCAGAACTGTCTGGTAACTGTGGCCTCCCCACATTAAAACCCTCATGCACAGGTACTTGTCATGGGCTGTACTCCATGGTATTTGTCCTTCTTGCTTTGAGGGACTATCTGAAAAGGTTCAAGAGCTTGTTGAGGGGTAGGCTTTCTCAGCTTGCTGGCATGAGGCCTAGTTCATTTAAACTCCTGGGCCTAATTTTAATGTAAATGACAGGCTGCTTCCCAATTTCGGTGTGAAACTTGTCCAACTCTTGAGCTCCATTTCTGGGGTGACTTTCTCTTCAAACAAAATTGTGTTCTCGCTTGGATTTTACCCAGCTCAAATTATTGCTTGGTTCAGTTGAGAGAAAGAACGATGAGCAAAACGGTCACTCACCCCTTCCCAATTGCCTTCTTGGAGATATTTACTGAGAAATCTCTGGGTGAGTAAGAAGGTCCCATTCTCATAGCAGCTGGAACATCCTCAGGGTCACAGTCACTCAGGTCCTGAGCAATATCAGTGGACAAATAAATGCTGCCGAGGATCTGGGTTCAATGCTGACAGAGGCTTAGTGATCTTATGAGAGAAACAAAGGTTTCTTCATCTCTTCATCACCCTCAACAGCGCCTCACAAAACATGTTTTACTTCTTCAGGGCTCTAAATAATACTTTACCCTCCATCACATTCTTCAATGGGTCACATTACAACATCTCTTTCTCGTTCCAAACAAACGCATTCACCTCTTCCTTTGGTCTTTTTATACGAGAAAACAAACAGCATTTTCTTCTTAAGTACTGTCACTTCACTTTACACATACTTGTTTACCCATTCATCACTTTTCCATCTTCATGCCGTCTTTCTCTTCTCCGTCTATCAACATTTACAATGTATGTGCCAGCCCCACACACCAAACTGATATTTTCAACAGCCACTTATTAACTGTGGGGTTGGCTTGATACATTTCATTTGTTTGTATATTTATATCTCTCATGCATTCTTCCTGCAGGACAAAACTGCCCACATCATGGAAGAGGGGAACTAGACTCCGAGAGAATTCTTGCCCTGTTTTGGCCTCCTTCAGGTCCTTTACAACAACAAGACTTCTGCCTCTGGAAACCTTGGTATACTAATATCTCCCTTAGGTTTCTCCATTCCTTCCAAGCACTCACTGGGTTAGATAGTCGGATAGAGAGTTCTGCCTGTCAGTAAACACTGAGCATGAGTGAGCAAATACAGGCACTGGTGGTAGGTAAACCGAGGAGAGGCCATGCAAAAGGATGAAGACTTCGTCCATCTCTACTGAGAGGGACAGAGATAAAGAGTTCAGAGTTCAGGCATGTGAAGAACATTGCTAGCATCACATAAGAAATTATATATTAGATTAGTTGCAAGGAACTCAATGTCCTAGCTGAAAGGCACAGAGGAATCACTTACAGTCCTTGTGGTGTCATCCCACGTAGTGTTTGCAATGTTCTGCAGTTTACCTTGGAGAGTGTGGCTATCTCCAGGGATGCTACAGCCAGCACATCACAACAGGATTCCATGTCTGCATGCCTTGCAGTTTTGGTGAAGTTCAAATGCCGGCCATGATGCATCAGGGGCTCCACCTTGAAGAGACAGGTACCCTTGGACAGATAGGTAAAGAGAGAAGACAGAGCTTTGCAGGAGCCACTCATTTGGTGCACTCTGCAGATGGGTAAAAGCACTTTGCCCAAACCCCATGGCACTATAGGGACAGGAGTATTGTTCTCACTCAGGAGTATTGTTCTCACTCAGTGCAGCTTTGCTCTGTTGCCACCACCTTCTCGATCAACACCAACAATGGTGGCAGCCAGTCAGCTGACTCAACCTGCTCCAGCAATAGGATGGCACTCAGAAGTCTTTCTGCAGAAACTTCACTGACTTGAGCATCCAAGAGTCACCAGCCATAAACAACTCAAGGGCACCAATGGAAAGACAAGTATTCTGGGGTGGCAATGGCTTAGTGGTATAATCACTGGACTGTTAGTTCAGAAACTCAGCTAATGTTCTGGGTACCTGGGTGCAAATCCCTTCACGACAGATGGTGGAATTTGAATTCAATCAAAGATATCTGGAATTAAGAATCTACTGACGATCATAAAACCATTGTTGATGTCAGAAAAACCCATCTGGTTCAATAATGTCCTTTAGAGAAGGAAATCTGCCGTCCTTACCTGGTCTGGCCTACATGTGACTCCTGCGGCACAGCAGTGTGGTTGACTCTCAATTGCCCTCGAACAAGGGCAACTAGGGATGGACAGTAAATTCTGGCCAGCCAGCGACACCAATGTCCGACAAATGAATTTAAAAAAATTCTTCCACCTCTCATAGTAGTATTAGAGTTAAGAATTTATACAAAAAAATGTTAACACTTGAATAAGACATGAACTGATAGCAATTTATCACCTTTGTCTCTTTTGGCATAGTGTTCCACAGTTGGTAAATCACAGCAGAAGTCTCAGCACCATCAATGTATCATTGATGTAAAGATTACCTTGAATAGGATTAAAGGATTGGTGAAGGCTGTGACAAGGATAGTTAATACATTGGGCCTAAATTAGAGGATGTTGGAATGAGCAGGCCTTCTGAAATGCTAAACGATAAGCTCATTTCTCAGATGTAAGTCATTGAGAGTGCCTGTCCTTCTTCTCGTAGAATAGAATCATAGAATCTCTACAGTGCAGAAGGAGGTCATTCGACCCATCAAGCTTACATTGACAACAAGGAGGCAATGGCCTAGTGGTATTATCGCTAGACAATTAATCCAATTAATCTCAGCTAATGTTCTGGGGACCCAAGCACAAATCCCTCCACGGCATGGAATTCAATAAAAACTATCTGGAATTAAAAATCTACTGATGACCATGAAACCATTGTCGATTGTCGAAAAAACCCACCTGGTTCACTAATGTCCTTTAGGGAAGGAAATCTGCCGTCCTTACCTGGTCTGGCCTACATGTGACTCCAGAGCCACAGCAATATGGTTGATTCTCAACTGTCCTCGGGCTGCTGGTGATGGGTATGCCCTATCCCTGTAACTCCATTTGTTTACCCTGCTCATCTCCCGGACAATGAGGGGCAATTTATCATGGCCAATCAACCTAACCTACACATCTTTGGACTGTGGCAGGAAACTGGAGCACCCAGAGGAAACCCACACAGATACGGGGAGAATGTCCAAACTCCACACAGATAGTCACCCGAGGCTGTAATTGAACCCAGGTCCCTGGCGCTATGAGACAGCAGTTCTAACCATTGTGCCACCATGCCGCTGCTTCCTTGCCGTCCTTCTAGTCCCCCTTGTTCGGAACTTGCTGTGCCCTCTGTGTCGGCAGGCCTCCCTGTAATATAATTAATATGATGTGGAGATGCCGGCGTTGGACTGGGGTGAACACAGTAAGAGTTTTAACAACACCAGGTTAAAGTCCAACAGGTTTATTTGGGAGCAAATACCATTAGCTTTCGGAGCGCTGCTCCTTCGTCAGATGGAGTGGAAATGTAATTAAAATATAATTAATACCCAGTTCATGCCAGGATGATGCGGAAGATTCTGTGAATAGCATGACACAAGAAGCCTTAGAACTATAAAGTACTTCCAGCTCTGCTTCTACAACCTTCTGACATGGCCAATACTGAATTATGTCATGAAGGTTAATAGAAAGCTGGAATGGTCTTTCCTTAGATGCTGTTGAGCCTAGGTAAATTGAACATTTCAAAAATTGAGATCAAGATATTTTTGTTAGCCAAGGGTATTAGGCGTCATGAAACCAAAGTGATTAGGAGGAGTTAAGATACAGATTAGTCATGATCTATTTGAATGGTGGAGCAGGACCGTGAGTCTGAATGGCCTATGGCTCTTTCCATGTTCATATGAGCCATTTCTGCAGGGGCCATCCCTTGTCAACCGACAACCATTATACCAGGTTCCTGAGAGAAAGGAACATTGGGGAGATGGTCGAATGTTACAACATAAATTATATCCCTGAAAATAAGGTATGAGCATTTAAGGAATCCCATAAATGAGCAAGTTAATTCCCCACAGAATGTACACAGCTGAAATCATTTTCTGATAGAGAAGTGTTTTTAATTCAGTCCTGAGATTTCTCTCTTCCAATAAAATGTTAATACTTCTCTTAGCAGCAGAGATTCTCTTTTCAAAGAGTAAACCCTTTGAAGTTTCAACCCAAAATGACCATACATACCATTAATACAAATCAACTGCTCTTCTTGAAATTCCTCTTATTCGAGAGACAGTTTAACATATGGCATTGCAATCTAAATTCCCTGTCCCCTACACCACATTCTAACAAATTGCCTTAAACACAGTTTAAAACTGAAAATATGTTCTTTTATTCTCTCCTTATTTTAATACAGCTGCCAATGCTGAGTCTGTTGGATGGATTTTTGTTACTGTGGTGGCTGGTCAGAAAAACATTCTGACTCGATTAGCTACCTAGATAAAAAATATCCCAAATTGTATCGTTTTTGCTTTGGAAGGGGGGCAATGGGGATTGCGAGCAGCATAAGTGCTGATGCTGCTTAGAAGAAGTGCCTCAGTTCTCTGAGAATTCATCCCTGTTGTTTTAGAAATTGTTAGGTGCCTTAGCCCTCTCCGTTCACACCCCAATGCACCCCCACAGCCCTTCATATCCTCTATACCATCTCCATGTCAATCTTTGCCAAGTAAGAAGTTTAACAAATCTTTGCCAATCCATGTCCCCCCCTCACCCCATACCATAATTTCCTGAACCACTCTGGACTCTGCATACCTGCTTCATCTTGTGATCAGTGTCAACTGAAAGTGGTACGACAACTCTGGTCTTCAGACAGCTAAACTCAAACTCCAAAATGAAATGATTCCTCAATGGCCTCTGACTTGAGTCTCTGGAGATCACGTGAACTAACATTCAGTCCAGTTGTTAAATTCCTTTTGCCTCTCCCCTCTTTGATTTATCTGAGTGTGTGTGTTAAAACACGTCTCCTCTGCCCCCCACCCCCCACCCCCCCACAACCCAAATAAACTGATCTTCTGAGTTAATCCTAACTCAAGTTTGCCTTGGATTATTAGTAAATTGGATAACATAAACTGAGGGATTGGGAAAATGCATCACTACCTATGTTTAAATACGAATTCAAAACACCTTCTGCGTAGATATTTGGTAAGTGGAAATCATTGCGGTTTGTCTGTCCCTCTCCTCTCCATAACATTCATAGAATCATTGAATTCCGACAGTGCAGAAGGAGGCCATTTAACCAATCGAGTCTGCACCAACTCTCTCTGGTAGAATACCTTACCCAGGCCCCGTAACCCCATACATTTACGATGGCCAATCCACCTAATCTGCACATCTCTGGATTTTAAAGACATTCCTTTAAAATATTTGGGGAATCGTGATTATTTGAAATTTAAAAAAAAAAAATCTTTTAAAAGTTTAGATCACTTGCAAAAGTATCAATTATAATTTTTGGATAATAAGGAATACTGGTCCCGTTGACCTGGAAGCAGTTCCAGATGGAAGGAAGTTCAGGTGTGGAGGCCATGTGGCAGACTCAAGACCAGAGGAAAAGGAAAAGCTGAGGAGGGGAAGAACTCTGTGGCTGAAATTGTTGGCCATACAGACAGAGTTGATTGCTTAGGAATGCCATAACAAAGGCTGGGATTTTCCGGGTCAGATGTGGTGGGACCCCCATCGGGGGGGGGGCTGTTGGGGGGGCCGGGGGGGAGGGGGGGGGGGGCGGCCGGTGGTGAGGTGTAATGTAGCAGCCCAGCCAAAAGTCCATTGCCTTTCGGCAGGATCGGATAATCTGGCAGCGGGAAAGGCTGGAAAATCCCATTCAAAATCTTTGTGGCATCTGCTATCCTAAGTGTAATTTATAGAGCTGTGAATTGCCCATTAATTAAGGTCAAATTCCATTCATTCTGATTCATGTTAAAGTAAAAAGTTTATTTAGGAAATTTCTTCCATTTGAGGATTGTTTGATAAATCTGGTTCCTTTGATTTACGGATCCCAATGAGAAGCAGAACAATGTATAAAAGTGCTGAAGCAATGAGTGCTGATATCTGCATCTTGGAGCTTAATACTACCAGCGAATGAAAGCTCCTATGTTGCTCCATCACCACATAATCATATTGGAGCACAACAATTTTACTTATCATAGGCACCACATGCTCCAACTGTCACCTGAATCTACCAGATAAGACTCCAATATCTATGGGATAGAAAATAGGTCTAAGGAAGCACCAAAGATAGTAATGCTAGCTGCCAATTAGTTGACCTAGGATTTCAAGATCCAATCGAATGAATGATTCTGAGTTAACCTTGTAACTATTATTTCCACTTTGTCTTTGTAAGTAACAACTGGATAAAACTGCGTAAAAATTCACCATATGGGGCAGCACGGTGGCACAGTTGTTAACACTGCTGTCTCACAGCGCCAGGGACCCAGATTCAATTTTGGCCTTGAGTGACTGTCTGTGTGGAGTTTACACGTTCTCCCCATGTCTACGTGGGTTTCCTCCCACACTTCAAAGATGTACAGGTTAGGTTGATTGGCCATGCTAAATTACCCCTTAGTGTCAGGGGGATTAGCAGGGTAAATACGTTGGGCTATGGGGATAGGGCCTGGGTGGGATTGTTCTTTGTGCAGGTTCGATGGGCCGAATGGCCTCCTCCACTGTATGGATCTTATGATTCTATGATTTTCGTAAAATGTTCAACCCAAATAGTAATAGTAAAATTCTCAAAATGACATTGTTTACTTTTTCCCACAACTAAAAATGTGGACAAAAGCCCGGCATATACCAAACATCAAGCAGCTTAACCTCCCATTCAACCTTTCAGGGCACAATCTATATAGTTCAGAAATAAATGCTTCCAATTCAGAAATTGTTACAAGCAATGTTCAAAGGGTTGTTACAAGCAATGTTCAAATGCAATTGGTGAGGGAAATGGTATGAGGAGCACTGTGCTTAAACCGTTCAAACAGAACAGTTCATTACAAATGCCACTCTTTGCATGTTCTTCTTCCTCCAACTGCTTTTCGAAAGCTGCAATACCCTCGGTGCTTAAACACTTTAAAAACATCAATTGAAACCTGAATCAAACAAATCAGGAAGTGTGACAAAGAAAATACCCTTGTGTTTGAAGACAAATTCATAATGATGTTGATATTAATTATTTAATCAAACTACCAATAATCCAGTTCCAAAACTCCAGGGTACTTCATGAATCAGCCTGGACCATAGGTTTCGCACTTTGAATTTGGCACAGCATAAGACGTTTCACTCCAGATATGATTCAAATAACCCAAAGCTTCAGAGCTTTTATCAAACAAAGTTTATTTAAGAATACAGTTAGCATACAGAAAGAAAATTCACAATAACTTTTACCAATTACATACAAAAAAAATCATAGTATTGTATAACCTTGCACTGTTCCAACCAAACAAGCCTCCCTGCAAACATACACCCATCTCAGGTTTAGCACAAAAATCAAGAATGCTTACAAGATGATGGATATTTTGAGCTCTGCAAAACCTGCTGTGAATTAGACCTTTAGATGAAGAATTGAAACTCTGACTTCCCAGCTCTGTAACTTCCAGCAGACCTTGTGGTTGAGATAGAGCCACTGCTGGCCTCAAGCTTTTGGCCAGCAAACCACCAAGAGACAGAGGCAGTCCTTGCCTCTAGTTACTAGCCATCCAGCCACTAAGAGGTAAATTTCCAATACCAGGGAGGGACACAGAAAACACACTGATTTTCAGTCTGGAGTTCACAGCTTCTAACTAGCCAGCAGCCAAAACTGAAAGTGAAAGAATTCTTCAGAGAGGAAAAAAAACCGGTCCCACCTGACCAGTCAATTAATCTTCCCATGGAGTTTGCACGTTCTCCATGGGTTTCCCACCACAATTCAAAAAGGTCGCAAATTCCCAGAGAATGCATTAGGCCCAGATTAAAAATAATCAAAACCCCATTTGAACCTTTTAAGCAGCAATAAAAGGATAGCTAATCAGATAGGTCAGCAACAATGAAAAAAAAGAGCTGCTTATAACTGCAGAAAACATGATTAAAAATACATGTCTTAAAGGCACAGCAGCATCAAACAATATTAAGATGTAGTTCTTGCTTTCTGTGAACCATAAGAACATAAGAACATAAGAAATAGGAGCAGGAGTCGGCCATCTAGCCCATCGAGCCTGCCCCGTCATTCAATAAGATCATGGCTGATCTGAAGTGGATCAGTTCCACTTACCCGCCTGATCCCCATAACCCCTAATTCCCTTACCGATCAGGAATCCATCTATCTGTGATTTAAACATATTCAACGAGATAGCCTCCACCACTTCAGTGGGCAGAGAATTCCAAAGATTCACCACCCTCTGAGAGAAGAAGTTCCTCCTCAACTCTGTCCTAAACTGACCCCCCTTTATTTTGAGGCTGTTCCCTCTAGTTCTAGCTTCCTAATCTCTCCACCTCTACCCTACCCAGCCCCTTCATTATCTTATAGGTCTCTATAAGATGCTCCCTCAGCCTTCTAAATTCCAACGAGTACAAACCCAATCTGCTCAGTCTCTCCTCATAATCAACACCCCTCATCTCTGGTATCAACCTGGTGAACCTTCTCTGCACTCCCTCCAAGGCCAATATATCCTTCCGCAAATAAGGGGACCAATACTGCACACAGTATTCCAGTTGCGGCCTCACCAATGCCCTGTACAGATGCATCATTAGCTGATGGGCAAGTATAAGGAAATTGGGAACACTTTCACTGAGGGAATATTTCTGATTTTCCTTCTGAGGTATCGATTCCAATTAGCCTTAGTATCTTTATCTTTAGTATTTTCAGGCATTGAGTTGTCTTGGTTAACAACTAATTTCCACATCACGGCTGAAATTCTCCCATCTCACCCACCGCAGGAATTGCAGCTGACAAGACAGAAAATTTGTCAGACCATTTAAAGGTCCACTGAGCTTGGGCAGGAATTTCCGGTCTTGGGATGCACGCGGTCAGAGAATTCCTCCCAAATTTTTTAATGTATAAAATGGAGAGATTTTCCTTTACTTCAGCAGTTCCACCAGCAAGGAGAATTCACTTGGCTGTTGTATTCTGAAGTAGGCAGACTCTATTATTTCTGCTGCTAATCAGCTCTGGTTAGGTAATGGAAGATAATCAGATGTTCCTAAAACGGGCTCTGAAATTAGAAATTAAGAATTAATTTGCCTTTGTTTAAGTGGCACCCATAAAACAAGGCTTAGTAGGTTTGGCAAGTCTAAACCACACTAACCACGTTGTGCAATTTTTATGCAAAAAATTCCAAAGGGTCGTGAATGAAGCCCAGTCCATCACGCAAACCAGCCTCCCACCCATTGACTCTATCAACATTTCTTGCTGCCTCAGAAAAGCAGTCAGCATAATCAAGGACCCCACGCGCCCCTGGACTGACTCTCTTCCACCTTCTTCCATCAGGAAAAAGATACAAAGGCCTGAGGTCACACACCAACCGACTCAAGAACAGCTTCTTCCCCGCTCCCATCAGACTTTTGAATGGAAGTACCTCGTATTAAATTGATCTTTCTCCTACACCCTAGCTATGACTGTAACACTACATTCTGCATTCTCTCCTTTCCTTCTCGATGTACGTATGCTTTGTATAGCGTGCAAGAAACAATACTCTTCACTGTATACTAATAAATGTGACAATAATAAATCAAATCAAATCTTGAAGTTCTTGATACTTCTTAGTCACAGGGGTTTTTGGGGATAGGTCTTTAGGATAAATCCTAATAATATATATGATATGTAACAACAATACAATATGTCTGGTCTGATATGAAGTACAATTCTGACCTGAAATCTTGATAGTCTTTCTTTCCATTTCTTCTTTTCTGCACTTAGGAATGGTGAGATACTCATTCCCTCAGTACTGTGTCCTTACACCTTCTTCGTGTGAAAGACTGAAAATCAAATTAATGGGACTATTGTTCCATGGAGGGCATTGGACTAAGCTGCCAATTTAATTGCACTCAAAGTACACAGACCTGCCCTTTCAGATCCGTCTTGCAAGGGTTAACTGTCAAACTCAGTGACATTGAGACTAATTGAAGTTCTATCACTGTCCTTCACCTACACAGCTGAAATTGGCTAAGTGAGCAGACAGCAGGGATTTACCTCCAAACCATTCTGGTTTATTCAGCTGAGTATTGTAGCAGGTGATACATGTACTCACTAATCCTTCACACATGCCTGAACAGTCTGTGTTTGAAGTTGCAATGTAATATATATATATATATATATAGTATATATATATATATAGCTGCAGTGAAGCTTCACATTATCTGTTGCCTTATTTGTTTACAAATTAGAAAGAATTAAATGTTCAGAATGATTATGCTGGTCTGAAATTGTTAATAATTTGCATCAACTCTTAGCATCACAATCAGATGTATGCTGGAATTTTATGTTTCCTCCTCCCCAGCGCATCCTGAGGCAGTAGAGGGGAGCGTTGAATTTCATGGACGGGATTCCCTCTGATCCTGTTCAAATTCACATTGGGAGTGTGAGGGGGGGCAGGGAGGGGGGGAGTGGGGACAATACCTTGGGCAGAAAACCCACCCATGCCCCTGTTAAGGCCCTGAAGTAGCCACTAAATGGCAACTTAAGTGCCTCTTCCTACCCAGCGTCAACTTTTTAGACTGGTGAGAGCTGGTCAGATCAGGATGGAAAACTAAAGAAGTAACAAATCTTCATCTTAAGCACAAAAGTGGGAGGAACCTCAGTCTGAAAGATACTTCAGATTTGGTGAGCACTTTGCTCTGGGACCTGAGGGCTCCGACCCTCCCTCCTCACTCTTGGTCTAACCGCCTAATAGCCCCCAATCCTCTCGGGCATACCCTACGTTCCTGCCCCGGGACCTCCGGTATTTACCTGAAGTGCAGTCTCAGGACTTAGGCTAAGGCACAGCACTGCAGTACCTCTTCTGGCCATGGAAGTGTTGTGCCTGGGTGGCCTGGAGAGCTGCCAGTCAATCTGATTCGCCGACAGGTCTCGAAGGTGGGACTTTCCTCCAAGGGTGAACGGAAGTCCCGTCTACTGCCAATCAATACCCAATTGAGTGTGAAATGGCAGTGGGCCTGTTGGGATCAGTGCAAATGGGTTACATGCCAACACACAGGATGGTGGGTGCACGCCATCCTTGAAATTCAGGCCATAATCGGTTATTAGGTAGGCACATGGAGCACACCAGGATGATAGGGAGTGGGATAGCTTGATCTTGGTTTCAGATAAAGCTCGGCACAACATCGTGGGCCGAAGGGCCTGTTCTGTGCTTGTGGTGAACCATCGTTGGTTCCCACTGGATAGTGCTGAGCCAGGGGCTGGCCAGGACTACAAGGATGTACATATGTTACTGTTGGATTGTGCTATTGTTGCTGTTGGGTTAGGGTGGGGTTGTTACACCTTTGTACTGTAGTGTTGTGGCACATCCCAGTCGGGCTCCGCCTCCTGGGAGAGGTATAAGAGTCCTTGCTCTGGCCGGGACCCCTTCAGTCTGGGATAGTGTATATAAGTTCTGATAGCTTCATTAATAGTAAATAAAAGCCTTCATTTACTGAGCTTCGAGCCTCGTGTCTAAATTGATGCGCATCAATTTTATTTACTATTATTAAACTCTCGACAGAGAAAAAAAAGAAGAGAGACTATGGAGCAAATTCTCAAGCCAGAACGTCTGACGCTAGATCCACGTGCAGTGGGCGCTTCTAACACCTTCGACCACTGGCTGAAGTGTTTCGAAGATTACCTGGCAGCCTCCGCAGCGGTCACTACAGATGATGACAGACCCCGGGTCCTCCATGCGAGGATAAGCGACACAGCCTACCTCGCGATCCGTGCGGCCACTAATTACCCTAAGGCCCTCGAGCTTCTAAAGAAGCGCTATACAAAACTACCTAACGAGATACACGCTCGTTACCTCCTAGCCACTCGACGACGGCAGTCGGGCGAAACGATGGAGGACTATGCCAATAAGCTCTTACAGCTAGCCAGGGGCTGTGACTGCAAAGCTGTGTCGGCTGAGCAGAGCATGTACGACATCGCCCGAGATGCGTTTGTGGCCGGGGTCAGATCGTCGTACATCCGTCTCAAGCTGTTGGAAAAGGGTAATCTCAATCTTACCCAGGCCATCGAGTTAGCAGAGATGCTCGAGTCGGCTTCAAAGAGCTTAGTCTTATATCCAGAGGGCCACGTGGAGACAACGTGGCATGAGCAGTCGCAAATCCCTCCTCGCCCCTCGGGTTCGAAATGCTGTGTAATGGCATGCTCCCATTCGGGCCAGACGACGGCTGCAGCCCCGTGCGGCCCGCGGTGCTATTTCTGTGGAGGAGCAAAACATACCCGGCAAAAGTGTCCCGCTAAAGCGGTATTGTGCACCGCATGCGGTAAAAAAGGGCATTATGCAAAAGTGTGTCGATCGAAACCCAGGAACGGCAGTGCGGCCTGCGATTCTTCGGAGCTTGGATCATCAGCATCGTCGAAGTCGTCGCGGGGTTCGTCCACGTGCGAGGCCAGGACGATGCCATTACGGTCGACGGAGTCGGAGGAGTATGACCACCAGGGGTCGCGGAGTTTGGCGCCCTCACCCACGTGCGATTCATGGGGCAGCCATGTTGGTCGACACTGACCACGAACGACCAGCAGGGGTCCTCCGCATCGATTTCAGCTGCCTGCAGTGGCGTTCATGAACCAACGGTGGCGTTGATCATCCTGGACCAGGCCAAGCCTCATAGACTCGATTGTTCAATGATGAATATCCAGGTAAACAATCATGTGCTTTATTGTCTGTTTGACAGCGGGAGCACTGAGAGCTTTATCCACCCAGACACTGTGAAGAGGTGTGGATTCCAGATTCAACCTGCCAAACAGACAATCTCAATGGCATCAAGGTCCCGGTCTGTTGCCGTGCTAGGGAGTTGCGTGGTAACCTTGAAAGTACAAGGCACAGTTTACGAGCGCTTCAAGCTCCTTGTGTTGCCGTATCTTTGCGCGCCAATACTTCTCGGACTAAACTTCATGGTCCACTTGAGGAGTGTAATCCTACAGTACGGTGGGCCACTCCCTTCACTGGCAGTGGGAAAACAGCAGCAGCCTCCAAATTGCCCAACGCGCCCTGCCTGCAACCTCTCGACGTTAAAGATCACCACACCCTCCTTATTTCAGAATCTGATACCAGGCTGCAAGCCCATCGCTACTAAAAGTAGGCATTACAGCACTGAGGATCGGATCTTCATTAGATATGAGGTTCAGCGGCTCCTCAAAGAAGGGATCATACAACCCAG
Organism: Mustelus asterias; assembly: GCF_964213995.1. Taxonomy (NCBI): domain Eukaryota; kingdom Metazoa; phylum Chordata; class Chondrichthyes; order Carcharhiniformes; family Triakidae; genus Mustelus; species Mustelus asterias. The sequence continues at coordinate 24,756,799 of NC_135810.1, forward strand.
TGTTAGTCCGTGGAGAGCACAGGTTGTGGTGGTCAAGAGCGGGAACAAATCCCGGATGGTCATTGACTACAGTCAGACCATTAACCGATATACGCAGCTGGATGCGTATCCTCTCCCGCGCATATCTGATATGGTCAATCGGATTGCGCAGTACCGGGTGTTCTCCACCATAGACCTCAAGTCCGCCTACCACCAACTCCCCATTCGCCCAGAGGACCGACAATACACGGCTTTTGAGGCGGATGGTCGCTTATATCATTTTCTCAGGGTTCCCTTTGGTGTCACCAATGGGGTCTCGGTCTTCCAGCGTGCTATGGACCGAATGGTGGACCGGAACGGGCTGAGGGCTACCTTCCCGTACCTGGATAAATGTCACCATCTGCGGCCATGACCAGCAGGACCATGACACAAACCTCCTGAACTTCTTACGCACTGCATCTCGCCTGAACTTGACCTACAACAGGGAGAAGTGTGTGTTCCGTACGCGCCGTTTAGCCATCCTAGGATATGTGGCGGAAAACGGGGTCATTGGCCCTGATCCAGACCGTATGCACCCCCTTGCTGAACTTCCCTTGCCTGCTAGTGCAAAAGCACTGAGAAGATGCCTAGGCTTCTTGTCTTATTATGCGCAGTGGGTTCCCAACTACGGGGACAAAGCGCGTCCGCTTATTAAGTCCACGACTTTTCCCCTAACGCCAGAGGCCCAATTGGCCTTCAAGAAATTGAAAGACGACATCGCGAAAGCTACGATGCACGCGGTAGACAAGTCCATCCCCTTTCAGGTGGAAAGCGATGCATCTGATTTCGCCCTGGCCGCCACACTTAACCAGGCGGGCAGGCCCGTCGCATTTTTTTCCCGCACCCTCCAAGGCCCCGAAATTCGGCATTCAGCGGTGGAAAAGGAGGCCCAGGCCATTGTGGAGGCCGACAGACACTGGCGCCATTACTTGGCGGGAAAACGGTTCACCCTGATCACGGACCAGCGGTCCGTGGCGTTCATGTTTAACAACACGCAAAGGGGCAAGATCAAGAATGACAAGATATTGCGGTGGAGAATTGAACTCTCCACCTATAACTATGATATCATGTTTCGTCCAGGGAAACTCAATGAGCCCTCGGATGCCCTCTCACGTGGAACATGCGCTAGTATTCAGGAGGATCGTTTGAACACCCTCCATAATGATCTGTGCCATCCTGGGGTCACTCGGCTCTACCACTTTGTAAAAGCCCGCAACCTGCCTTACTCGGTGGAGGGCGTCAGGTCGGTAACAAGGAGCTGTCGGATTTGCGCGGAATGCAAACCGCACTTTTACCGACCTGACCGGGCACATTTGGTCAAGGCCACCCTTCCCTTCGAGAGACTGAGTGTTGATTTTAAGGGCCCCCTTCCCTCAACAGATCGGAACGTGTACTTTCTAAACATCATCGATGAGTACTCCCGGTTCCCTTTTGTTGTTGCCTGCTCGGATACACCCGCTGCCACGGTGATCAAGGCATTCCGTGATCTTTTTACCCTGTTCGGGTACCCCAGCTACATCCATAGCGACAGGGACTCGTCGTTCATGAGCGATGACTTGAGGCAATTCCTGCTCTCATACGGGATTGCCTCTAGTAGGACCACGAGTTACAACCCGAGGGGTAATGGACAGGTGGAACGAGAGAATGCTACAGTCTGGAAGGCTGTCTTACTGGCGTTGAAATCCAAAGGTCTTCCAGTCTCCCGTTGGCAAGAGGTGCTCCTTGATGCGCTTCACTCTATTCGCTCCCTCCTGTGTACGGCAACCAATGCTACTCCCCACGAGAGGATGGTCTCATTCCCTCGGAAGTCTTCCTCGGGGATTTCTTTACTGTCTTGTTTGACGTACCCAGGACCCGTCTTCCTGCGGCGACATGTAAGGGCCCGCAAGTCCGACCCCTTGGTCGAACAGGTCCATCTCCTCCACGCCAACCCTCAGTATGCCTATGTGGCATACCCTGACGGGCGAGAGGACACGGTCTCGATCCGAGATCTGGCGCCAGCAGGGGACGTAGCAACCCCTGTCGCTCCCATACCCCCAGTAACAAACCCATTATCTCTCATTTCTTCCCCGGACACGGCGCGGGCAGCATCGAGACCATTGCTTAACCATTTTACTCCCATGTACTGCTTGCCTGAGCCCAGAAGATGGTCGCCACCGCAGGGCGTGTCAGGATCCCCTGGACTACCGTCACCTCAGGGTCAACCGGCCTGTGAGTCCGTGGAAGAACAGCTGGATGCCGTTTTGGGGAGAACGCCACCGCAAGTGCCTACTCCGGTGTCACCGCCGGTATTGAGGAGGTCACAACGACGGTGCGGTCCCCCTGACCGTCTGAACTTATAGACTGCTGACATTTTATTCTGGTTTTCGTACCCCGCCGGCCTTTGTTTTCAAAGGAGGGGTGAATGTGGTGAACCATCGTTGGTTCCCACTGGATAGTGCTGAGCCAGGGGCCGGCCAGGACTACAAGGATGTACATATGTTACTGTTGGGTTGTGCTATTGTTGCTGTTGGGTTAGGGTGGGGTTGTTACACCTTTGTATGATAGTGTTGTGGCACATCCCAGTCGGGCTCCGCCTCCTGGGAGAGGTATAAGAGTCCCTGCTCTGGCCGGGACCCCTTCAGTCTGGGATAGTGTACATAAGTTCTTATAGCTTCATTAATAGTAAATAAAAGCCTTCATTTACTGAGCTTCGAGCCTCGTGTCTAAATTGATGCGCATCAGCGCTGTACTATTCTATGTTCTATGTTCTATTAATCATTAGCCTAGGATAAACAATCCTGTATTTTTGGTGGGAAGGCAATAATATGATAACATTAAAAAGTGGAACATTTTAGTTCAAATTCAATCACTTGTCAGCTATGTTAACAGGCTGCATCTGAATACTGACAGAGATTGCAGAACCAGCTAAATAAATTCCCCAGTTAAGAAATGTTATATTTAGTTCCAGCACCAATTCCCATGCCTGATGTTGGCATCATTCCCAATTTGCAGCTTTTTCCATTACGATACAAACAGTCGGCAATCACAGTGCTCTCAGCTGTAAGTATTAGTTATGGGGAACCTTTTAATACTCAATATACAAACAGATAAGTAACAGATGTCGGTTAACGAATAAATGCCAACGAATGGAACTAGTTTTAAATTTTGGTTTGTCATCCGGCAAAATGAGCCAATGTGCTCTGTGTGAGAAAAGAGTGAAACCATTTGAGGCCTTGGATTATTTAAGTGGAACCAACAAACTCTGGGAGCCAAAGCGACATCACACTGTAAGGTCACTCAGGGTGGAAGGGTGTGGGAGGAGGGTAGGCAGAAGGGATAGATCTTAATCTATCTGAAAGCACAATGCTCAGGACTGACCAGGCGACACTCCAGTGCAGATTGTCATATACCATTACAATGTAGGGGTGACACAGTAGCACAGTGGTTAGCACTGCTGCCTCACAGCACCAGGGACCTGGGTTCGATTCCCAGCTTGGGTCGCTGTAAGAGCGGAGTCTGCACGTCCTGCCCATGTCTGCATGGGTTTCCTCCGGGTGCTCCGGTTTCCTCCCACAGTCCGAAAGATGTGCTGGTTAGGTGCATCGGCCATGCTAAATTCTCCCTCAGTGTTGCCCGAACAGGCGCCGGAGTGTGGCGACTAGAGGATTTTCACAGTAACTTCATTGCAGTGTTAATGTAAGCCTACTTGTGACTAATAAATAAACTTTAACTTTAATATAATTGCATATGCCTCATCATCAATGATTGAACTCAGACACCGAGTTAGGTGCTCTCTACAAAAGAGCTAGCAGATAAACATAATAGCTTTATCTTTTAACAATATCCCTGTTGCTGTGGCTTCAACTACAGCCAGCAACTGTAAGTCACGAGTTACCGATTTAATATTATTTCATGTTTCATTTCTTGAGCAGATATGCGCACCCAATTTTTAAATAGATCATTAGCAACTTGAGTGACACCATAGATTGCCTCGATGTTCTGGCTTCAAATGCAATACAAATTAATGGTGTAGAAGTCACCTGGTCCAACGGCTGTTAAATGTAAGATGTGTGTCAGTTCTCAGTAGGTAATGGCCCACAAAGCAACTCCATAATTTGCTTCTAAATTAACAATATCAGTCAGAAGTCACAGCTACCCTGCTGTGGGAATTGAAGGATTTCACATTCTTCCCTCATGCAGTGCCCTTCAAAGGTCAGGGTTAAAATGCATTGTTCAATAGAGCAAAGTTAGCTTCATTCTGCATATGTGTGTACTCGACGTGATCTAATGCTTGATGGCAATGAAGGACAAAATGTATTCCATAATGTACTGCACAGACAAAGCTCAAATTGCTCAGCATGAAAAAAACTAAAAAGGCCTAGCCAAACTGAAATAATCCAAATGTGGGCTAATAATGCTAAAACTTGCCTTTTCTCCATTTTGTATTACATGCACCTGATTCTCAAATGTTTTCAAGAAATAAGAATGGAACTCTAGGGCCGGAATTTTCTGACCATTCATCCCAGCGGAATGTCCCCATCCCACTGCTGTGAATGGAGATTTGGCTTGTCACCAAATTCTCTGTCTTTGCTGCAGCAGGAGTGTTACATGAATGGGCGGTAAGATTGTGCCCTTAATGTCAGGGTCATGGGTTTGAGCCACAGATTGGACACCATTGGTTTTGGGGTGGCATGGTGGCACAGTAGTTAGCACTGTGGCCTTACAGCACAAGGGACCCAGGTTCCAGCCTTGGGTAACTGTATGGAGTATGCACGTTCTCCATGGGTTTCCTCCAGGTGATCAGATTTCCTCCCAAAGTTTAAAGATGTGCAGGCTCAGTGGATTGACCATGTGAAATTGTCCCTTAGTGTCCTAAGGTGTGATTAGAGGAGTCAATGCAGGGAATGTAAGGGATAGGGTGGGGGTTGTGGATAAGATGCTCTGTCAGAGAATCGGTACAGACTCGATCGGTCAAATGGCCTCCTTCTGCACTGCAGGGATTCTATAAGACAAACAACTTTTAAAATCTTCAGGATTTATATTGCATCTGCTGTTTGCAAATAAGAAAGAAAATAGCTAGCATTTGTATAGCATCTTTCACATCAAGACAAAGTACTTTACAGCCATTGATGTTATAGGCTGTTGTGTAGAGAAATGTAGCAGCCAATTTGTGCACAGCAAGGTCTTACAGTTATAAATGTGATAAATGTCCAGAAGTCAGTTTTCAGGTTATTTTTCAAAGGAACAAATATGGGTTAAAATACTTGGGGAATTCTCCTTGCTCCTCTCTGAATAGTGCCACGAGCTCCTTGCCATCCACCTGAGTGAGCCAATGGAGGCTATTTATTTAAAAGGTAGAACTGCTGACAATCCAATACTGTTTCAATACCACGCTTAGCTATTAGCCCAGATTACATGCTGAAGTCCTGAAAAGGATTGATCCCGCCACTTTCAAACTCCTGGTGTAATCACTGAACCAAAGCTAATACAAATTAATTAGCTGTAACAGCAGAAGTTATGTTACTATTCCATGGCGGTGACAATGACAGGAGCAAAAGGAATATCATGGAACGCAGCAGGGGAAGAAACACACTAGTGACTGGCGCTTATTAAAGGTGACAATAGAATGAGAGATGGAACTGACACATTTGCACTGCATCGAAGTGTGAAACAATAATGAATGAGATACAACCTGGGGAAAGTGGTGAGCTGTTGGAGTTTGCTAATATTTGGGTGCAGAGGTGATATTGAATAACTGAAAGGATTTCTAATCTATGGCTAGAAACAAAAAAGCAATGATTGGAATATAACTAGTACTAGAAATGAATCACAATTAATTCAGCGTTGAAGCAGGAATATATTATTTTGACTCATCATCAGAACTGATGAGAATCTAAAATAATCTGTTATTATCTGAGCTTCTTGGGATTCAGAGCTTTCTTTTTACCTGCAATAAATAAGTGGGGATTCTTTTGTCTGTGTGTCAACCAGCATTTGCATTTTGATTTTGGAAGTTTGATTAAATGAGTGACATTTACCAGCCTTCACGATATTAAGATTCGCCAAAATAAAAATAGATCTTTTTCGACTGACAGTGTGCTATATTCATCATTTTGTCTTAGAGTTCCCTTTACTTTGGCCACAGAGATACACATCATCTGGGCACAAGTCACTAAACGCATCAAGGAATTTGGGGTGTCAGTAAGTTACCTACGTACCTATAATATCCTTGATCTCCTACAGCTGTCTATTAAACCTACTGCTCGAACAAACTAAACTGGTTAATTATGCAACAATGGATTCAGAGTATCCACTTTTTACAAGGGTTCCCTCATAATGTGGTTTGAATTTCAGGTTCATCTAGAAACAAAATCAGTCTCCATGTGTTTATTGCAATATTTCGAGCATTAAAATATCCTTCTTGCTCTGTATTTTCTATCGAATACATTTTTTATGGTATTGGCAAAAGTTAAATGCAAATTGGAAAGATTCCAATTGATTGCTTTCCAAATGATTGAAAGGCAATGGGAAACTATCAATTCAATGGGACTAATTGGATAACTCCTTCAAATAATTGAATCACCTTTTTCTGTGCTCCATAATTCTACGATTCTATATTTCACCTGATGAACATGATTGATGGTTACATTGATCGAAAGTATAATTTTCACACTTAAAGAAGAGATTTACGGGGATGATTTTTAACCTTAACATATGGGTAAGCTTTTACAGTCAGTTTGCAAAGGAGGAGAACAGAAATCAATCTTTCATTAGTTTTACATTTACTCACAAAGTGAGACAGGATATGTGTATAGCGGCTAACTATACAACTGTTAGGAAAAAAGTACACTTTACATTTATAATTGTGTCTTAACATCATTCTAGATTCACTTAAAGTTTTGTTTGAGAGCTGGATAGCCTCGAGGCCCCATTGATACATATGCATTTTTAATGAGGTTTTATGGCTCTTGAAGTGAAGAGATGGGTTACAAAGGAGTTAGTAGCATTTCCAACTTTTTGTCCAGTGTTATACAACTCATTTTTCTTGTTCAGTAAATGTTTTATTCTTTGTGTTAGAGGTGCACTGGCAGACTCTTGTGAATGTGTTCAGTAACTGAGCTCCACAGTTTCTACAAAAGAAAGTTAGGCTCTATCAAGGCAGGTTTCTCTGTCCTGCCCAGTATCAAAATCAGCTTGGGTCATAACAATAACATGCCACCGGTTTCAATGAGCATCTCTTTAGATGTGCACAACTATTAACTATCAACTGCCTCCATCTGTGGACACCTAACTTTCATTTATACAGTCAACAGATTAATTTATCTTTCTTTAAGTAAACTTAGTAATATTCATAGGTAACATTTCAAAACAAATCAAGAAAATAAAAGTGATTTTCCATTTTCTCTATAAAGCATTATATTACAAGATGCCCCTCTTCCAAGATCACTAATGATAATTTGTTATAAGCATTCCTTTTCCTGAAGAAATCAGGTAATTGGTTTAATTTTGATCTTGGAGATTTTTTTCAATCATTTATTTCTTGTTAGCAAGGTCAATCTTTCATCTTTTTTCACTTACACTTTTTATCGAGTGAAGGTTAACCCACAGGGGAATGATTATCAATGTAACATTCCATGGGAAAGCTGTTTTCAGTACAGCCTCATATAGAATTCTCCCTAAAATATTTGATAAATATAATCCATGACTTCCATGTGTGGCTAGGTGACCCATGACCTCCAGGATTGATCCAGAAATATTTATCTTTATCATGAGCATAGATAAAAACTCAAAGTATTGAAGCCAAGTTTAAACCCAGCCAGACTCTACAATCTGCATAAGATAAACACAAAATACTGCGGATGCTGGAATCTGAATCAAAAAGAGAGAAATACTGGAAAATCTCAGCAGGTCTGACAACATCTGTGGAGAGTAGAGCCAAAGTTTCGAGTCTCGATAACTCTTTGTCAGAGCTGAGAGGAGAGTCAGCAGAGATTTATACTATGTGTGTAGGGAGGGGTGCTGGAATTGGACAAAGGGAATGTAAATGAGCACGCAGAAGGCTGAGAAAGTGTTGAAAGTGTCCATTAAGTGATCAGAATGCGTAAATGGCAAAACAAAGGTACAGCCTGCTAAAGGACTCTGAGTAATATGGCAGTTGGCCTGAAGAAGAGGGGATGGAGGAGGGCAGGGTGGGTGGGGGGCGGGGGGCGGGGGGGTGGAAAGAAGGAGAGCGATAAAATGGAGAATGAAATAAAACAAATGCTTAACCAATTCCATTGAATTTTTTTTCGAGAAGTGACAGGGTTAACGATGGTCATTCAGTGGATAGAATAAACATGGATGTTCAAAAGACCTTTAGTAAGGTAAGGTACAGCACAGCAGATTCATGATTAAAATCAGGGAAGGTGACGTCAGGGAACCAGTAGTAAAGAATCTGTCTGCGGCACGGTGACACGGTGGTTAGCACTGCCGCCTCACAGTGCAAGGGACCCGGGTCCAATTCTAGCCTTGGGTGACTATGCAGACTCTATACATTCTCCGTGTATCTGCTTAGGTCTTCAATAAGCTGTGCTCAAACAGATTATTAAGATTGCTGAGCCACAGCTTGGCCTCCTTAGTCACCATAATATGTGGCAGCGTGGATCTCATAGCTGTTTGTCTATCAATGGGGCGGCACGGTGGCACAGTGGTTAGCACTGCTGCTTCATAAGCCAGTGATTCCTAGCTTGGGTCACTGTCTGTGTGGGGTCTGCAGAGTTCTCCCCGTACCTGCATGGATTTCCCCCGGGTGCTCTGGTTCCGTCTCACAGTCTGAAAGACGTGCGGGTTAGGTGCATTGGCCATGCTAAATTCTCCCTCAGTGTATCCGAAGAGATGCCGGAGTGTGGCGACTGGGGGATTTTCACAGTAACTTCATTGCACTGTTAATGTAAGCCTACTTGTGACACTAATAAATAAACTTTAAAACTTTAAATTATTATCACTAAAGGAGACCATCTTGTACACAAATGTAAAAAAAAGTGATAAATAATGGCATGACATGTTTCAGGGATGTTACAAGAAGAAATTTAAATGACAATATATGTCCAATCTGGCAGAAGATATTTTATGACAGCTGGTGTATTTTAATTGGATTTGAATTATAAGACATTTGCCATTATGAATAAAAACCAATCTTTAGCAAAAAAGCACTTTTCAACATATCTGGTTTAAATCCTGATTCAGACATGACTGCTTTGCTTTCACTGTAATTAAAACACAAGATATAGGTTGTCGTACCAAGGTCGGCTGTACATAGCTGTTAGGCGAAGGAAATAAATTAGGATAATTTTCAATTTTTTTAAGAAGTTGATTAAATAATCTCTGTTGGAAACATGAACCCAGTGGCAAAATCCTGCAAAGCGAGTTCCTGTGATTTAATAAGAAAAAAACATAACACAGTGGTGAATTCCTGCCGGGGAAAGGAAGGTGGCGAAGTGTGTGAGGAATTAAAGCATCTCAGCGAAGGCACTCTCATAAATTAATGTCACCCTGTTGACGTGAGAAGCAAGAGTATTGAGAATACCACAACTCAGTGCAAAAACTTTGACAATTAAGTACAACCACACACGGAATAAACTACAACAAAGAGGGAATTATTTTGTGTTATATTTTCTGCATCAAAACACAAATTGGGTGAATCGATACCTCAAAAGAAGCACAGCAAAATGTTGGGAACATGTACTCGATTGGTTGAGGAGCCTGTCTGCTATCCTTGGCTAATTCCCAAAACATTGGGAAATATCAGGAGAGACAAAAACCTTTTGGGACTGTTAAGAAAATGATCTGTCCTCTCTGTCAGCCTGTGTCTGTCAGTCAGTCTGTCAATCTATCTACTAGGCAACCTATTAAAGGTCTTGAAACAATTGTTTTTTATTCACAAACTCCATCTTTCTTTTTTTTGCAGAAGCCAATATTTCGGCCTTCCGAAAGGATTTCTGTATGTCTATCCCCCCCTATCCACCTTGCCTGCTTTCCATTATCTCTTAGCGCTGGACAAGGTATTTGCCAAGACTCGCTTCCACAGCCACATTTCCTTCCTCAGTAACTGTCTTCATCTCTGACTTACCCCTCGTGGATTTCAACACAAATTCCACCCCGCATGTAATCTCCAGGATTACAGGTACCTCCAGGATATACAACATTCTTTGAACTGCTGTTCTCACTGCATCCTGAAAACCACACTCAGTGCCATGCACTGCCAGATGAAGACACTTGGCATCTCTCTCCAGCAGCACCATCTTACTCTCTCTCAAAGCTGTCCCTGTCCCCAATTTCATTTCATCCTTTGCGTCATTCGATGTCTTAACGAGAAACTTTTCCTGTTTCTTGCAGATGCTAAGGAACGCAAACTTCAACAACTTATCAACACCTCTGTCCATTCTAGGCCCTCCACCAGTCCCAATCCCTCGAACCCCACCTTTTCTAGCCCCAGCCCTTGCCATGTGTTCACCATATCCTCTGACCTTCCCCTGAGGCTGAGCGTGCTGTTCTCAGCAAAGGACTCAGTTTCGTATCCTTACCTCCTCACCTCAATAAATTCCGGGCTCAACATGATGTTGAACTCTTCTTTCATCATCTTCGTCTCCGTGCCCAGTTCTTTGGGCAAGAGTCCTCCCCGCATTCCACAGATCCACTCACGTGACTCCAACATTCTGCCTCCAATTGCAAACCCCTGCTGGGACAATGACCTAACCTCAATCTTTTCATTGGAAACTGTCGACAGGACATTGGCCATTTTAATTTTTCTGCCCCCCTCACCCATTCCAATCTCTTTTCTTCCGAACTTTCTGCTCTTCATTCCCTCAGGATCAAACCTAACTTTGTCATCAAGTCTGCCGACAAAGGGGGTGCTGTTGTTGTCTGGTGTACTGACTTCTATCTCTCAGAAGCTGAGCGCCAACTCTCAGATACTTCCTCCTACCTCCCCCTGGACCACGGCCACACCACTGAACATCAAGCCATTATCTCCACCCTCACTGACCTCATTTCCTCCGGATGCCTTACCCCTACAGCTTCCAACCTCATAGTCTCCCAACCCCGGACAGCCCGCTTCTATCTACTTCCCAAAATCCACAAAAATGACTGTCCTGGTGGGCCCATTGTGTCAGCATGCTCCTCCCCACTGAACTTATTTCCTCTTGCCTTGACTCCATCCTCACTCCCTTGGTCCATTCCCTCCCCACCTACATCCGACATTGCTATGATGCCCTGCATCATATGGACAGCTGCCAGTTTGCAGGCCCTAACTGCCTCCTATTCACCATGGATGTGCAATCTCTCTACACCTCCATCCCACACCAGGATGGCCTGAGAGCTTTTTGTTTCTTTCTTGAAAAGCGGCCTGAACAATTCCCATCCACCACCACTCTCCTCCGCTTGCCTGAACTCGTTCTATCTCGCAACAACTTCTCCCTTAACTCTTCTTACTTTCTCCAAATCAAAGGAGTGGCAATGGGTACCGCATGGGTCCTCGCTACACTTGTCTTTTTATGAGGTATGTGGAACATTCCTTGTTCCAGGCCTACTCAGGTCCCCTCCCACAACTCCTTTACTGGTACATCGATGACTATTTTGGTGCCGCTTCATGCTCTCATTCGGATCTGGAAAAATTAATCCACATCGCTTCCAGTTTCCACCCCTCCATCACCTTCACCTGGTCCATCTCAGACATTTCCCTTCCCTTCCTTGACCTTTCTGTCTCCATTTCCATCAATAGACTATTTATCAATATCCATTACAAGCCCACTGACTCCCAGAGCTATCTGGACTACAGCTCTTCACACCCCACATCCTGTAAGGACTCCATCTCTTTCTCTCAGCTCCATCGCCTCTGTTGCATTTGTTCCGATGATGCCATTTTCCAAAGTGGTGCTTCTAATATGTGCTCCTTTTTCCTCAACCGTGGATTCTCACCTACAGTTGTTGACAGAGCCCTCAGCAGCGTGCAGTCTATCTCCCGTGCCACGACCCTCACCTCTCCCCTCCTTCCCAGAACAAGGATAGAGACCCCTTTTTCTCACATCTCCGGATGCAAAGCATAATCCTCCGCCAATTTCACCAACTCCAGCGTAATGCCACCACCAAACACATCTTCCCTTCATTCTCTCTGTCAGCATTCCACAGAGATCATTCCCTCTGGGATAACCTAGTCCACTCTTCCACTATATCCAACACCTCTCCCGTCATTCATGGCACCTTCTCATGCAATCGCAGAAGGTGTAACACCTGTCCCTTTACCTATTCCATGCTTACCATCCAAGGTCCAAAACACTCATTCCAGGTTAAGCAGCATCTCACTGGCACCTCTTTCAATTTGGTGTATTGCATTCGCTGCTCCCAATGTGGTCTCCTCTATATCGGAGAGACCAAGCTTAGACTGGGTGATCGCTTTGCTGAGCACCTTCGGTCTGTGTGCAACCAGGATCCTGACCTTCCGGTTGCTTATCATTTTAACACACGATCCTGCTCCCATGCCCACATGTCTGTCCTTGGCTTGCTGCAATGTTCCAATGAAGCTTAACGCAAACTAGGTGAACAGCATCTCATCTTCTGGCTAGACACTTTACAGCCTTCCAGTCTCAACATCGAGTTCAACAACTTCAGATGATTAGCACTACTCCACCTCGACCCCTTTGTTTTCATTTTATTTAATTTTTTACTGTTCTCTACCTTTTATTTCTTTATTGTCTTTATTTTTCTTCCCCCTCTCTTTCCCTCTATCCCCCTGTCTTTACCTTTTCTTCCCCTTTCCTCCATTTCTCAATTTTACCTCTCTCCCACCTCTCTCCTCCCTCCCCCCAACATCTTCATCTGTCACAGCTTACCCTCTGATTTCAGCTTCTCTGCCGTTTGGCCATTCACACCCTTTATTCTCTCTATGGACTCTAGCAGCCTTTCTCCTTGTTTTTGTGACTTTCATTCCCTCACACTGCAGTGTAAATATCTCCCACTTTCTATGCCTTTTAGCTTTGACAAAGGGTCATCTGGACTCGAAACATCAGTTCTTTTCTCTCCTTACAGATGCTGCCAGACCTGCTGAGATTTTCCAGCATTTTCTCTCTTTGGTTTTAGGCCTTGATGGGGTCAGGCAGGAAGGTGGGCAGTGTGTAAATTTGCAAAGCCGGCTGGATTGCTGGCTTCATCCCCATGCACCTGGTCTCCGCCCCAGGACATTTTGCCAGGATCAGGGTATGGTGTCGAAAGGGCTACACCCCTGCTCCCACTAGCAATGGGTAGTTAATCGGTAATGATTTATAAAAGTCTCTTGTTAGAGGCCTAGTGGAATTTTTCAGCCTGGATGCAGGCTCCCAGCCTCAGGCTGGGGCCCAGTATTCCGGGAAGGCTTCGGAGGCCCTATCCATATCGGTGGCTTCAGCTGCAGCCGCAATTGCAGGCCACACTGGGAGAGGTCCACTTCACATTGGTGGTCCAATTGCTGTAGACATGTCTTATTTAAAACTTGCTGCTGTCTCGGCAAAGCAGCCAGCATAATTAAGGACTTCATGCACCCCGGACATTCTCTCTTCCACCTTCTTCTATCGGGAAAAAGATACAGACGTCTGAGGTCATGTACCAACCGACTCAAGAACAGCTTCTTCCCTGCTGCCATCAGGCTTTTGAATGGACCTACCTTGCATTAAATTGATCTTTCTCTACTCCCTAGCTATGACTGTAACACTGCATCTGCACTCTCTCCTTTCCTTCTCTATGAACAGTATGCTTTGTCTGTATAGCGTGCAAGAAAAAATACTTTTCACTGTATGCTAATACCTATGACAATAATGAATCAAATCAAATCAAAAAAATCAAAAAACAGCCTGGTGACTGTCCCCACACAGTACAGGCTGATGATCCAAGTTTGGGCTTGATGGTGAGGTTCTGACAGCTGATAAGGAATTCCTGTCTCTATGGTCAGAAACTATTTAGTTGCCTAATCACAACATTAACACGACACTTACTGATATCAAAGAAACAACTCAAATTTGTTTTCAGAAACTTAAATATTCTTCAACATAGTGCTTATTTTTTTTTAACATTGACAGCAAGTCAGCATTGATTTAATAACCGAATACACATTTCAATGTTGGAACAGATCAGCTAGACAATAAGGAATTATATTCTTTAATACATTTTCTGAGCTCAGGAAGAAGGATCTATGTTTAAACTGAGATATTGTAAAGCTAGTAGAATGAATGAATCCTGCATTTTGAACATTTGGAGGTATTGAGGAACAACGACTGACGTTGCAGACTGTTCAAAACAGACTTATTGATTGATGACAATTTTAATATGAGGCACTATTCAAGCAATGTGAAATGTTGAGTAGTGTTTATGAATGCGTATGCTGAAGTATATTGGATAAATACTTCCTATGTATGTTTCAGATAAGAACATAAGAACTAGGAGCAGGAGTATCTGGCCCGCAAGCCTGCTCCGCCATTCAATAAAATCGTGGGTGATCTTTTCGTGGACTCAGCTCCACTTACCCGCCCGCTCACCATAACCCTTAATTCTTGTACTGTTCAAAAAGTTATCTATCCTTGCCTTAAAAACATTTAATGAGGTAGCCTCAACTGCTTCACTGGGCAGGGAATTCCATAGATTCACAACCCTTTGGGTGAAGAGGTTCCTCCTCAACTCAGTCCTAAATCTCCTCCCCCTTATTTTGAGGCCATGCCCATGAGTTCTAGTTGCCTGTGGAAACAACTTCCCTGCTTATATCTTATCTATTCCCTTATATGTTTCTATAAGATCTCCCCTTATTCTTCTGAATTCCAACGAGTATAGCCCCAGTCTACTCAGTGTCTCCTCATAAGCCAATCCTCTCAACTCCGGAATCAACCGAGTGAATCTCCTCTGCATCCCCTCCAGTGCCAGTATATCCTTTCTCAGATAAGGAGACCAAAACTATACACATTATTCCAGGTGTGACTCACCTGCACCTTATACAGCTGCAACATAACCTCGCTATTTTTAAACTCCATCATTCTAGCAATGGACAAAATTCCATTTGCTTTCTTAATTACCTGCTGCACCTGCAAACCAACTTCTTGTGATTCATGCACAAGGACACCCAGGTCCCTCTGCACAGCAGCATGCTGCAATTTTTTACTATTTAAATAATAGTCCATTTTGCTGTTATTCCTACCAAAATGGATAATCTCACATTTACCAACATTGTACTCCATCTGCCAGACCCTCGCCCAATCACTTAGACTATCTGTATCCTTTTGCAGACTTCCAGCGTCCTCTGCACACTTTGCTCTGCCACTCATCTTAGTGTCATCTGCGAATTTTGACACACTACACTTGTTCCCAACTCCAAATCATCTATGTAAATTGTAAACAATTGCGGTCCCAACACTGATCCCTGAGGCACACCACTAGTGGCTGATCGCCAACCAGAAAAACACCCATTTATCCTCACTCTTTGCTTTCTGTTAGTAAACCAATCCTCTATCCATGCCAATATATTACCCGTAACACCGTGCACCTTTATCTTATGCAGCAGTCTTCGGTGCCGGCACCTTGTCAAATGCCTTCTGAAAATCCAGATACACCACATCCACAAGTTCCCCATTGTCCACTGCGCATGTAATGTTCTCAAAGAATTCCACCAAATTATCAAACATGGCCTGCCCTCCATGAACCCATGCTGCGTCTTCCCAAGAGCGAACCTGTTACAGAATTCCCTGGGACATAAAGTCGGAAGAAACAAGTTGTTTCCTTGCATTCATTTACTGACTGCATGCAACTTTCTGTCTAAAATGTCCAGATGTGAGCCCCAAAGTGTAATGATTGACTAGAAAATCTGCATTTATTTCTGACAGAATAATAAGATTCAAGAAGGGTGCCAATCAAATGAAAACCAAGCAGCACCACTTAACCGAGTTAATGTTTCAGGTCAATGACCTCTCTTTAGAACTAATCTGAAGAAAGGTCACGGACCTGAAACGTTACCACTGTTTCTCTCTTTACTGACATTGCCAGGGATTGTGGCGTGGGGTAATACACAAAGAAGCCTTAAATCACAACACTGATTTATTAAACAACAGCACGAACGATATATATATATATATATATATAATATACGTATATATCTACAAGCTTGACACAGGTACAGCTCTTATCCCATTGACTCCTCAGCTCACATTGTGTGTTCCACCTAACTGGGCTTGCGGCCTAACACTCGATAGGCCAATGTTCACACGCTCCATTCCGAAAAGTCCTGGGTCACGTGACTCAAAAAGGATCGCCCCTTAAAGGGACCATGTTATCATATCAGGTCTGCTGAGTATTTCATGCATTTTTTGTTTCTATTTTGGATTTCCAGCATCCGCTGTATTCTGCTTTTGTACCAATACTTTTGTATCGTGCCTCTCACATAGCACAATCTATCAGGGTACTTAGTAATGAGAAGAAAAGAGAACCAAGAAGAATGAACAAAGAAATTGAAAGGGTGCAGAGGAGATTTACAAGGCTGTTGCCTGGATTGAATGACATGCCTTATGAGGATAGGCTGAGGGAGCTCGGTCTTTTCTCCTTGGAGAGACGTAGGATGAGAGGAGAACTAATAGAGGTAAATAAGATGTTGAGAGGCATAGATCGGGTGGACTCTCAGAGGCTTTTTCCCAGGGTGGAAATGGCTGCTCCGAGAGGACACAGGTTTAAGGTGCTGGGGGGTAGGTACAGGGGAAATGTTAGGGAGAAGTTTTTCACACAGAGGGTGGTGGGCGAGTGGAATCAGCTGCCGTCAGTGGTGGTGGAGGCAAACTCAATAGGGTCTTTTAAGAGACTCCTGGATGAGTACATGGGACTTAATAGGATGAAGGGTTATAGGTAGGCCTAAAAGGTAGGGATATGTTCAGCACAACTTGTGGGGCCGAAGGGCCTGTTTTGTGCTGGAGTTTTTCTATGTTTCTATGTTCTTCTATGTTTCTAAATTAATATGAAAAGCCTAAGGATATAGGACGAGATGTTCCAACCCTGTTGTGATGGGACCCACAGTGGGAGATTCGGCGACCTACATAAATGTCCATTGGCAAATCCGGGCGATCCTGATGGTGGGTGGGGCTGGAAAATCCCACCCATTGTCACGGAAACACACCAATAGGGATTTATTTTACAGAAAATTGTATTTTTGATCAGCTATATTGAAAGGTGCTGAAAATAAGCACACAGGCAAAATTCAGTTTCTTAAATGGTCTATTCTGAATTTATAAGTGGGAAGATGCCTCTTAACACATGGGTAATGTAAATGGAAAATGCTGGAGATACTAAGAAGGTCTGTCAGCACCTGTGGAGGGAGAAACAGTGTTAACTTTTCAGGTCTGTGGCTTTTCTTCAAAGACTGAAAACATTAATCCTGTTTTGATGCAAATTGTTTCCAACATTTTCCGTTTTGCTTCATACTTCAGGCAGCTGTATTATTTTGCCTTTTATATTTATCTGGGTAAAACATTTAATTTCCTTCAAAAAACACATGAGTTCTTTAGTGCTTGAACCATTTCATTCCAAGCCTTCAATGCCATTGCTTATGTGTTTCCGCAAGCTTGCGGAAAAATTCTGAGAGTGCAATCTTATGTCATAGCAGTCAGAAAACGGGTGAGTTTCAGGCCTGTTGTTTGGGCGAGTTTGTAAATGCAATCTGACCATACTGTCACATTTTCGGACAGAAGTGCAATTCTCAGTGGTTGGGGGACAGAGCCTAAGCTCACCGCTGAAGCCGGCTGCAGACTGCTTGGGGCACCATTGCGCAGGCACCCTGATCTCCCAGTGAACTGGGAACACCCCGCACCCCCCCTCCCCCCCAATGGCAACACAGGTCTCCAACATTGTGACCCTCCTGAGGAGTCCCCCTTCCATGGCCCACCTCTGCATGCCCCCTTTTGCCAATCACCCTCCCGCTTTCTCCTATAACCTCTCCCTTTGCCAATCACCCCCTTCTACATACTTCCCCCTTTGCTGATCAGTCCCCCTGTGCCAATCAGCCCCCTTTGTACATGCCTGCTGTAGAGCTTCCCCCACTTGCTACCCCCCCCAGTCCCCGAGGAGCTCACCCCGCCCAACTACAGAGCTCCCGCTCTTGCTTCCACCCACATCATAGCCCACAACCCTTAGGCCCCACCTCCTTAGCACTGCCACTGGCACAGTTATGGTGCTCAGTGCACAGTGCCAGGGTGCCCAATGGACAGTGCCAGGTGTTCAGAACCAGGGTGCCCGGTGGGCACTGCCAGGCTAGCATTGCACGATGGGCACTGCCCAGCCATACCCCCATTTGAGGGCTTTAATGTTCTCCAATCCCTCCGGTGTGGCCATTACATCTGGTGTGAGGTCCAGCCGATGAGGTGACATGTGTGTGAGGCTGTAAACTGTGCCAAATGCATCAATGTCATTAAATCCCGCAGGCAAAACAGTGCTGGTTGCATTGCATGTGCCGTGAAAATGGGCATGAGCCTGGGTCACTTCGCACACAATCTTACCACCTCACCGCACCAATTGATGTGTGGGATGGGATCAGATATTATATAAACACAGGTATGATTGGTCTCTGATGTATTTTTATACACAGAACCATAGAATCCCTACTGTGCAGAAGTATGCCATTCAGCCCATTGAGTCTGCACTGTCTCTCCAAAAGGACCACCCTCCTCGCACCCCACCCCTCACGCACCCTCCCCCCCCCCCGCCTCCCACTCCACCCACCTCCCCAAATCCCCCATCACATTAACATTGCACATTTATCATAGCCAATCTACCTAACCGACATATCTTTGGACATTTAAGAGGCAATTTAGCAGGCCAATCCACCTAACCTGCACATCTTTGGGCTGTAGGAGGAACACAGTAAGAAGTTTAACAACACCAGGTTAAAGTCCAACAGGTTTATTTGGTAGCAAAAGCCACACAAGCTTTGTGGGAGGAAACCAGAGCACCCGGAGGAAACCCACGCAGACACGGGGAGAATGTACAAACTCCAATATTCAATTATATGCACCAAAATGAAGGGCATTGATGTAAGAAATCTAAGTACAATAAGAAAAAGAGTACGGAAAATTGAAAATCTGCTCAGACATTTATTAGAATGTTTGTGTGTGTATTTTCTTTATATATGTTATGCGGACATAATACAAATGGAGACTGTTGGTGAACAATGTCTGAAATGAGCTTATTAAATTAAATTTGTACAGAAATAATAGTGCAAACATCATCGAAAATTGTGGCTTTTTAAAAGCTCGTACACCGTTCTGTTTGAAATTCTTTTCGCAAGTTATGTGAATTTTAAGAAATGGGGTGCATAGGGAGTTGGTACAAAAAAAAATCACATTAAGTTGCTGGCACTGTGGCAAAGTCATTATTGAATATTCTGCTATTCACAAGAGGGCAGGTACCGCAAAAAATAATGTTTTGAATGTTCTGCAAATCCTTGCGTGAATAAATGATGTATTGGTGAATTACTCTTGACACTTCCTCAAAGTCTCAATGACACATCAATTTGTTATTAATATACAAATGAAACCCAACAGACTGGTGGGATGATGCATAACTAAAAGTTGCCAAAATGTTAAAAGTCTCTGAGGAACCTGTACATTAATGTAAAATTCTGCAAGTGGTAAGATGTTCGCTGAATGCCTCGTGAACTCAAGTCAGGTTTCCAGGAGAAATTAGATTGCCTGATGTCTGTAGGAGACCAAGATATTGCACTATATCACCGCAAGAAGCAGGATTTTCAGACTAAACCCTACATCTAATTAAAGAGTGAAAGAACATGGCACAGAACTTGAACAAAAGAAATTACATGAGAGACAAGAAAACTGCATGAGGGGTCTCGGAACAGAGGGTGATAAGATAATTGGGAGGAGGCTCATGTGGAAAATTAACACCTATATAGGCTGGTTGGGCCAAATGGTCTGTTTGCGTGCTATGCATTTTATATTGCATTGCAATGAATTCTTCTGAATCCCTACCTTCATGACTTCTGCTCTTGCCTTTTGAATGCTTCACAGCAAAATGTAATGAAAAATAAGAATGTCCAATGAATGCCACGTAATGTTATGTGAATCTTGTCTCTCTTTCACACTCAGAGAAGCTAAGCAATATAAACCGGTGGACAGCTAATGCCATTTTTAAATCCTAAAAGGCAAATAGAACAAATCCAGAGAATTATAGACCAGTTTGTTTAATGTCAACAGTAGGAAGGGCATTGGAATCTTTGCTCAAGATGCAACAAACATAGATCCGACAATCAAATATATTACAAGTAGTCAGCATAGATTGCACAAAAGAAATATTATGCTTGACTAATTCCACTGATTTTTTTTTGAGAAGTGACAGATAGGATCAACTATGGTTATTCAGTGGATGTAATAAACATGGATGTTCAAAGGTAAGGTAAGTACAACATAGCAGATTCATGATTAAAATCAGGGATGGTAGAGTCAGGGAACCAATAGCAGCAATTGTGTGTGTGGCATGGTGGCACAGTAGTTCGTACTGCTGCCTCCCAGTGCAAGGGACCCAAGTTCAATTCCAGCCTTGGGTGACTGTCTCTATGGAGTTTCTGAGTTCTTCCTGTGTCTGCATGGGTTTCCTCCGGGTGCTCCAGTTTCCTCCCACAGTCCAAAGATCTGCAGGTTCAGTGGATTGGCAATGATAAATTCCCCTTAGTGTCCCAAGATATTGTAGTTTAGGGAGATTAGCCATGGTAACAGAACGAAGTCAAGGGGATAGGGTAGAGGGGAGGACCTGGATGGGCTGTTCTTTCAGAGAGTTGGTGCAGGCTTGATGGCCGAAAGGTTTCTTTCTGCACTCAAGACGGTATAGGCTGATACAACAATTCAGGACTTCGAGAATTTTATACTGTTAGAGGCGCTAATCAACATCTTCTCAACACTTTCCAACTTACCTTGCGAACGTAAAAGATACTTGTCTCTCAACCAACAAAATTAAAACGTTATCTATCATTTTCACATGCCTGTTTGTGGGAGCTTGCTGTGGACAAATGCGCTCTGTGTTTTCTATATTGCCTCTGTGACTACACGTTAAAAATAATTCATTGGTTGTAAAGTGCCACAGTAGTTAACTTTTCATCTATCCTTGTACTGCTATTCTAATATAAAACTAAGAATGTCAGTTTCCTATCAATTTATATTTTTAAAAAAGGGGTCTGGATTTTAATCTGGTAGCGTGTTGTTTGGATGCAATGGGGTTTAAAACTGTCAAAATTAACAGTGTGTTGTATTGCGAGCTGGCTTCAATCTAACAACTTGGTCATTTGACTGGAGACCATTAGATTGTGCATGGGCAATCCCTTTTGTCAATTTCCATATGCTAATCACTCAAATCAAGCAATATTGACTTACTGTTTTCAGTTTAGCGCCAGGTCCACAGATTTCTTGAGCTTCCAGAAACTCACGAGTGAAATAAAGGCAAGTGCAGAGCAGCAACTGAGGGGGCTGCAGCAATACTGAGTATTTATCAGTATCCTTGAGTGAGATTGCTTCAGCTGTGATAACTTCAACATCCTGAACATGTTTCTTTTATCAATGAGAATGTTTTCTTTTAAACAGTCATATCATCAATAGACAGAGAGCCCCCCACTCTTTTCTTATTATAAAATGGCTTGTTCATAATATCTTTGCTGAGGGGTTACCTTTGTTTAATTTAGAGATTACGGGGTGCAATTTTCCAGGCTCGTTAGTCCCCTGGCAGGAATTATGTTGGCCCGGAGAATCTGGTGTCGGGCCAAAAATGGGTTTTGCGCCGGGGGTGAACCCATCGCCATTCACCCAACTCGCCCTGTGAGCCCTGATCAGGTTCCCACCCAGTCTGGGTTTTGGTTCATAGCTGCAGGCAGCTTCAAAACAGCTATGTGCTCTCAGGTTCTCCTTTATATAAACATTGCGGTTAGGAACTATGGGGGGTAATTCAGATGCATTCAACCAAGAAGGGAAAGATAAACACAGCATGCGGTGCACAAAAGATGAGGCTGTCAGTTGAAGGCTTGTTAAATTGTACTATTAAATTGAATGAAAGAAAAGGTTTCAAAGGAAAGCAAAAGCCTTCAAAGGATTTCCAAGGATTTATACTTTCTAGGATGGCTTGGAGACTAGGAATAAATGCAGTGTTAAATAAATGGGGCTGAGTGAGCAGCTGTGGAGGAGAAAATTTCCCCACAACCCCACCCCAGTGAAAGTGACCTCTCCTGTAAAAGGACGTGAAAGGGGTCTTCTTACACCTGCAGCTTCTGAGAGAGAGAAAAGGGAATCCCTTCTGCAGAATAGAGTGCTGCTGAGACTTGGAAGCCTGCCAGGAGGCCAGGGGAATGCAGATTAAGGGGGCTGTGCAAGGTTTGCACTGGGTGTCCTGAGAAGCTGCTCTTGAGAGGAGTTCCTGAGAAGGGTTCCTGAGTGGGGTTGTCTCTCTTGTGGGGAGGGGGGGGCTGCTGAGGCCTTTGGCTAAGGGTGGGCCGCGGGAAAGGGCACCTTCGTGCCTGCGTGTTGTGGGGTGGGGGAGCAGTGATCTGTTCTTTCTAGCCATTTCTGGTCTTTCTGATTCCTGGCGGCAGAGGTGTGAACAACGGGAAATGCTGTTGATAGCAGCAGGAGTAAAAGATCCTGCCACCAACCAATGGCAGGCTGCTTCTACCACTGCACATCATGCCACAGGGGTGAATGGGGGTGCGCTATGTGTTTAAATTCAGGAAAGCCTGTCAGAATGAGTTCTTTGCAATCAGCACAAAAGTGGTTAAACACAGTCGCTGCATTAATGCCTCTGTCCTTATAAATTTCAAAAAACCCTGTTATGATCAGTCGAGGAGTGAAACTGGTGGTAATATTTCAATAAGTAATGTTAGAATCATAGAATCCCTACCGTGCAGAAGGAGGCGATTTGGGCCATCGAGTCTGCACCGACCACAATCCCACCCAGGCCCTATCCCTGCAAACCCCAGGTATTTACCCTGTGAGTCCCCCGACACGAAGGGGCAATTTAAAAATGGCCAACCAACCTGACCCGCACATCT
The DNA here is from genome assembly GCF_964213995.1 of Mustelus asterias. Taxonomy (NCBI): domain Eukaryota; kingdom Metazoa; phylum Chordata; class Chondrichthyes; order Carcharhiniformes; family Triakidae; genus Mustelus; species Mustelus asterias. The sequence goes on from NC_135810.1 coordinate 24,779,864, forward strand.
TTGTTTCTCATTCGAAAGCTTTTTGTATATTTTATATAATCAGGTGAAGGCAGTTTCAGGACACAATCTCTGCTAAGAAACTAAGACATATCCCGTCCACCCAGCACCTTGAAAGCCTATGGGTGGAATTTTCCTGTCCCACCCACCACGGGACCATGCAAAGGTCTGTTGACCTCAAGTGGGATTTTCCGGCCTTGGGGTAAGCGCAGCCGGAAAATCCTGGCCAAAGGCTGGGAGGGCAGGCAGAGCTTGTGTAGGGGACAGGCACTCTTTGCTGCAAATTTCAAGTTCATGGCCCATTTGGCAACCAGTTTATGTCTGCAATCTGGTTTGTCCAGTCAGATTAATTACAGCACTAGCCAATCATATCCATTGTAACTGAGCTGGAGGATTTTCAAGCTCAGTGTCTTTAGAAATATTCTCAATTGTTTTCATCACATTGAGCATGAGATTCCCTTCCAATGATTTCACCCTCTCTGCAGCATACACCCATCACTCCCTCAATTACAAAGCTATAATGTGGAGATCAGAGTTCATAGCACTAACTATCTTTAAATACCAACAATTTTGTGACTAGTGGACTCGATGCGATTCTATTATCAGTTTATAGGTTTCTTTGCCTCATAGCTTTTGGTCAGGAGGTTGCAGGGAGAAAACAAACATTGGGCGTGATTTTACAGCCTCGCTGGACCCAACACTGGAAAATCCCGCCCGAGATCAATGGAACTTCCTATTGTCTGCCCCTCACCCGCTCTGATTCTCCTTGCAGGCGGGGTGGTAGAATTTTGGTGATTGAGTTAAAATTTGTAAGGCCAGTTCTGCATGACTATACATAGGTTTCCTTAATAATTTCCTGAGCAGATGAAGATGCTCTACCTGTTCTCCGTCCACTGCCTCGACTGCTCTCTGTCTCTACATCCAATCACTTACAAAACTAAGATAGCAATCCAGCTTAACACTCCATGTTTCTGTAATCAGTTAAATCCACTGAGGGGGTGATTAGTTTCTTCAACTTCACCAGCACCCTGTTAGCCAGCATTACCTGTTACCATCTCCCACGACATAGACGGAGGATTGCATTTTGGAAGATAAGTGGAATTGGATAAACCAAACTTTGAGGAAGCCATTACACAGCACATGGAACCCGCAAGGAACGTAGAAAACAAGGTAGACCAAGAAACACATGGAGGCGGGATACAGAAAAGGAATTGAGAGCCGAGGGCTGCACATGGCAACAACAGAAGCATTTCATCCAAAGTAGGATTAGATGAAGAGAATTTGTCCGTGGCGCTCATGCTCTGTCAGGGAGCGAAAAGGCTAAGAAGAAGAAGCTTAACACTGACACTAACTTAGGTGCAATTCATTCATTTATCTGATATTGTTTAATTGTAATTTTCTGATTTTGTTGGCAGTAGAGAAATCATCTCACCAGAAACATATATCAGAGATTTTGAGGACAGAGGTGGTGAAGCTTTTGGCGGGGGGTGGGAGGGGTGGGGTGGGGGCGGTGGTTGTTGGGCGGGTGGGGGGGGGGGTTGCTTTGGTGTAGACTTTACACCCCCACAATAGAAAAGAGTTTCAGCAGAACCCTAAATCGCCAATAATGTGAAATTGGACGGACTCCAGCTCGGTGTAAACGTGCCTGTTGCCGGTTTAACAGACTTGGCGGTATCTCTTCACTCTGGAGAGGCAGGCCCATGATTGTAATATTTAAATTAAGTTTCATTCCTCAGATTGTAGGGTACATTTATATTTTACAAGTGTAGTCCTGATTTCTCAGAGTTCGAGTCGAGCAGTTGGGGCAGGAGTGCTTCTTCATGGTGTCTCAAGCAAATTTTATGCTACAATTTTAAGGACCATGTTGCCAGACCCCCAACTCCCCTATCCCCCAACTCACCATAATCACTCTTGTCTCTTCCTACCATGCCTGAAGTGTTGGGTACATTTTGTGAAAGACCAAGAATTAATGTACATTATATTCTTAGAAGTGTGAAGCTCATTATCAAGGTACTCTCTATGCAATTCCTTAGATTTTATCTAATTTCATTTATCTCCACAAACACATGCTGGATTGACTGCCCTCTCAAGTCCCATTAATTGATGATAATCATGCCCTAGATTGACATTAACTGTTCCTTCTTCAGGAAGATGCCTGTGTTCCAGTTTTGAACCTTCACAAGTGGGTACAGATCAACTCTGATATTCATGACTCTCCTTGTTATCTGCTTCATTGTTTCTTTAATTAAATTTCCAATGTTTCAAGGTTAATTGGTTCCTTCCTCCAAGCTTGCCTACACTTTTTTGTTCGGGCTACAAATAGTTCTGATAGTTTCAAAGGTATTACTCACATGTCTTTTGTCCTCACATGTTCATGGTTCCATCAATTGAAAACAATTTGCAAGTAATTTATTTAAGTAACTATGGAAAGTAACTATTCTACATATCATAAAATAAAAGCATAATAGTTATAGGGGATTCAATTGTAAGGGGAATAGACAGGCGTTTCTGTGGCTATAAACGAGACACCAGGATGGTATGTTGCCTCTCTCGTGCTAGGGTCAAGGATGTCTCGGAGCGGCTGCAGGACATTCTGAAGGGGGAGGGCGAACAGCCAGTGGTCGTATTAAACGTTGGTACAAATGACATAGGTAAAAAAAGGGATGTGGTCCTAAAAGCAGAATACAGGGAGCTAGGAAGAAAGTTAAGAAATCGGATCTCAAAGGTAGTGATCTCAGGATTACTACCGGTGCCACATGCTAGTCAGAGTAGAAATGACAGGATATATCGGGTAAATACGTGGCTGAAGAGATGGTGTCGGGGGAGGATTTCAGATTCCTGGGGCATTGGGACCGGTTCTGGGGGAGGTGGGACCTGTACAAATTGGATGCGTTACACCTGGGCAGGACTGGGGCTGATGTCTGAGGGGAATTGTTTGCTGGAGCGGTTGGGGAGGGTTTAAACTAATATGCCAGGGGGATGGTAACCTATGTAAGGAGTCCGAGAAGGAGGGAGCAAGGACAAAACGTGGGGAGAAGGTTACAACTGCATCAAAAATGAGGGAAAAAGTTAAAAGGAAGGAGAACTCAGGAGATGTTATTAATGGAAGTGTTAGAATTCAAAAAGAAGGTACAAGAACTAGCATAAGGACACTTTATCTGAATGCTCGTAGCATTCGAAATGAGGTAAATGAGTTGATGGCACAAATCATTGCGAACGAGTATGATTTGGTGGCCATTACAGAGACATGGTTGCAGGATGGTCATGATTCGGAGTTAAATATTCAGGGATATCAGACTGTCCGGAGGGACCGACAGGAAGGTAAGGGAGGTGGTGTAGCTCTTATATTTAAGGATGACATCAGGGCGATAGTGAGAGATGATATACGTTCTACAGAAAAAAAGGTTGAATCCATTTGGGTGGAAATTAGAAATAGTAAGGAGAAAAAGTCACTGATAGGCGTAGTCTATAGGCCACCAAATAATAACATCATGGTGGGGCGAGAAATAAACAAAGAAATAACTGATGCATGTAAAAATGGTACAGCAGTTATCATAGGGGATTTTAATCGACATATCAATTGGTCAAACCAGATCGGTCAAGGCAGCCTTGAGGAGGAGTTCATAGAGTGCACCTGCGATAGCTTCCTTTAACAGTATGTCATGGAACCTACGAGGGAGCAAGCTATCCTAGATCTGGTCCTGTTGAATGAGACAGGAAAAGTTAATGATCTTACAGTTAGGGATCCTCTCAGAAGAAGCGATCACAGTATGGTTGAATATAATATACAGATGCAGCATGAGAAGGTAAAATCCAATCCCAGAGTCTTGTGCTTAAACAAAGGAGACTACAAAGGGATGAGGGAGGCATTGGCTATGGTAGACTGGGAGCAAAAACATTATGGTGGGACAATTGAGGAACAGTGGAGGACTTTCAAAGCGATCTTTCACAGTGCTCAGCAAAAGTATATACCAGTGATAAGGAAGGACTGTAGAAAAAGAGATAATCAGCCATGGATATCTAAGGAAATAAAGGAGGGTATCAAATTGAAGGAAAAAGCATACAAAGTGGCAAAGATTAGTGGGAAACTAGATGATTGGGAAATCTTTAAAGGTCAAAAGAAAGCCACGCAAAAACCTATAAAGAAAAGTAAGATGGATTATGAGAGTACCTAGCTCAGAATATAAAAACAGAGAGCAAAAGTAACTACAATTATATAAAATGAAAAAGAGTGGCTAAAGTAAACATTGATCCTTTAGAGGATGAGAAGGGGGATGTAATAACTGGAAATGAGGAAATGGCTGAAGCATTGAACTGATATTTCGTGTCAGTCTTCACAGTGGAAGACACAAATAACATGCCAAAAATTGATGACAGGAAGGCTATGGCAGGTGAGGACCTAGAAACTATCATTATCACGAAAGAGGTAGTGTTGGACAAGCTAATGGGTCTAAAGGTAGACAAGTCTCCTGGTCCTGATGAAATCCACGCAGGGTCCTAAAAGAGATAGCGGGGGAAATAGCAAATGCACTCGTGGTAATTTACCAAAATTCGCTGGAATCTGAGGTGGTTCCCGCAGAATGGAAAACAGAAAATGTGATGCCATTGTTTAAAAAAGGAGGTAGGCAAAAAGCAGATAACTATAGGCCGGTTAGCTTAACTTCTGTGGTAGGGAAAATGCTTGAATCTATCAAGGAAGAAATAGCGAGACATCTGGATATAAATTGTCCCATTGGTAAGACGCAGCATGGGTTCATGAAGGGCAGGTCATGTTTGACTAATTTGGTGAAATTCTTTGAGAACATTACATGTGCAGTGGACAATGGGGAACTTGTGGATGTGGTGTATCTGGATTTTCAGAAGGCATTTGACAAGGTGCCGCACCAAAGACTGCGACATAAGATAAAGGTGCACAGTGTTATGGGTAATGTATTAGCATGGATAGAGGATTGGTTAACTAACAGAAAGCAAAGAGTGGGGGTAAATGGGTGTTTTTCTGGTTGGCGATCAGTGACTAGTGGTGTGCCTCAGGGATCAGTGTTGGGACCGCAATTGTTTACGATTTACATTGATGATTTGGAGTTGGGGAGCAAGTGTAGCATGTCAAAATTTGCAGATGACTCTAAGATGAGTGGCAGAGCAGAGTGTGCAGATAATGCTGGAAGTCTGCAAAGGGATATAGATAGTCTAACTGAGTGGGTGAGGGTCTGGTAGATGGAGTACAATGTTGGTAAATGTGGGTCATCCATTTTGGTAGGAATAACAGCAAAATTGACTATTATTTAAATGATAAAAAATTGCAGCATGCTGCTGTGCAGAGGGACCTGGGTGTCCTTGTGCAGGAATCTCAAGGAGTTGGTTTGCAGGTGCAGCAGGTAACTAAGAAGGCAAATGGAATTTTGTCCATTGGGATGGAGTTTAAAAACAGCGAAGTTATGTTGCAGCTGTATAAGGTGCTGGTGAGGCCACACCTGGAGTACTGTGTACAGTTTTGGTCTCCTTACTTGAGAAAGGATATAGTGGCACTGGAGGAGGTGCAGAGGAGATTCACGATGTTGATTCCGGAGTTGAGAGGGTTGGCTTATGAGGAGAGACTGAGTAGACTGGGGCTATACTCATTGGAATTCAGAAGAATGAGGGGAGATCTTATAGAAACATATAAGATTATGAAGGGAAAAGATAAGATAGAAGCAGGGAAGTTGTTTCCACTGGTGGGTGAAACTAGAACTAGGGGCCATGACCTCAAAATAAGGGGAAGCAGATTTAGGACTGAGTTGAGGAGGAACTTCTTCACACAAAGGTTTGAGAATCTGTGGAATTCCCTGCCCAGTGAAGCAGTTGAGGCTACCTCATTGAATGTTTAAGGCAAGGATCGATACATTTTTGAACAGTAAAGGAATTAAGGGTTATGGTGAGCGGGAGGGTAAGTGGAGCTGAGTCCACAAAAAGATCAGCCATGATCTTATTGAATGGTGGAGCAGGCTCGAGGAGCCAAAAGGCCTACTCCTGCTCCTAGTTCTTATGTTTTTATGTTCTTATGTATTATAAATACATGGTGTCATTGTACATCACTGCTGTTCATTGGGTATTGCAGTGTCACATTAGCTGCTATTTGTTCTAACACTGTTGCTGCCTCTTTGTCCAGGAGTGCTGAACAGGTACTTGTGCAATGTGTTTTTGTTTCCCCTGTTCTGTCCCCAGTGCACCCACATCATATAGGAAGCTCTAGCCAAAAGGTAAAACAACAAGTGATTACAATATGTCGAATGCGAGTGATTCTGCAGCAGTACAAAAGGCAAGAGGCTGCTGCTGGGCAGAAATATGTGAAACCTTGACCTGGTAGGGGACGAGGCTGGTCCATTGCACTGAAGGTGCACTGATGCCTGTGATCATGTTTTGCCCAAGCTGGGGTAGAGTAAAGACTCAGGGTAGCTAATGAGGTTGAACTGAGGCCTGACCTGAGGAATCTTTCAAAGCCATCTCGGCCTTTTGGCTAAGATGAAGCGTTAGATCAAGCCTGTGAGGGGGTGTAATGCCTCATCCTGTCAATTTGGATTTTTTAAAAACTGAGCCCAAAATGGGATGCAATGTCTTGTCCTGTCAACTTGGATCTTATTTGTCCCTCGTGTAGGGACCATGACTGGACTTAATTTGAATTAGCTTTTTTGATCAGAAATAAAGTACCGAAAGGTACCAACAGAACTAAAAAAAAGAAATACCTGCAAGTTACCAAGTTACAACATTTGAAGGGCAGTCAAGAGATTCATCAACTCATTGGAATGGGACGTTCATGCCGAGCTTTCTATAGCCAATCAATATTCTCTTTGGTGTCTGGAGACATTTGCATCAATCTTATTATTCTAAATACTCAACCTATTCTGAAAGTCCACTAGGATGTCTTCCTAATTTAGAAGCAAACTCTGTCATATTCACAGCTGTGTTCATGTGGATTAACTGCATTTCAAAGGGCAGAATTTGCCTCCTCCAACATTATACATACCAATTGCTCCAAGTACAAATTAGAAAAAAGATAATCTGAAGGCTTTGAGCTGGAGGGGCACCACTCTACATCAAGTGTGGCTGACCAGGCGTCTCTCCCTCTCTTACCACCAACCATTCGCGTGTTGGAAGGATTTTGCAAGTTAATACGGACCTGCTTGACCACATGATGAATTCATCTTCCTTGGCCATCAAATTCTAGGGTGGATCTCAAACCTGGAGCTTCTGGCTCAGAAGCAGGGACACTACCCACTGCGCCACAAAGCCCCTACAGTGCGCTCTGAAGCATGATTATTGCGGGGTTGCGGTCTCAGTGACCCTAGAGATGGACCTAATTAGTAGCTGGGGGAGTGAAAATGGAAGCGGGTCACAAAGGAAGTGGCCATGCTCTGAATGGAATCTGCAGCCATAGCTGTGAGTGGCTCCTGCACGTGGTCTAAAAAAAATAATGGATCACAACCTTCAAAACGGTCAGGGCAAATAAAGAAATGGCTCCATTCCTGTCAGGGTCCAGCTGGTCAGCATCAGGGAGTTCCTAATCTCCGTGAGCTCTCAACAGGCTGCCTAATGAACTCAAGCTGTCCAATTAACAAGGCAGGAGACACCAACTTCCCAACCAGCCCCTGCTCCCCACCCCCAGCCCCTCCCAGCAAAAATCATCAGGGTCTGGAAGGAGACATCAGACTGCTGCCATCTCATCCATTCCATCCTGATTTTCAATGGGAAAGTCTGGTCTCTGATGTCTAGGAACATCTACCAATGACAAAGCAGGTCACATCATCTCATTGTAAGCAGCCTGCCAGCCAGATTGAGACTGTCAGATATCAGTAAACACGGATCACTTGCAGCCTTCAAACTTCACACACCCATGCATCTGCCTCCAAACAGCATAATCATCAATTGCTTCACTTTACACTGTATCTCAGATAAGTGCACTATTAATGAGTTTGCTAGCGGGAAATGCTCATTACTACCGCTGAGAGTAGGAGATAACGAATAAATAGGAATAAACAGTCAAATGATGTTGAAGTTTACCATAATGTGACAAGAGATAGTGTGATGGATGCGATTTTGTGTGTGGCACCTCTCTCTCCAGATTTTTGGAATGTTAAATGTCATGGGAGTGAAATTTGTCACAGTGATTTGTACTGCTGCTGTGCTACTGGAAAAAAAGGTTTACTCCTGTGCATGGTCAGGAGAGGACTTCCTTGGTCTTATATTTGCATACTTGTGATGATTGTCCCTTTAAGGATCAATCAGCAAAGTAAGGGTCACATGACCTGGGGAACCAATCAAGGAGCAAGGCGGGAGGTCACTCTGGTTAACGGAGGTTTCTGGATTAGAGTCGTTTCAGGAACTGATTGCAACCATGAGGCTGCAAGCCTCTGTATAATTTTAAACAGTAAATAAATGAGCTGTGTTTTCCCTAAACTGGTGAAAGAGCACGTGGTTCGAATCATCCTTCAGGTAGGCAGAGGGGTCATTTCAATTAATAGAGCTGCTGGCATCATCGGACGATCGGCAGAAAGCGAGAGAGGAGGAGGCTGGGTGGAGATACGTAACAGAATGTGTGACATGGAAAAGATATTTCTGAATTAATTAATTAAACCTTTGAGGTCAAACACTGAGCGATTGGAGCTGGACAAAATGAGTGAGCTACCATTAGCTATTGTGGAAGCAAGTGGCAATGAACTGTCTGTCTAATTCTATAATCTGGGATGCTTCCACTGGATTGACATTAATAGGAACTGCAAATAATGGATACTTCTTCTGGCACAGGTAGTTCATTACTACTTACGTCCACAAAGACATCAGTTACGTCTATAACAGGTTCACCAAATGCTTTGGTGCTCACAGGATCAAAAACATTTCTTGATGACAACACTGATTGCTGGATCGTCGCTGTACTCCTCCAGAGATTCACATGTTTACAAGTGATCCATCCCTCTATGTCTACTTCGTTCGACAGCAGTCCGTCCGATCACAGAGAAAATAATTCCAGGGATCTAACTTGATCCACTACCAAAGTTTATATTATGGCACCATATCATATTATGTACTTAATATGGGTATTTTGTTGTTGCAGTGGTGATGGCTCATTGATGAGGCCTTGAGGCTTTTGTGTCCAAACATGAACACTTATATTGATTGGCTTTAACTATATAGTCTTGCATAGAACTTTTCCAATGCTTTTGCATTCACATGACCATTTCAGCAGTCTTGTTCTGGCACATAATCTCAGTTTCTTTCTCTGTCTGAATTGCTGATTCTGCTGTCAATTTCAATGTTTATAACTCTTCAGTTAATTTTTCATTGTCAAGTTTCCTTTCTTCAAGCTCTTATTCTCCTGATTCAATTCTTCACTGGACTGATTTTCTGTTTCTTTTTTAAGGAATTCAACTCATTTTACATTGTCTTATTAGTTTCTCCTCCTTGACTCCATTTTATCAATTATTTTCAAGTTTGCTGTCAGTCATTTCATCTCACTGTTTCAATGTCTTCTCCAGAACTTTAATTCTTTTTGCTAATTCCTCTTTATATTCAATAGTTCCTAGTTTCTTTTGAAGTCTTTAATGCCTACTTTTCTTCCGAGGCAAAACCAATCATGTTCTTATGGAATCTTCATTTCTACTTGTCTTACTTCAGCCAAACCCTTTTTTTGCTTCACTGCGGTCAGGGCTTTTTTTATGATGAAGTGTTACAAAGAACAAAGAACAGTACAGCACAGGAAACAGGCCCTTCGGCCCTCCAAGCCTGTGCCGCTCCTTGATCCAACTAGAACAATCGTTTGTATCCCTCCATTCCCAGGCTGCTTATGTGACTATCCAGGTAAGTCTTAAACAATGTCAGCGTGCCTGCCTCCACCACCTACTTGGCAGCGTATTCCAGGCCCCCACCACCCTCTGTGTAAAAAACATCCCTCTAATATCTGAGTTATACTTCGCCCCTCTCACCTTGAGCACGTGACCCCTCGTGAATGTCACTTCTGATCTGGGAAAAAGCTTCCCACCGTTCACCCTATCTATCCCCTTCATAATCTTGTACACCTCTATTAGATCTCCCCTCATTCTCCGTCTTTCCAGGGAGAACAACCCCAGTTTACCCAATCTCTCCGCATAGCTAAGACTCTCCATACCAGGCAACATCCTGGTAAACCTTCTCTGCACTCTCTCTAATGCCTCCACGTCCTTCTGGTAGTGCGGCGACCAGAACTGGACGCAGTACTCCAAATGTGGCCTAACCAGCGTTCTATACAGCTGCATCATCAGACTCCAGCTTTTATACTCTATACCCCGTCCTATAAAGGCAAGCATACCATATGCCTTCTTCACCACCTTCTCCACCTGTGTTGCCACCTTCAAGGATTTGTGGACTTGCACACCTAGGTCCCTCTGTGTTTCTATACTCCTGATGACTCTGCCATTTATTGTATAACTCCTCCCTACATTATTTCTTCCAAAATGCATCACTTCGCATTTATCCGGATTAAACTCCATCTGCCACCTCTCCGCCCAATTTTCCAGCCTATCTGTATTGCCCGACAATGCCCTTCGCTATCCGCAAGTCCAGCCATCTTCGTGTCATCCGCAAACTTGCTGATTACACCAGTTACACCTTCTTCCAAATCATTTATATATATCACAAATAGCAGAGGTCCCAGTACAGAGCCCTGCGGAACACCACTGGTCACAGACCTCCAGCCGGAAAAAGACCCTTCGACCACTACCCTCTGTCTCCTATGGCCAAGCCAGTTCTCCACCCATCTAGCCACTTCTCCTTGTATCCCATGAGCCTTGACCTTCTTAACCAACCTGCCATGTGGGACTTTGTCAAATGCCTTACTGAAATCCATATAGACGACATCCACGGCCCTTCCTTCATCAACCGTTTTTGTCACTTCCTCAAAAAACTCCACCAAATTTGTAAGGCACGACCTCCCTCTTACAAAACCATGCTGTCTGTCACTAATGAGATTGTTCCGTTCTAAATGCACATACATCCTGTCTCTAAGAATCCTCTCCAACAACTTCCCTACCACGGACGTCAAGCTCACCGGCCTATAATTTCCTGGGTTATCCCTGCTACCCTTCTTAAACAACGGGACCACATTCGCTATCCTCCAATCCTCAGGGACCTCACCCGTGTCCAAAGAAGCGACAAAGATTTCCGTCAGAGGCCCAGCAATTTCATCTCTCGTCTCCCTGAGCAGTCGAGGATAGATGCCATCAGGCCCTGGGGCTTTGTCAGTTTTAATGTTCCCTAAAAAACCTAACACTTCCTCTCTTGTAATGGAGATTTTCTCTAACGGGTCAACACCTCCCTCCGAGACACTCCCGGTTAACACGCCCCTCTCCTTCGTGAATACCGATGCAAAGTATTCATTTAGGATCTCCCCTATTCCCTTGGGCTCTAAGCGTAATTCCCCTCCTTTGTCCCTGAGAGGTCCGATTTTCTCCCTGACAACTCTTTTGTTCCTAACGTATGAATAGAATGCCTTAGGATTCTCCTTAATCCTGCCTGCCAAGAACATCTCGTGACCTCTTTTTGCCCTTCTAACTCCCCGCTTGAGTTCTTTCCTACTCTCTCTGTATTCCTCCAGAGCTCCATCTGTTTTCTGTTGCCTGGACTTAACGTACGCCTCCCTTTTCATTTTAATCAGATCCTCAATTTCCCTGGTTATCCACGGCTCTCGAATCCTACCTTTCCTATCTTTCCTTTTTACAGGCACATGCCTATCCTGCAGCCTTATCAATAGTTCCTTAAAAGACTCCCACATGCCAGACGCGGACTTACCCTCGAACATCCTCTCCCAATCAACATCCACCAATTCCTGCCTAATCCGGCTATAGTCAGCCTTCCCCCAATTTAGCACCCTGCCCGTAGCACAGCACTCATCCTTGTCCATTACTATCCTAAAGTTAACAGAGTTGTGGTCACTATTTGCCACATGTTCCTCTACCGAAACTTTGACGACCTGACCGGGCTCATTTCCCAGAACTAGGTCCAGTATAGCCCCCTCTCTAGTCGGGCTATCTACATACTGTTCCAAAGAACCTTCCAGTATGCATTTTACAAATTCCTCCCCGTCCGGACCCCCAACTCTAAGCACTTTCCAGTCTGTGCCAGGGAAATTAAAGTCCCCCACTACAACAACCCTATTTTTTCTGCACCTATCCAGAATCTCCTGACATATCCTTTCCTCCACTTCCCGTGGGCTGTTGGGTGGTCTGTAGTACACCCCCAGCATAGTGACTGCACCCTTCCTGTTTCTGAGTTCCACCCACAGCGACTCAGTACATGACCCCTCTAAGTTGTCTACCCTCTGCACCGCGGTAATATGCTCCTTAACTAATATCGCTACTCCCCCACCTTTTTTAGCCCCTCCTCTGTCTCGCCTAAAACACTTATACCCCGGAATATTCAGCTGCCAGTCCTGTCCTTCTTTTAACCAAGTTTCCGTCACCGCAACCACATCCAAATTCCGCATAAGCATTAAGGCCCTAAATTCGTCTGTTTTACCGTTAGGCTCCTCGCATTGAAGCAGATGCACTCCAGACCTCCAGGCCCACTCAGGTCATCCTCCTCCAGAGTGCTCCTCTTCTTAGCTAGCCTTGCCCTGGCCCCCAGCTCGACCCCAGCCTCAGTATTTACTGACCTACTGTTTTGTTCCCCACCCCCCTGCCACACGAGTTTAAATCCTGCCGAAACACTCTAGCAAAACTCCCAGCCAGGATATTTGCTCCCTTCCAGTTACGGTGTAACCCATCCTTTCTGTACAGTTGCCATCCTGACTTGAAGATTTCCCAGTTATCTATGAATTTAAAACCCTCCCTCTTGCACCAGTCCTTTAGCCACGCGTTCAACTGTAGAATCTCCCCGTTCCGTCCCCCACAACTATCGCTCTCCTAAACTCCTTCTTTCCCTTCACTTGCACTAGACACCGGGAGCAGTCCAGAGATTGCTACCCTGGAGGCCTTACTTTTTAGCCTAGCACCCAACTCCCTGAATTTCTCTCGTATGACCCCCCTGCTCTTCCTACCTACATCATTTTCACCAATGTGTATAATCACATCCGTTTGACTACCTTCCTTTTTAAATATGCTTCCTACCCTTTCAGAGACATCCAGTACCCCGGCACCAGGGAGGCAGACTACCATCCTGGATTCTCGTTCACTCCCACAGAACCGCCTGTCCGTGCCTCTAACCATTGCGTCCCCCACAACTATCGCTCTCCTAAACCCCTTCTTTCCCTTCCGGACCCCTGAGCCTGTCTCCGTGGTGGCGATCTGGTCCTCGTGGCTTACCTCTGGAGGGTCATCCCCCTCCACAGAATCCAAAACAATATACCTATTTTGGAGGGGGACAACCACAGGGGATCCCTCCACAGACTGCTCACTCCCTTCCCTTCTCCCATCTGTTGCCCATCCCTTTCTTTTATGGGAGACTGCCACTGGGGTGCTTTCTGGCACATCACCCTTCTGACTATTACCCCTCCTAACCGTGACCCACGTGTCTTCCTTCCGAGACCCTGGTGTCACTACCTGACTATAACTTTTATCTATTCATCTCTCATTTTCCCTAACTAAACTGAGTTCATCGAGCCTCAGCTCCAGCTCCCTTACACGATCCTTCAGGAGTTGCAGTTCCACGCATCTGGCACAGATATTACCTACTTTCCAATCTGCAATTCTCTCATTGTCCTTCATTTGGTCATTTTGTGCCTTTTGTTGCTCTCCTTTAAGGGTCTCTCATTGCCCTCTTGGGGTCCTTCGGTGCCTGCCTTCTAAGGTTTTTTCAGTGCCCTCCTTCTGGGGTCTTTCATTGCTCTCTTTTTGGGTTCTTTGTTGCCTTTTCCTTGAGGGATTCATTACTTCTGGACCTTTTTTGAGAGTTATCCTCTAACTGGGGCCTTCCCCAACTTTCCTGTGCATTATCATTCATTTCTTCTTGTGGTTGCTTCTTTAAGTGCATTACCACATTAAATGTTTTGCTATTTTAAATGCATTACCACTTTAAAAGTGTGTAGTAATCTTTTTGCCCCCCAAACAGGTGGGAAGGGTTTTCCCATATGACAGTACCTGTAAGAAATTTAAGTTATTTTCACCCCACCTCAATTGAATCATTCCTTAATCTTGTCCACTCAGGGCAATATGAGCCAAGTTTGAGCAACTGGCTATCATAATTTAAGCCCATTAATCACAGTATAATTTCTGGTGAATCTATGATTCACCCACTCAAAGGCCAATGTAGCCTTCCTGCAGTGTAGTACCCAGATATAGTACAATCCTCCACGTGCAACCTAACCAGAATTTTTTTACAATTGTACCATAACTTTGATTGCTATAATTGCTTTATATTCCATTGTCTTAGAGTGAAAGGCTGAATCTCCTTTAGCCTATTTAATTATTTTGTCCACTAGCTTCTGGTGCCTTCTGTATATGGATTCATAAATCTCTCTGCTCCTTCGCAGTACCAAGCTTTTTAATTATTTAAAAAATACTCTGAGCTCTTCTGTGCCACTTGACACACATATTGCCCTTCCACTCATTTATTTTATCTTCCTGCAGGAGATATCAGTCTGCAATGTTCGTAATAGGCCAGCCAGCAGACAAAGAGTATTCCTCCCTTAAAATAACTCGCCCTTTATGAGCAGACGGAATGAGCACATGGAAAGGTATCCTGCCCTTTCTGTGGGAGATTGCAACGAATTGTCAGTGACAGTTTATTGACTGAGAAGCTACACAACTCCCAAGCTTCCCTGTGAAAGTCTACACACACACACACAAACCTCCATCCTCTTCTGTTCCTTAAATCTAAAGTGGACATTCTCATCCATCCTTTAGCTTCTACCCTCCTTCCCTAGAAATCATCCAAACCTGAAATTGGCGAGAGCTGATTTAAATACTGATTTTAATATCATTAGTGGACGCAGGACTGAAGTCCCAGGGAGCTGATGGCCCGACCCCACTGGAGTGAAAGGAAGCCATGGAGCCCCCCCCCAGGAGGTTTTGATAAGGGGAAGGGTTGCCCCCTGGGCATTGCCAGCCTGGCCCCCCAGCACAGCCCAAGGGCGGGATGGCAATGCCTAAGGGAGTGGGTTCAGAGGGGGTAGGGCCTAAGGGGTGAGATCAGTGGGGGTGGGTTCCGCTGCCACTCTGCAGTTGGGATCAGTGGCAGAGGGAAGGAAGGGGCTAATTGGGACTGGCCATCAGGGTGGGGGTGTCGGGGAGATCTGGACTGTGGGGCGGGGCGGGGGGAGCGGTTGGGGAGATCAGGCCAGGGGGTGGGGGGACTTTGGGACTGGTCTGGAGACATCTAGGAGGCCAGCAATCGGAGGGTGGGGTGATCGAAGGGGCAGCGATGGGGGGGTTACTGTTCTGGCCAGCAATTGGGAGGCCGGCAGTGCGGTGTTATTGTGCATGTGCCGGTCTCTACTCTGACAGATCAGCGCATGCGCAGTGACCTGCTCAGCGCCATGCTGCCGATCTCTCCATTGGGAATAGGCCCCACACACATATTTTCAGTGTGAATCTCCCCGAGGCAGTCCGCAGTGCTCAAAGTGTGGGAGATTCATTTTGAAAATCTCACTTTAAAAAAAAAGCGGAGTTACTCCAGTTTTGACGTTAATTCAGCACTTGGAATTTTGCTGAGAAAATCCCAGTCATGATCTTCCCTGAACAAAACCATGCTGCCTGTCAGTAACTAGTCCATTTTCTTCCACATGTGCATATATGTCCCTGAGTATCTCATCCAAAAGCTTCCCCACCACAGGCATCAAGCTCACCGGTCTATAATTTCCTGGATTATCCATGCTTCATTTCTTAAACAAGGGGACAGCATGTTCCAGCAATATCTTTTCCTTGTGGAATGAGACCAGAATTATGCAGAGTATTTTAAGTTTTAATATAAATGTAACATCATCTCTCATTCTTCTATTCTTTTCAAAATGAAACCCACTACTTTATTTAAAACTTTATAACCATAGAAACTTCTGTTGCTACTTTTAATGAATTATGGATCTGTGTTCCTGGACTCCACTTTCTCTACCCCATTTCGGTTATTAGCAAGGAATAATGGATTTCTTATTCCTCGTACCAAAATGGACCACTTCACACTTTGCTCTATTGAATTTCAATTGCCACTAATGCAAGCTTGTTTCTATCTTGTATTTTGATGCAGCTAGTTGCAGTATTACCTACGCTGCTCCCCACTCCCAATCCCCAAACATCCCAATTTGGAATAATCTATAATTTTTAACACAACATTCTGGATTTTGCACTCCTGGGGGGAGATTCTCCCACAAAAATTCTAAATGTTGAATTTGCGGGAAAACTGGAGTAATTTGTGCTGTTTTTTCCAGTGGGAGTGCACAGGAGAATCTCCCATGGTCTGTGCACTGCAGAGGTCATCAGCGTGAATATCATTACATTTCAATGGGAAAGGCCTATTCCCAGGAGGCTGAAACTAGTGGGCCTCTGCGCGTGCGCAGTGACCGTGCACTGTCAGCCTGCATTTTTCTGGCCTGCTCGATCTCTGGCCAGCCCAGGAACTTTGCAGTGCTGCCACCCCAAACCCCCATGGCCCGATCGCAACCTCCCCCAGCATTCGCGGGCCAGCCCCGAACCTCCCACCATCCCAAACCGCCCTGATCTCCAGCCTCCCCTCAACAGTGATAATCCCCCCCCCAAACCATCCAGCAGAATCCCCCCCTCCTCCAACCCCCAGACCACCCCTCCCCCAGCTGACCACCCTCCCCAGCCCACCCTGATCACTGGCATCTCTCCAGTCCTGACTGGATCTCAGTGCAGAGTTGCAGCAGGACCCCCACCCCCACCAGGCCCTGCCTCCAGCAGGCCTCATGCCCTAGGCCATGCCCCCAAATAGGCCTCACCCTCTTGGCACTGCCCTATGTCCAGTGAGCAGCAGCACTGAGCCACTGCCAGGGTGTCCATGCCCAAGGAGTACCACCCCCCACCCCCCTGGGCAGCCCCAATGGC
This sequence comes from Mustelus asterias, assembly GCF_964213995.1. Taxonomy (NCBI): domain Eukaryota; kingdom Metazoa; phylum Chordata; class Chondrichthyes; order Carcharhiniformes; family Triakidae; genus Mustelus; species Mustelus asterias. The sequence goes on from NC_135810.1 coordinate 24,796,858, forward strand.
CTCCTCTCTTCACTGCAGTGGGGTCAGGCCGTAAATGGAGAGCTATAGTAATCCCCGCAATTGCAAGTGGCACAATTGCAAGAGAATGTTTGGAATGCGAGTCTTTTCAGGTAATCGAGGCCGTGATTCTCCCATTGCGGCCCGCCACTTTTCTGTCAGGTTGGGATGGGAGATGCGCGTGTCGGCCATTTCGCGGTTCCATGGCAGTTTTTTCGACCCGCGCGCATCTCCCAGCTGGAGAAAAATGGCGCCACCGGGAACCTGCTGAAAATCAGCGGGCCGCTGTTTGACATGGGTTTACATACCTTGGCATGCCATTATCAGAATCCACACTGCACACAGCAATCCCCTCCCGCATCTGGGTCTCCCACCTCTTTGGCATGATCTAATTTTGGCACGAATCAGAACAGGTATTTATTTAAAAGTCGCAACCTGGTGTGGCAGCCTTGAACTGGCGTGAGGTGGTAAGAGCTGCTCGTGGAGCGCAGGGGATGCTGCAGGCAGGCCCTGGAGATGCCTGGTGGCCTTCCTCCTGCTGTCTTCAGGTTTTGGCCCATTGACGAGTGACATCTGTGGTAGTGGGGGGAAGGAAATGGTCGGGGGGATTCCATTTCCTCACAGCTCCCTGGATGAGGTTCCGTCAGGGAGTCCCACTGCTCCCCACACCCCCCCCCCCCCCCCCGCCCCCATACCCCCTCCACGCAGCACTGAAGCTGACTGTGAGAAGCAGCCTCGAGGGGTCCTGCACCCTCCACCGCCCTTGCCACCAAGCAGCGCAGAAGCGCATTGTGGGAGGCAGCCTCGACGGCTCCTGCTTCCCCTCCCCCACCACAGCACTTTGCAGTGGTATTGTCTTGCCGCGGGGTGTGGTCAGGGACTCTGCTAAGTGCTGGTGTTCCGGGGTGGGGGAGGAGTGCACCATGTGCTGACTGAGGCCTAACCAGATGAAGCAGCTGCTGCTCCAGGCTGGGGTGCAAAGGTTCAGACATGGACTGCATGGAATCTGCTGCCACTGGGCACACATCTGGTGCTGCTTTGCAGTCTGTCCCTGCCCTGTGACATGGACCAGCAACACATGCCTGTAACAGATGCTGCAGTTACACACATAGCAATGGTTCAAGGCTGAGCATTGCCCATGGCTGCACACTGACCTGCATAATCTGTGCCAGCATTTGTCATGATGGGAATCTCACACAACCCTAATCGGGCCACGCATGGCACCATGGATTGTGTGGTGTTGCCAGTTCCCACAAGTGGGGATTCTGACCCAAGTGAGGGATTGGGGTGGCGCTGGGTCTATGCAGCCAATGATAATAATCCATCATTCTCTGCTCTTTCCAAACCCCGCTGTGCAGATGGATCTCGGTTTGCTCGATCTGGAGCTGGCCATTTTGGTGGCAGCAGGGGAGGAGGAGGCGGCGGCTCAGGAGGTGGTGGGCGTGGAGAGACCACCGTAGGAGCAGCCACCACCAGACCCTCAGGAAGTGGGCTGCCCTTGAGGGCCAGGAGGTGGGTGAGCAAGCTCCCGAGAGGGTGCACAGAAGGCAGAGGATGCTGAGGCCAAGGAGGTAAAGGCCCCACAATTCCTTCGAGGCCCTCTTGGAGGAGATGTGCGGTCGTCAGCTGCGCTTGTCCAAGACCACGGTGCGACACATTTGTGAGGTGTTCTCACACCTAGTCCCTCGGGGGAGCGGCGGCCACCTGCTCCCTGTGGACGTGAAGGTGACGGCAGCCCTCAATTTTTATGCCTCTGGATCATTCCTGGCTCCCAGTGGTGACCGAGCTGGGATCTCCCAGGCTTCCCTGCGCAGATGTGTGCGGCAGGTCACAGATGCCCTGTCTGCCCGGGCAGGGCAGTTCATTAATTTTGATGTGGGTCGTGCACAGCAGGAGGCCGGGCTCTCGGCATCGCTTCCATCGCCGGGATCCCGATTGTGCAGTGGATGGCACGCACATCACCTTGCGGGACCCCCATGCAGGGCCGCAGCAATTTGTGAACCAGAAGGGGTTCCACTTCCTGAACGTCCAAATCGTCTACGACCATCGGCTCAAGATCATGCAAGTCGATGCGCACCATCCAAGGGGTGTCCATGACAGCTTTGTGCTCAGGCAGTCGGATATCCCTGGGCTCTTTGAAGACCAGCCCAGGCTCCCGGGATGGCTACTGGGTGACAAGGGTTATCCACGAAGGTCATGGCTGATGACGCCTATGCGGAGGCCCCAAACCGAGGTGGAGATCCGCTACAATGAGGCCCATGCAGCCACCCGGTCCATCGGCCTGCTGAAGATGTGGTTCCGCTGCTTGGACCGCTCTAGGGGGGCCCTCCAGTATGACCCTGTGCGTGCTTCACGCATCATCATCGTTTGCTGTGCTCTTCACAACATCGCCCAGCAACGGGGAGACCAGTTGAAGCAGGAGGAGGAGGAGGAGCAGCGAGGGGGTGAGGGGGACGCCCCACTACATGAAGAGCCGGAGGAGAGACAGTGGAAGGCAATGGCAGGTGTCCGGCAGGGAAGGGCAGTGAGGGACGCCTTGATTGCAGCCCGCTTCACCTGGCTGGTGCTGTGCAGTGAGGGGGGTGCAACCAACACACAGCCACCACACCCCAGGAGCAAGTGCAGCCGCTATTCCCCCTCCAAATCAACCTGGGCCCTCAAACCACCACATCACCCTTCCCCAGCTCCTGTCATCCCACCTTTCCCCCAGAAACATCCGACCCTATTGATGTGCCTGGGCTGGCAATGGTTGAAGGCTGAAGGATGATGACGACTTGCTGTTGTGCACACTGGGATCCTGCCCCTGGTGCAACTCAAGTCTGACTCCTACCTGTACTCCGAATGCACACTGCCACCCTGGCCCACATAGCTGTAAGGGTTGGAGACACATGTCTTTTGGCCAAGAGAAGGTGGAGGGAGGGTGGGGCACTTGCACCAAGGGTCTGGTGGATGTTGGGGAAGGTAGGGCAGGCACTCTGAAACATGTGGCTGAGTCTGCAAGGCTCAACAGACAGCACCTCTATGTTTGGGAGTCGGGAACACTGAGCTGTGTGTGGGGGCTGGGCGGGAGGGGGGGGGGAAGAGGATCAGAGACACATTAGTCACAGCATGATGTGCAATTAACAGTTTATTGTGCTCTTAACATAAATGATTACCAAACCCTCGCTAATGCTGACCTTCACCCGAGCCCTCTAGTGAACTACAACTTTCTAACTTTGTGCTGTCTACTGCTTCTTCCAGGTGCTATCCCAGGATGCACATCGGAGGTGGAGGTATCCAGCTGTGATGCATTCCCTGTTGCCTGTGATGTCCTTGGCGGACATCCCCTGGGTGGCTGGGACCCGGAGGGCCCCGGCTGACTTGCAGATGGCACTGCTTCGGTGCCACTCTGTTGATCTCGCTGGCCCCGAGATGTTCCGGTGTGAAGAAGGGGGGAATTGGAAGGTCTCTAGACATCCAGGATCTCCTGGGAGGATGGCCCCAACATGGGCTCAAGCCCTTCCTCCTCCCTTGGGGTGCCCAGAGGCCCCAGGGACACTCCATGGGATGCCAGGGTAGCTGGACTGAGCTCTGGTGTCATCTGGCTCTGCCAGTCCTGGAGGCCTAGATACGTCTGCCCCATGATGTGTGATCCCTCAGCTCTGGCCATCTGAGACTCGGCCAAGCTTTGGGGCCCCTCTGCTACAGCATTATGTGAGCAAGCTAGGCTCTGGAGCCCTCAGCAGTAAAACTTTGAATCTGGGCTAAGTTGTTGAGGCTCACAGCCATGGCCTGCTGTGTCTGCAGAATGCCCCCGACACCAATGGCCATCGAACACTGTGCCTCCTGGATGCCAGAAGCACACTTGCCCGTGGCCCCTCGTGTCTCCAGGATAGCCTGGACCCTGTCACCCATGAGGACAGAACCCTGAGCCAGAGTTTCCTCTGCGGTCACCACCCTTGCAGTGTTGGCCTGGGTCTCACGCTGTGTCGGCACCACCTCCTGCAACAGCACTCTGTTGGACTCCCCTAAACAGCCTTGCAGTCGTAGCATGGTTGCTGACAACCCTTCCACAACTCCCTGGGTTTCCTGATGCATCTCCATCAGCCTTGGGAGGAACAAACCCAGAGGCCCAGCAGCTGGCTTGGGGACACCTGAATCCTGGCCTCCGGCAGACCTCCGTGTGCCCGAGCCCGCGGATGTGCCCGCCTCCACCTGATATGCATCAGCAGCTGTGATGCGCTCACCAGTTCGTGACCCAGAAGCCTCAACACTAAAGGTACCCACCGTGGTGATCGTCTCTGTGTTGGTGGGTTGTGTGGTACATGACGGTGATGCTTCAGTGGTGCTGCCCTCAGAGGATTCCTCAGTGCCTCCCTCTGCGGTGTCATCCAGGGGGTCGTGGGCAGTTTGTCCCAGAGCAGCACCCAAAGGATCAGGCTCCTCTGGGTCCAGAGCTCCAAAAAAGAGCACACAGTAGTGGGAGGGAGGCAAAACATTCCATGCAGCATCGCACTTACTGAGAGGAGGACCAATGTTGAGGGTGCGCTTCTGCTCACTTGCATACTGTACACCGACCTGGCTCTCAGTGACCATTCGGGATGGTCCATCATCCCCTGCCAGCTCCATGGCACACTCCTCAATGCAACTCAGCTGCCGCAGGTCAGGCACACCACCACCAGTCTGTGTCATCTCCCGTGCATTGTGGATTTTCTTTTCCTGTGGGAACATAAGGTGGATAGCAAGATTAACATACTGCAGCGCATGGTGCGCAATGCGTGCCTGTGTCTCGGGCGTTGTGCTGACAGTTTCAGGGAAAGCGGTCACCACTGAAGGGTGCTCATTGAGGGGTGAGGGGAAGGGGTTAGATTCTGTTCCTGGGGGAGGTGTCACTTGCTGCATGGCCTTCAGGTATCTAAGCAGGGTTGGAGATCCGTGCCAAGCATGTGCGGGGTTCCAAGTGGGATGCTCACTCACCCTTGCTGCTCACAGAAGGTTGTACATTTTTTTGCGACTCTGCCAGCCAGAGTGCGGTGTCAGGCTCCTGGCATTCACCACTCCTGCCACCTCCTCCCACAATGCCGTGGCAGATGCACCCCTTGGTTTGGGGCTCTGGCCAGGAAACAGACGATGACGCTTCTCCTCCACGGCATCTAGCAGGTGCTCCTGGTCGGCCTCTGAAAATCTGGGAGCCGGTTTATGAGCAGCCATCTTTGTGGCGTGACTGGCTGTGTGTCCATTCCTGCAGCTTATATACAGTCTGGCTTATTAGGGGAGTGCAGGTGCAGTGAGTGCGGCCAGTCAAGGGCCCGTTGGCAACAAATACTTGTGAGAGATTTTGAAGGCTACATTCAGTTGAGTGTCATTCATCCCTCGGGGTGCTGATTGGCTGCCATTCAATAGGCTGCTGTGTCCAGGGGCAATACTCAGGGCTCCCATTCAAGAGAGGGAATGATCACAAGCTGGGGTTGTGCGTGTCAGCACAACGCTAGTTCTCTGCAGGGCAGCAATGAGGACAGTATGTTCAAGGGATGGAGGGATTGGGTACCCGCATTATCCTGATCCATGGGGGCATGAGGGAAGCGGGCAGCCATGTCCATGTATCGGGGGAGACGGGGGGGGGGGGTGCAGCAGTGATGAGGCCAGCGATGCCTCTGTGGAGGGTTGTGGGGGCCAACGATGAGGCCAGCGATGTGTGGGAGGGGGGGCATTGTGGGGGTCAGCGATGTCTGGGGGGGGTTGTGCGGGCCAGCGATGTGTGTGGGGTTTGGATGGCAGTTATCTGGATGCTGGGAGGTCTTTTCCACGCTCTCCCAGCGATGTGCATATGCACGGGTTCCCGCTCATCCTGCCGATTTCAGGCTCTTTGGCCATGCCTCCCCGAGCATTTCATGATATTCACGACTGGGCCCTCTGCATTGCACAGTGTGCAGAGATTCAGGTGAAAAGCTGAACTGTCAGAACAATCGCGATCTGGAACAGTTTTCCCGCCAATTCAGCACTTTTGGGAGAATCGCCCCCCCCCAAGTCTTTCGAGGTAGAAACAATGCGAGTGGAAAGAGGGATAATCACAGGTTAGAGAGGTGTGAATTGTCTCAAGCTCGGACAGTTAGTAGGATTTTGCAAGCCCAGGCCAAATGGTGGGGGCAGTGTGACATGAACCCAAGATCCCGGTTGAGGCCATCCTCATGTGTGCGGAACTTGGCTATCAGTTTCTGCCTGGCGATTCTGTGTTGTTGTGTGTCTTGAAGGCCGCCTTGGAGAATGCTTACCCGAAGCTCAGAGGCGGAAGGCCCTTGACTGCTGAAATGTTTCCCAACAGGAAGGGAACACTCCTGCCTGGTGATTGTCGCACAATGTCCATTCTTCCATTGTCGTAGCATCTGAATTGTATCGCTGATGTACCATGCCTCAGGACACCCTTTCCTGCATCGTTTGAGGTAGACATCATTGGCTGAGTCGCATGAGTATGTACGGTGTACCTGATGGATGATGTTCTCACATGTGATGGTGGTATCCATGTCGATGATCCGACACGTTTTGCAGAGGTTGCCGTAGGAGGGTTGTGTAGTGTCGTGTTCTTCTGAAGGCTGGGTAGTTTTCTGCGAACAATGGTCTGTTTGAGTTTGCGCGGTTGTTTGAAGGCAAGTAGTGGGGGTGTTAGCTTGGCCTTGATGAGATGTTCGTCTTCATCGATGATGTGTGTAATGGCTCTGAAGAAGATGTTGTGGTTTCTCCGCTCCATGGAAGTACTGGTCAATGAAGAGTACTCTGTTGGTCATGTCCCAAGTTTGTCTTCTGAGGAGGTCATTGCGGTTTTTCGCTGTGGCGCGTTGGAACTGTCGATCAATGCGTCGAGCACCATATTCCATTCTTACAAGGGCATCTTTCAGCATCTGGAGGTGTCTGTTGCGATCCTCCTCATCTGAACAAATCTTGTATATACAGAGGGCTTGTCCTTAGGGGATGGCTTCTTTAACATGTTTAGGGTGGAAGCTGGAGAAGTGGAGCACTGTGAGGTTATCCGTGGGCTTGCTGTAGAGTGAAGTGCTGAGGTGACCGTCCTTGATGGAGATGCGTGTGTCCAAGAATGCAACCAATTCTGGAGAACAGTCCATGGTGAGTCTGACGGTGGGATGGAACTTGTTGATGTCATCATGTAGTTGTTTCAGTGATTGTTCACTGTGAGTCCAAAGGAAGACAATGTCATCGATGTATCTAGTGTATAGCATCGGTTAAAGGTCCTGTGCAGTGAAGAGGTCTTGTTTGAATTTGTGCATAAAGATGTTGGTGTATTGAGGTGCAAATTTGGTCCTCATGGCTGTTTGAAGATGGCAATTGCTGTCCATCTGTTCTATGTTGGTATTTCTTGTTTTGAAATTTTCACAATTTTCTTGAAATATCTGTGGGTATGATCTATTTGGACCCACAGCCCTATTTGCCTTTGATTTTGCTAGTATTCCCAGCATTCCTTTGTCCCTATCTGAATTATTGGGTTCTTCTTTTTCTCTTCAATAGCATTTTCAATGAAAAATGAGAAAAATTATCGACTCCATGTCCCTGTCATTTCAGTCGTTATTTATGGGGAGACGGTGATGTGTTACTGGACTAGTAATCCTGAGGACATGGCCTCAAATCCAGCCATGGCACCTGGCCAGTTTTGAATTTAATTAATTAAAACATCTGGGGTGATGTCACCAAAACGTGCCAAACGAACATGAAAATGGGAAAAAACTGTGGGGGCGATTCTCCGATCCCAACTCGCTAATTTTTTAGTGTCGCATGCCGGGAGAATCGTGTGTGTGCCAATTCACGGGATTCGTGCAGGCGTTCCCAACATGCGCGCATCTCCGAACGCTGGATATCCGGCGCGTTTGGGACCATGCTGGAAACCGGCGGGAACAGCAGGTAAGTGATTTTAATCTACTTTTAATCAGATTTTAATATCATTTGTGGGCCAAGGACTGAAGTCTCCGGGCCCGGTAGCATCTCCCACGCTGTCAGTGCAATTTTACTCTGGCAGGGTCAGACTTGCTCCCCACTTTCGGGGAACTAGCGGGAGAACTCGCTGGAGTGAAGGGGGGCAATTAGGGCCCCTCAAAGTGTTGGACAGGGGGTGGTTCCCCTGGCATGGGCACCCTGGCAGTGCCAATCTGTGCCCCCTGCCCAAGGGGCAAAGTGCCTATGCCCAGGGTACACGTTGGCACAGTCCTATGGTCCTGGGGCAGTGCCTAGGGGGAGGGGCTTAGGGGCAATTGGTGGGGGATCCCACTGCCTCTCTGCATTGGGATCAGTCAGGGCTGGAGGCAGGCCAGCGATCGTGGCGAGCTAAGTGGATGGACTCCTGGGGGTCTGCCTCCTGTGTGGGGGGAGGGTCTGCTGGGGGAGGGGGTGTCTGCTGGGGGGATCTGCCTCCCGTGGGGGAGGGATCGGCTGGGGTAGGATCGTCACTGCTGTGGGGGGGGAGGCTGGAGTCCGGGCGCTTCGGGATGGGTGGGGGGTCGGGGCTGGCCCAGGAATGGACAGGAAGGCCATGATCAGGCCATGGGGCGTCTGCAGGGGTGGAGGTGAGGGGGGATCATCACTGCTGGAGGTGAGGGGTGTTGGCTGGAGATCGGGGCACTCCTGGGCGATCGGGGCTGGCCCGGGAATGCTTGTGCGGACATGATCAGGCTGTGGGGAGAGGTAGAGGGGCAGCACTCTGGGGGTCCTGGGCTGGCCAGTGATTGAGCTGGCCAGCAAATGGGAGGCTAACAGTTTGGGGCCACTGCGCATGTGCAGAGGATCTGTCAGCCTCTGGCGTGAATAAGCCCCGCCCCCTGAGCTTTTAATGAGATTCACGATTGTGACGTCTGCAGTGCACAGAGTGTGGGAGATCTGAGTCTGAACTCCCACTGAAAAACAATCGTGATTTCCACCATTTTGCCTACGAATTCAGCACTTGGAACTTTTTTGGGAGAATCATCCCCGATGTCTTTTTTCAGGCAATTTAAAATTCGAATCTGACCTAACTCGGGCAAAAAAAGTGAGAAACTTGAAATTCGCCAGGAAGGGGAAGTGGGTGGGGCCTAAATAGCCTAAAAGCTAGCTGATAGCAACAGAGGGCGCCATTGCACATGTGCAGGTTTCCATACTCTGAGAGTAGCAGAGACCTGTCACTGCCTCTGCTGCTGTAGCCGGCCTCTGTAGTCCAGCACCCCAACACCCCCCCGCTATCGCGGGGCCCCGTGGCCAATCACAAGCACCACTCTCCACCAGGAACAATTACATCCAGAACGATCGTCACTGTCCCTCTCCCTTCCCCCACCAATTGCCACTGCAGAGCAACAACGATCCCCTCCCTCCCCCCCCATCAGTCGCTGTGCAGAGTGCGTAGTGGTTCCACCCCACCATCACCGAATGATCCACCCTGGTCTGAGCCCCATCCCCCAGTAGGCCCTGCCCCCTCATGCCCCACCTCCTTGGCACTGCCCAGTGTCCGGTGGGCAGTGCCACAGCGCCAGGCTGGCACTGGCAAAGGGGCACCCACCCCTTGCCCCCGACCTCCTGGAGGGTCCTCAATGGCCTCTGGTTCTACTGGCGAGGCCATCCTGTCTGGTCCCCGTTGATGGGGGATCATATGTGATCCTCACTGGAGAAAACCTTCCCCAGCGAGGCTACACAGGTAAGTAAGCCCTGACAGCCTTCTGTCATGGCGAGGGCATCCTCCACTACTAGTAAAATACTAGATTCATAGATTACAGATTATATATAGATTCATTGACTTTTACAGTGCAGAAGGAGGCCATTCAGCCCACTGTTCATGCTAGTCAACAAAATGTGAGTACACAAATCCAGTGCTGGAGGTTAGGACAGCGCAAGAGAATATCTAAATACTTCATGAATATAACAAGAGTTTCTGGCCCAGAGAGGAAAGGTATTAAATAAATGGAACTTCTTCCTTCTTCTTGACGAATTTAGTCTGTAAAACATTTTACAACTGTAGACTGTGACTTTTACAGGCTCGGGGCAGGGTGCTGATATTCACTCTATGCAAATATGGGACAGACGATAGGTGAAGCAAAAGGTTCGTGCCATGTGGTAAACACTTGCTCAGTCCTTCCATGTAGTTCCTGAATCAGGATGGGAAGGAAAGCTAACAGCTCCTCTCTGGAGAAAAGTTAGAAGTAATGCATTCAGAAGCGTGAGAGGTTGGGTGTGGTTGGGGGGCTGGTGGTGGTGCGGAGAAGGGTTGTGGTAGAGGCTGGGAGATGTGGGGCGGGGGGGGTGGGGTGCAGCGTATGGGCGACTGAAGTTACAATGCTGGAATACTTTTAGTGGGACCAGGGCCAGAGGGGGCATTTATGAAGCCAAGGCAGGTAGATGGGATAGAAATCCACCCTGATCTCAATGAATGGTGTAACTGGCTCAAAGGGTTACATGCAGCGGGTTTCTAGCCATGTTTTCTAAGTGACCTTCAGAATTGCTGGTTCAGAGTGTTAATGGGTTCCAACAGGTAGAGCAACCATACCTGAAAATGTGTTCCGAGGCAGTGGGAACACAAATCCTGTATTTGACATAAAACTTTAATTAATAGGACCAGTTCAAAAGCTCTTATTCAAGTGCAGGAATAGAACAGTAAGTATATTGTTGTGATCTTTGGGGAATTAAGGCTCATTCCCATTGAATGGAGGTGCTGTAAATAATCTCCATCATTTGCTTGCAATTACAGGGAGACACTGTACAGTCATTACGGAAACAAAAAAATTAACAGTTTCATAATGTAGTGTAGATCATTGGAGTCGTGACTCACTGTGAAATCTTGGGATGAGCCTTCACACTTGGATTACCTCAGGCTGTCCGTGAGATCAGCACACAATGAGTTAAAACAACTTTCTGCTGAGCATGGATGCATTGTGGGAGCAAGCCCAAGGCCATCTGAAGATTAATAGGCTGATAGAATGTGTGAAATTCAATCATCCACATCTCTAATGGAAGACGCTAATCTGGTCATTTGTGCTTATCGTAATAAAATGACGGGAGCAGTTTGTGAAGGCCATATAATCACAGAGCCTAAGAGGGCAATATAACCATGGTTACAGGGTGAGTAGAAGAGATTGGGAAGAGTTAATTGCATTGTGTCATCTTTGTGTTGTTTTTCTGATACCACTTTTATGTTTGTGGTAAGATTTAATAGTCGGATATATGGACTGTAGAGATATCCTTAGTGTAAGAGTTGTCAGTGAACCATTGTATACTGTAGTCATCCTAGAATTATGAAGTGTGAGACTTGAGCACACTGGATTGTGTTTGAAAATGCTTCACTAATGACCTGATTCTGCGCTGTTACAACCGCATGTGCCTCTACTCTGATCTATAAAGCAACAAGGTAAATTAGAACTAGGAAGCAGTTGAACATGACATCTCGGTGGGTGAGCATCTTGGGGATAGCGATCATAATTCTATCTCCTTCACGATAGCATTGGAAAGAGATAGGGTCAGGCAGGTTAGGAAAGTGTTTCTCTGGAGTAAAGGGAAATACAGTGTCATCAGGGAGGAAATTAGACGGGTAAATTGGAAGGAGGCATTCTTGGGGAAAAGTACCGAAGGAAAGTGGAGGATTTTCAAGGAATGTTTGTCTGGAGCTCTGCATGACAACGTTCCGATGAGACAGGGGGTGTTGGTAGGGTACGGGAACCGTGGTGCACGAAGGTTGTGATGAACCTGGTGAATAAGAAAAGAGAGGCGTACAGAAGGTTCAGAGAGCTAGGAGGTGTTAAGGATTTAGAGGAGTATACGCGATGTAGGAAGGAGCTTAAGAAGGAAATTAGGAGAGCGAGAAGGGGTCATGAGAAGACCTTGGTGGGTAAGATTAAGGAGAATCCCAAGGCTTTCTACAAATATGTCAAGAGTAAAAGGATGAGATGTGAAGGCATAGGACCCTTAAAAGGTGAAGGGGGAAAAGTTTGTGCGGAACCGTTAGAAATGGCGGAGCTGCTTAATGAATACTTTACCTCGGTATTCACGGTGGAAAGGGATCTGGGTGGTTGTACTGCTGGATTGCGGAGGACAGAAAGGATCGAGCATGTGGACATAAAGAAAGAGGATGTGTTGGAACTATTGAATGGCATCAAGGTTGGTAAGTCGCCGGGACCGGATGGGATGTACCCCAGGTTACTGTGGGAGGCGAGGGAGGAGATTGCGGAGCCTTTGGCGATGATCTTTGCATCGTCGATGGAGACGGGAGAGGTTCCGGAGGATTGGAGGATTGCGGATGTGGTCCCTATATTCAAGAAAGGGAACAGGGACAGCCCGGGAAATTACCGACCGGTGAGTCTAACCTCAGTGGTTGGTAAGTTGATGGAGAGGATCCTGAGAGACAGGATTTATGATCATCTAGAGAAGTTTAGTATGATCAAAAGTAGTCAGCACGGCTTTGTCAGGGGCAGGTCGTGCCTTACGAGCCTGGTTGAGTTCTTTGAAAATGTGACCAAGCACATTGACGAAGGAAGAGCGGTGGATGTGGTCTATATGGACTTCAGCAAAGCGTTCGATAAGGTCCCCCATGCAAGACTTCTTGAGAAAGTGAGAGGGCATGGGATCCAAGGGGCTGTTGCCTTGTGGATCCAGAACTGGCTTGCCTGCAGAAGGCAGAGAGTGGCTGTGGAGGGGTCTTTCTCTGCATGGAGGTCAGTGACCAGTGGAGTGCCCCAGGGATCTGTTCTGGGACCCTTGCTGTTTGTCATTTTCATAAATGACCTGGATGAGGAAGTGGAGGGATGGGTTGGTAAGTTTGCTGACGACACCAAGGTAGGTGGTGTTGTGGATAGTTTGGAGGGATGTCAGAAGTTGCAGCGAGACATAGATAGAATGCAAGACTGGGCGGAGAAGTGGCAGATGGACTTCAACCCGGATAAGTGTGTAGTGATCCATTTTGGCAGATCCAATGGGATGGAGCAGCAGTATAAAATGAAGGGTACCATTCTTAGCAGTGTAGAGGATCAGAAGGACCTTGGGGTCCGGGTCCATAGGACTCTTAAATCGGCCTCGCAGGTGGAGGATGCGGTCAAGAAGGCGTATGGCGTACTAGCCTTCATTAATCGAGGGATTGAGTTTAGGAGTCGGGAGATAATGCTGCAGCTTTATAGGACCCTGGTTAGACCCCACTTGGAGTACTGCGCGCAGTTCTGGTCACCTCATTACAGGAAAGATGTTGAAGCCATTGAAAGGGTGCAGAGGAGATTTACAAGGATGTTGCCTGGATTGGGGGGCATGCCTTATGAGGATAGGTTGAGGGAGCTTGGTCTCTTCTCCCTGGAGAGACGAAGGATGAGAGGTGACCTGATAGAGGTTTACAAGATGTTGAGGGGTCTGGATAGGGTGGACTCTCAGAGGCTATTTCCAAGGGCTGAAATGGTTGCTACGAGAGGACACAGGTTTAAGGTGCTGGGGGTAGGTACAGGGGGGATGTCAGGGGTAAGTTTTTCACTCAGAGGGTGGTGGGTGAGTGGAATCGGCTGACGTCGGTGGTGGTGGAGGCAAACTCGTTGGGGTCTTTTAAGAGACTTCTGGATGAGTACATGGGATTTAATGGGATTGAGGGCTATAGATAGGCCTAGAGGTGGGGATGTGATCGGCGCAACTTGTGGGCCGAAGGGCCTGTTTGTGCTGTGGCTTTCTATGTTCTATAACTACCTTGCAATAGCATTGATCAGGAATTTTCAAGCATGCTCCCCACAACCTTCTGATCTGTGAACCAAGTAAGTCAGATAATCTATCATGGGTAAAGACATGGAAAATCCACTTTAACAGAGGTGATGATACCATGCAATATTACTACATGCTACATGTAGCCAACTTTGTAGATTAGAAAAAAACAGAACAAAAACCTACAATCTGAATTGATTTTTTTTTACACAATTGACAACAATTGTTCCTTCTATCAAGGGTTTCAAATAAAATGTTTCAGAGGAACAAGTAAACACATCTTGGTTGGAGCTAAATGCAGTACCAAAAGAGAATATCTTTTCATCACAGAATAACACATCAGGAGATGATGATAGACTTGCAGCGTGAAACCAGTTATTCCTCAGAACAAAGTCTCACAAAGTGTTTGCAGCAAGTATTTGTCATCCTTTGGAATTTACAGTGAAAGGGGGATTCAGTTGAAGTGCCATTATGAAGCCATTTATCCTTGTGGTGCTTTTCAATTTTTTTTCAAATGGCAAAATCATCAAGATGACAGATGAGTGCACAGGATGGGACATTTTGTCACTTTTTGGCATCCAGTATTGACGTTGAGCGCTCTCATGCCAAGTATGGTATAGGCCAGCTGCAGAAAAAGAATCTCATTTTAACCTTCCAACCAATTAACCTCTACATGTCCTTGCTGCACCACTTGATGTTTTTTTCCTGTCCCATAACTCTTAATGAACTCAGCGCAGAATTGCTCAATTCATATCAGTTTTGCAATATGGAAAGTTGCAGTCATGTTGAAGAGGCTCCCTGGACATCTTATTTCTTTGGCCTGGATAATACGTGGTTGCCAATTCTTGTCTCAGTAGAAATTCGTAGGAATGTATACATAGCGGAATGGCAAATCCTGATTGCTATGTGTGCTTGTTGTCTTTTGGTTCCCAGATGTTGGCCGGAATTCTCCAGTCTCACTACCGCTGCCAGCGAGAATGGGGGATTCGGTGTTTAGCCATTCCCATTCACAGCTGTGGGACTGGGGAATCCCAGCCATGGGCAAGGTCAGAGAAATTTGGACATTGTTAATAAGCACATCTTATGTTTGTAAAGATAAAGAGCAAAAACTTCTTATGTTTAATTTCGCCATGCTGTCTGGTTCAAAAGAAAAACCAGATTGAACTGGTTATCTATACATCACTTCAGTTTCTAGTGCAACTGTGATTATCCATTTTCAAGTTTGCTGATGACATCACTGTAGTGGTCAGATTTCAAACAATAATGAATCCTTTCTGGTTGTATGACAGCTTGGTCTGGCTCCTGCTCTGCCCAAGACCGCAAGAAACTACAAAAGGTCGTGAAGGAAACCCATTCATTCACTCAAACCAATCTCCCACCCACTGAGTCTGTCTGTACTTCCCACTGCCTCAGAAAAGCAGCTAACATAATCAAGGACCCCCACGTATCCCAGACATTCTCTCTTCCACCTTCTTCTGTTGAGAAATAGATAAAAAAAGTCTGAGGTCTCGTACCAATTGACTCAAGAACACTTTTTCCCTGCTGCCATCAAACTTCTGAATGGACCTATCTTATATGAAGTTAATCTTTCTCTACGCTCTAGCTACGACCGTAACACTACATTCTACACCCTCTCCTTTCCTACTCCTCTATGTACTCTATGGTATGTTTTACATAGAAACATAGAAGGTAGGAGCAGGAGGAGGCCATTTGGCCCTTCGAGCCCGCTCCACCAATCATTACGATCATGGCTGATCATCCAACTCAATAGCCTAATCCTGCTTTTTCCCCATTACCTTTGATCCCATTCACCCCAAGTGTTATATCCAGCCGCCTCTTGAATACTTTCAATGTTTTGGCATCAACTACTTCCTGTGGTAATGGATTCCACAGGCTCACACTCTTTGGGTGAAGAAATGTCTCCTCACCTCTGTCCTAAATGATCTACCCTGAATCCTCAGACTGTGACCACTGGTTCTGGACTCCCCCACCATTGGGAGTATCCCCCCTGCATCTACCCTGTCTAGTCCTGTTAGAATTTTATAAGTCTCTATGAGATTCCCCCTCATTCGTCTGAACTCCAACGAAAACAATCCTAACCTAGTCAATCTCTCCTCATACATCAGTCCCGCCACCCCTGGAATCAGCCTGGTAAACCTTTGCTGCGCTCCCTCGAGAGCAAGAACATCCTTCCTCAGAAAAGGATACCAAAATTGCACACAACACTCTGGATGTGACCTCACCAAGGCCCTGTGTAATTGCAACAATACATCCCTGCTCCTGTACTTGAAACCTTTCACAATGAAGGCCAACATGCCATTTGCCTTCTTGACTGCCTGCTGCACCTGCATGCTTGCCTTGAGTGACTGGTGCACAAGGACACCCAGGTCCCGCTGCACACTCCCCTCTCCCAATTTACAGCCATTCAGGTAGTAATTTGCCTTCTTGTTTTTGCTTCCAAAGTGAATAACCTCACACTTATCCAATTTTGTCTGTATAGCACACAAGAAACAATACTTTTCACTGTATATTAGTACATGTGACAATAATAAATCAAATCAAATCAAAGAAATGTAGACTGCAGATCACTTACAGAAACACTTTAGCTCCCAGTTAAGTACTTCATAGTTACTTATAGATTTTGGATTCTAGCTTCAAACTGTTAGATTTTAGCTTGAAATCTGGGTTCTTTGGAGAGTCCGTGATGAGGCAAAAGCTTTTGGTTACAAACTTTTCTTTTGAAGGCACATGGTGTTCAGTCCAGCAGTACAGTGTCATAATAAAAATGGTTGCCTCGTGTTCCCCATGTTATAATCTATCTCTGTTGCTGGACAGGTTTTGCAACCTAAGTAACCTCTCAGTAAGTATCTTTCCATTGTTCTCTAGGCTGCAGCTTGAACCAGTTCTAACCAGTTCCACAGCCACAAGACTTTCACAAATAACCTTTTGTCTTATCTAACACACTGAATTCACCACAGGTTGCAGCAGTTAGATGCATGATAGAGATACATTCCCTCACAGATAATACAACGATAAATAACATCCCTCTTTCTTTAAAACATAATGCCCCAAAAAATATAGCTGTATAAGCCATTAACATTAATAAACTGAAGATTATTAATCAACATTTGAGAATAAAATGAACCCTTCTTAGAGTATTTTATAGTGTGCATTATTTTCTGAAATATTAATCACGGTATTGCTTAGGTGCAAACTGTTTTGCCTCCATCTTTTTACTTTTAGATTTAGCTTTCATTGTTGGAATGATGCATGTTCACAGACTTTGTCATAAACACAAAGGGTATTTATTAATAAGAAAAAACTGTACGGCGGTCTGCAGCCCCCTCTCTCCCAGCTCTCCTGGAGCAGCCACTGGCTGCCCAGTCCCTACAGGTCTTCTACATGTTTTCATATATTGGGGGCACCCCCTGGGGTGATTACCCACGCTTGTCCAATTGGTCCCTCAAGCCAGGTGACCCTCTTCTGCTGTGTTGCCCTTAAAGGCATGGTCACCACAATTACCACAGTTGCCTTTAGTCATGAGTTGGCACCCTGCACAGGCAATGTTGTGCGTGTTGTCCCGCGTGGAGGAGTCATGTTTGTTGCTGCTGATGCTGTCTCATTTTCTGGTGATGCAGTTAATGTTACCTCTCTGGATATTGAAGGTTTCCGGTGTTGTTGCTGGTCTTCAATTTTTTTCCAGCTCTGGTGTAGGTCGAATATGGACTCAGTTTCTCCTCATTTGCTCACTGGTTCTAACCTCAATAGGCATGACCTTAGTGTCTCAGCTTTCGCAACAACTTTGATTTGATTTATTATTGTCACATGTATTTATATACAGTAAAAAGTATTGTTCCTTGCACCCTATACAGACAAAGCATACCCTTCAGAGAGAAGGAAATGAGAGAGTGCAGAATGTAGTGTTACAGTCATAGCTAGGCTGTAGAGAAAGATCAACTTAATGCAAGATAGGTCCATTCAAAAGTTCCGATGGCAGCATGGAAGAAGCTGCTCTTGAGTCGGTTGCTACGTGACCTCAGACTTTTGTATCTTTTTCCCAGTGGAAGAAGATGGAAGAGAGAATGTCCGGGAGGCGTGGGGTCCTTAATTATGCTTTTGCTGGCTCAAGGTTTTCATGATTGAATCATGTGTATGTGCACTTTGTCCACTTGCAACAGCCCAGGTAAAGATTTCACATATTTGTTGAAGGGCTGACGTCCTTTCTCCTGTGCTTCAATGATGTGTTTGTGTCACTTCCTCCTGGTCACTCAGAGGATGCATTGTGCTTGGCAGAACAGTCTTGTATCTCCTTCCATTCAGTAACTCTGCAGGTGATTTTGTGTCAGCATTGAGAGGTGTGGATCAGAGAGATAATAAGAATAGTTTTAGGTCTTCCTTCATATCTCAGCATTTTGTAGGTGTTTTTATAACTGTCCAGACATGTCTTGCTATCAACCCATGAGCAAATCCTTATGGCATAAACAAAACAAAGTAACAAAGAACAATACAGCACAGGAACAGGCCCTTCGGCCCTCCAAGCCCGTGCCACTCCCTGGTTCCAAACTAGACCATTCTTTTGTATCCCTCCATTCCCACTCTGTTCATATGGCTATCTAGATAAGTCTTAAACGTTCCCAGTGTGTCCGCCTCCACCACCTTGCCTGGCAGCGCATTCCAGGCCCCCACCACCCTCTGTGTAAAATATGTCCTTCTGATATCTGTGTTAAACCTCTCCCCCTTCACCTTGAACCTATGACCCCTCGTGAACGTCACCACCGACCTGGGGAAAAGCTTCCCACCGTTCACCCTATCTATGCCTTTCATAATTTTATACACCTCTATTAAGTCTCCCCTCATCCTCCGTCTTTCCAGGGAGAACAACCCCAGTTTACCCAATCTCTCCTCATAACTAAGCCCCTCCATACCAGGCAACATCCTGGTAAACCTCCTCTTTACTCTCTCCAAAGCCTCCATGTCCTTCTGGTAGTGTGGCGACCAGAACTGGGCGCTGTATTCCAAATGCGGCCGAACGAATGTTCTATACAACTGCAACATCAGACCCCAACTTTTATACTCTATGCCCCGTCCTATAAAGGCAAGCATGCCATATGCCTTCTTCACCACCTTCTCCACCTGTGACGTCACCTTCAAGGATCTGTGGACTTGCACACCTAGGTCCCTCTGTGTATCTACACCCTTTATGGTTCTGCCATTTATCGTATAGCTCCTCCCTAAATTATTTCTACCAAAATGCATCACTTCGCATTTATCAGGATTGAACTCCATCTGCCATTTCTTTGCCCAAATTTTCAGCCTATCTATATCCTTCTGTAGCTTCTGACAATGCTCCTCACTATCTGCAAGTCCTGCCAATTTTGTGTCATCCGCAAACTTACTGATCACCCCAGTTGCACCTTCTTCCAGATCGTTTATATAAATCACAAACAGCAGAGGTTCCAATACAGAGCCCTGCGGAACACCACTAGTCACAGGCCTCCAGCCGGAAAAAGACCCTTCCACTACCACCCTCTGTCTTCTGTGACCAAGCCAGTTCTCCACCCATCTAGCCATGGGTGTGGCTGCACGGTACTCCCAATGTCATCATGCTTTACTATAATATTTCAGTTGGTGGTCGAATGTCGGCAGCCCACTTCGCATCAATTGAGCTGACGTATGACTCGAGAGCCATAGCAATGTTGTTGACTGTCAACTGCCCCTCCAGGGGCAACTAGGGATGGGGATCAATTCTTAAAATTAAAGGAGAAATGCACTGTGATTTTAAGTAGCTCGTGCATTTTAACAGTCAGCGCTTGAGTTGGACAGGATGGTGGGGAACCCACAATTAGGTATTTATAATCCCAGGGCAGGATATAAATTTGAGGCTGGAGCAAAGTGTGTGAAAGTAGGAGTAAACATTTGCCGTGTAACTCTGGACTTTCCTGATTGCTTTCTGGAGCAGATTGCTCATTGTTTCCAGAAGGCTTCTGCCCTTAACGAAACACTTCCAGAGTGGCCATAACATCATTAAATCTAAACCTCAGCAATTCAATAGTTTAACAAGGAGGATTATGTCAGGTGCAAGCTCTTCCTCAGATGAGGAGGAGAGGAGAGGAAGGGAGAGGAGGGCAGCCACCTCGAGACGTCATCAACATGTCTGCCCCCCCCGCAACAGCGAGCCATATACCTTGAAGGGGCAGAAGGTTAGCAAGGCTTGCAAGGATGAATGGGCCTGCAGAGGTATCATTACCATGCTGGTAGAGTACACAGAGAGAAATACATCCATTTGGACATGACTAAGGTGCAATGTAGAAGAGGGATCTGTCTCGCAAGGGAGATAGTGACTTCTATGTGTGAAATGATTGAACCTGAGATCACATCTAACTGTGTTGGTGGACAATCTGTGCTTGGCACTGAAAATGACTATCTCTCTCAATTCCTAAGCTTCAGGATTCTTCCAGGGTCCTTTAGAGAATCTTTACCATGTGTCACAATCTTCAGCACACAGTTGCATCAAGCTTGTCACAGGTGCATTCTTTTAAAGGGTGAATTTCTTCATCCATTTCAGAACAGATAAGCATAGCCAGGCAAAGTATGCTGGAGGATTTACAGGCTGCCCAAAGATTCAGGGTGCCATTGATTGCAGCCATGTGACCATCAAGGCACCTGCTCGAGAGCCTGGTGCCACTCTATCAACAACCAGCCAATGTGTGATCACCATCAGCAAACCTTCCAGGTTTGTGCAGGGTAGCCCGGGAGTTTCTATGACTCATATTCTCCCGGGTTACAAGGCTTTTCATCTCCCCTGCAGGCTTGGATGCCTGGCTGGTGGGGGATAAAGGATTCCCTCCGGAAAGAATGACATCCTCGAACCCCTGCTGAAGAGAGGAACAGCAGAAGTCACACCTCCATGAGGGCCATTATTGCAAGGATGATCAACCTGCTCAAAATGAAGCGCTGTTGTCTGGACCAGCCTGGGGGAACCTCTTCAATATGCACCAGATCATGAGTTGCTGAATTGTTGTTGTGTGCTGTGCCCTGCATAATCTGCCATCTCTCGAAAGTCAAATGGAGAAGGGAGATTGGGATGCACAGCCGCAATCATTTGAGGACAAATTCAACACAAAATCCAAGGATTTCTTTTTATACGTTCGTGGGACATGGGCATCGCTGGCTGGTCAGCATTTAATACCCATCCCTCGTTGCTCCTGGAGGGGCAGCCAACAACATTGCTATGGCTCTCGAGTCATATGTAGGCCAGACCAGGAAGGATGGCCTATTTTCTTCCCGAAAAGACATTAGTGAATCTAAGGATAGACCCACACAGACACAGGGCCATGTTGAGGAGCCAGTAGGGTATCAGGACTTGGGAGCCAGGGAGACAAGGGAAGCTCTTATTCAAAGGAACATCCAGTCAGCTTCAGGTCCTCATCCCATTTTCTTGCCAAGCTGCAGATATATACTTGAGAAGCAGTGGCATCGTGGCCTTGTCACTGGATTAATAATTCAGAGACCCAGAGTAATGTTCTGGGAACCCACGGAAGGACTTGTGGCGTGACACCAATAACATAGCTCAGAATCAGCACTTAGTTAATGATCCCATATCGATTTTGAATCCGTACTCTCTGTGTGCGAGATCGACGATGGGGTCTCAAGATCCGGCAAAACCTGGAAATCATGAACCTCGCCGGTGAAATCACAATTTCCGATTTGGACTGCCCATCGCTGGCGATGCAATCAGGTTCATGCCCATAGTGGACAAAAACCTGATTTATATTCATTTTAGTAGATTTAATTATGATTAACCACCCTCTCCCCACCTTGTCAGATCTCCCTGCTTCCCCCCCCCCCCCCACTTTGGCGAGGTTTGCCCAGACATGAACCTGCCGTGGGGATCTCCCCGGGAGGGGAAATGGCACAAAGGTCACTATAGCCCTGGGGAAGAGGGCCATGGCCAAACAATTACCTGGCAGGACCAACCTGGGCCGGAGGCAGTGCCAGGGACCGACCCGATGAGGAGCCCCAAGTGCAGGGATTTATTTATTGATGATGAGAGGGGGGGAGTGGACATGGGGGCTGTGGGGATGCCGGTGATGACTGTTATGAAGGATGGGGCAGGGGAGGTGGGGTAGGGTGGGATGGAGAGAGGGAAATGCCAGTGATGAAGTGGGGAATGGAGAGGAAAGTGCTGTCATGCTATTAAGGGAGCGGGGGGGGGCGGGGGGACTGAAGACGCTGCTGGCGATGATGGGGTGCGGAGGGGGGATGCTGGCGATGACTGTTTGAGGTGGGGCAGGGGGAGCCCCGATACCTCTGTGGTGAGGTGGAGGGAAGTTTATTTTTTGCTTTGATCAGGGTAACCCAAATTTTCAATCTGCTTTCTAATTCATTGTGGGCAGAAGCTATGCAATCATTGTTGTTCCATTTGACATTTCGTTATTCATCAACGCACAAATCACTAAGGCCAGTATTTTCCAGTCCCCGTCCCCCCACCGCCCACTGCCGCGGTCCCACCAGAGTCAATGGAAACTTACATGACTCGCCCATCCTGCCGCTGGAGAACCTGCGGCATAGGTCTACTTTAGCGGGACTGGAAGATCCTGCCAGCAGGAAAGGCTGGAAAATCCCACTCCAAGGCCAGAACTCTGCCACCTCGCCTGCCACGGAATCAGCGTGGGCAAGGGTCCAACAACGCAAATCTTCGTTGACCTCGGGCGGGAATTTCCAGTCTCACCCGAGCGAGGCCGTTAAAAACCCGCCCAAAAATTCTCTTCCAGCACTATGGTGGGTCGATTTTCCAAATCAGAACTAAATTAATTTTAAATGCTTGAGGTTTATTCACAGATACTTATTGCTGCCATTTCACACAACTATTTGGGGGGGGAAAGGGAGATGCCGCTGGCGGTGATGGGGGACAGGTGGGGGGGCGGGGGGCAGATGCTGGCAATGACTGTTTGGGGTTGTGTGGGGGGGTGGGGGGAGAGCCCCTGATACCTCTGTGGTGAGATGGAGGGAAGGTTCTGTTGTCCGTTGGTTCCCCGATATTGTTCATAATGACATTTTAGGTTTGAAATGATAAGAAACACTTCGGGCGGAATTTTCCCATCCCGCCGGCCACGGAAATCGCAGCGGGTAGAACGCGGACCCATGCAAAGGTCCGTTGATCTTGGGTGGGACTTTCTGGCCTTGGGGCGAACGCGGCCGGAAAATCCTTCCCATCATGTTTAATCTTGCCATGTTGTCTGCTTCAAAAGAGAAACTGGATTGAACTGATTATGTACACATTGTTCGGAATTCTACTGGCCTGCCCACCACGGGAATCGGAGCGGGCAAGGGGCAGAGCATGGGAAGGTTCGTTGACCTTGAGTGAGATTTTATGGTTTCGGGATGAGCGAGGTTGTGAAAGCCCGCCCATGACTTCAGTGTCTGGAACAATGCCAAAAATGGCCCCCGGAACACTGATATAGAACACATTAGTTCCTCGCTAAGTATTTTCTAGCGATTTAGAGATAACACAACAATCTATAACACTGATGATACAATCAATGCAGGCCATTTCATGTAGCAATGCAAGTTGTGGACAAATCCTGGGCTGTGTTTGCACTGCAACATTGCATGCCATCTGAAGAGAAAACTCTGTGGAGGAATACTCCAGCTGTGAGGTAAATGCAGCATTCAGTATTAACTTATTAAAATCATTAATCCTATTGTGGACAATCCAATTCTGAGGATAGTTAAGGAAAGCCATTCAAAGTAAAAGTTAGTGGAATCTGAAATGAAGGAAGTCCATTATTTAGCCAACAAGAAATGTGTTACCCCAAAGTCTGGTCATTTTCAGAACTTAGTTAGAAAGGACATTCATTTATCAGGCAACAGCCCTGGCTTCCAGATACCTTAAAGCATTATATACTCAATTAAGTACTTTCTGAAGTGTAGTCATTACTGCACAGTAGGAATCCAAGCTGCCAACTTGCATACGGTGAAATCCCACAAACAACAATGAGATAATGAACGGATAATTAGCTTCTGTAATGTTAGTTGAGGGTTAAACATTGTCCAGGACACCAGGAAGAACTACCCTGCTTTTCCTCAAATAGTGCCATGGGATCTTTAAGATATACCTCAAAATGTCGACAGGCTTTCTCATCACCACCACTGACAATAAAACAGACCCTCCATATTTCACTTAGGGTTCACTTTGGATTATGGGTTTAAATCTATGGAAGGGGGATCAATGCTAAAACATTCTGAGGGGAAACTGCGACTGACTGAACCCAGGCTGACACTTAAGGCAAGTAGTCACTGAAAGCAACCCAATTATTGGTTTGCAATCAATTGGAACATGATGTGGGGGTAAAGTTAAACAGTCTTTAAAAAAAAAGAAAATATTCAGAAAGGATAACATATTAATAAGTACAGGGCTGTTCAACTCTAGAGCACATTTTGCTGCCTTTTCACATGCAGCAGAGCATGTCAGCATGGACAACTTGGAAAGACTACTTCAGCCCAAAAATTGGTAACATAGAGTTAGTAAAGTTAATGACGACAAACTTTTTAAAAAACATTATCGCAGCTGACATACAAGTGAATGATTGCAGGACCTGTCAGTTCAGGATTTTTTTTTCCAATTAGTTTCAACAAAAGGTTTCTCCATTCAAAGTTAGATTAATGAACTTTTCAATATTTGTGCTGGTCCAGTGATTTGACTGATGCTTAGAAACACTAAACGCTTTTGAATGCATCCTGTTCAGCTGCTATTTCATATTCTTGGAAATTGCATGCAGTTTGAACATGCTTTCCTGCAATTCTGTTCGCAAATCATTAATTAGGATTAAAAATGGAAATTTTGTAGATATTTTCAGAAAATTATATATCTCGGCCTAAAACACACTGTGCAATAGAGTAGCAACAAAATACAGGAAAAACACAAATTGGCTGAATTAGAGGGTTAATTATTTCACAATAACTCAATTGATATTAATGACATAATACAGGGGCTGATTTTACCAAATTGGGACTAAGTGCCGGGTCCGGTCGTCAAACGGATCCGCGCCCGGCAGTCGCGCTCCAGCGCACCCATACGCCTTTTTTCGGCGCCGGTCTATTGGGCGGGGCTTAGCGCTGTTGGAGCGGCCGGAGCTCCAACTGCGCATGCGCAGTTCGGAACAGACCGCAGGTAGCGCGCCCGGGCGCGAAAGGCAAAGCAGCACAGACAGCAGAGAGGATGAAAGGAATTCCCTTTGGAGGATAATGTCCACGTTATAATCACAGGAACTAAAAACCTGACAGTCCAAAATCTGGGATAATATTACAAGACAGGGATGGGGGGATATACATTTTGAAATATTATCCCAGATTTTGGACTGTCAGGTTTTTAGTTCCTGTGATTATAACATGGACATTATCCTTCAAAAGGAATTCCTTTCATCCTCTCTGCTGTCTGTGCTGCTTTGCCTTTCCCTGGGGGGTGGTGGGGTGGGGGGGGGGGGGGGGTGGTGGAATGGAGAAGGGGAGTGACGTGTCTCCCCTGGGGGGGGTGGGGGGGGATCCCTCCTCCGATCCCTCCTCCGATCCCTCCTCCGCTGGGGAGGAGGGATCGGCCGCAGACTGGCAGCGCCCCCCCCCCCCACCCCCCAGGGGCAGACACGTCACTCCCCTTCTCCATCCCCTCCCCCCTCAGGGGCAGACACGTCACTCCCCTTCTCCATCCCCCTTCTCCCCCCCCCAGGGAAAGGCAGAGCAAGGCCAGGAACGTGCAGGAGGCTGTCGACGGACTGCAGATTGGAAGGATGGTGGAGGGAGACCAGCGATCAAGGGGGTCCGATCCCGGGGGGCGGGGGGGGGTGGGTGGGGGGGATCTGCCGGCGGGACCTGCCTCCCAGGTGGGTCCGATCGGGGGGGGTGGGGTGGGCTGCTGGGGTGGTTTGCGGGGGGGTCCGCGAAGGATGGTCGGGGGGGATTGGCTTCAGCCCTGCAGAATTGGAGTCCCATTCGGACTTTTATTTAGCAGGTCGTTTAATGCGCGGACGCAAAATGGGCCGCAACCTGGTAAAGTCGGATTCGTCGGTAAAGTTGGACGCGCGCTTCATTAAGTCGATTTAAATGCATTTAAATCGTCACGCCGGCTGATTCGGCGCGCGCCAGACCCGTGTCCGGATCGGGGCTCGGTAAAGACACGATCTGCCATGAGTCGGGTGCAGATTACGTTTTGGGCCTGACGCCCAACCTTACCGCGAGTTCGCGCCCGAAAACGGGTGCGAAATTTTGGTAAAATCGGGCCCACCGTCAATTAATAAAACACAATTATCCGGAATGCTGAACAAGCAAAATAACTAAAATAAAAGTATCTTGTTTGAAAATTGTATGGCTGAATATGTAGCGAACGTGGAAATGATTGCTGGGACACCTCTGACTAGTTCAATGAAAAACACAATGATTCATGATCTTCAGTTTTGCAGAGACCAGTATTTACACTTAAATAGACAGCAGTTAATGTGATAGAGACAACAGGTACATTTAGATAGCTCAATAAAAGACAAACAAAAGAGGTTTTTTTTTCCTGCTATTGTGACTACTAATGCAATGTAATAAAATCCTTGTATAAAACAGTATAATCAACAAAGTTTTGCCTTGAGAGTAAGCATTTATGGCATTTCCACTTCTGTTGTTGCCTTTCTCAGCTGAACCAACTCTCTCAAAAAGATTGACACCAATGGATTTATTTGCAATGATTCGTCCAGTTCCCTGAAGCCATGTTCAATTATAATAGCTTAACGTATTTATGTTGGAAGGTTTTCAAAGGCTTACGTGAGAAGAACAAGAAAGGAATAGATTGCCAAGCAAAAGATAACTTAATGAAACTTGAGTCAACACACTTCATTAAAACAGTCTCAACTCAAAACATTCCTTCTAATCTACCATGACGTGAAAGAGGAGAGACAAGAAATTAGTTGGCACCATGCCTGTGTTACAGGTGTATTCATAAGCACCAATATGGTGAGTGGAGCATGTCCACAATTTCAATGCCAGAAGTGAGCTATCACCAAATTGGTAAAGGCTGAAAAAGAGGCATCTGAGGCCTGTACCTGAAGTGGGCCTAATGCCTGTTTGAGGCCCCTTTGCAAAATTGTTCAGCCCTGACTGAAGTTGGAACAGGGCCAGCTATATTCAGGAACAAATGGGGGGATATTTTATTAATGTTCGTTTTTAGCCACGGGAGTGGAGGATCATGATTTACGATCTGCCTCAGACCATTTCGATTGAGCCAAGCATCAGGTAAACCTTGAAATGTCTCTTCCAATTTCCTTCAGTTCTAAGTGTAGCCCAGCATAATCTGCACAGATAGCTAGCTGCATACATTACAGTGGAGTCAACAACATATAAGCCTAGTTTTTAGCCCCTTCAGGCAGTTTGTCCCTTATTAAAAGGAAGATAGAAAGGGGGTACTACTGACTGTTTTTGCTGGAAATTAGAGAATGGAAATGGAGCCTCAGTGCAGAGAAAAAGAACTGGAGTTCAAAAATAAGGCACTGGAGGCCTCAATCATGAAGGCATACAGGAGGAGAGATGTCAAATTTGTGCAAGGGGCAATGAGACCTTCAAAATGTCTACTTGGAAAGGAATGAGAACAGCTGACAAGGAAGGTCAAATCTTAAAGTCTGGCCTTGAGGACCTGGCAACAGAGCCAGAAGAAGCTTCATGACTACACATCGGTGATCAACGCAACATCTCATATTCATTGTAGCACCCATTCTTGAAACTGCTCAATGTATTACTCTGTTAGCAGCACTCCTGGCATGAAGGACTCATTCCTCACTACCCGACACTCCACCTTCCCCTCATACATTTTATTGATGCCAGTCTCACACAGGATTCTCGCTGCCTCCATGGACCTCCATTTATTCAGTTATGGCAGCCACATCACCTATGGCCATTCTGCTTTCTCTTTCTCCCTGGCAGGACAAAACGATATGAATTACAGGAAGCAGCAAAGAATTGGTGGCTGCCAGGCGCAACCTCATTTCCTGAGTCTGATGAGGGAGAAGGTGGTCTGTACTGATCAGTGGGCCACGTCCAACAGGACCCATACCATATTGCATCCCCAAAAACATCCAGAACGATGGCATACCCCTTCTCAAATCCCACCACATCCTTATCCTGTCATCTTACAAAAAATGCAAGTTAAAGATGGTGGTTGCTTTGCTTTATAATTTCCATCCACTACCCTACTACTCCCCTCACTCACCACAGTGTCCGCTTGCTAAGGTTCTGTTTTCAGATATCTAAAAACTGCCATTGGTTAACCTAAGAGCCCTAAAGGAAGAGAACTTAAAAGAAAGAAGAACTGTCACTTGATCTGGCATTTACTGCCATTAGTTCAGACACCGGCATTGAGCATACATTTGTGGAGAGTTGGGTCCCACGTGTGGAGAGCCACTGAACATGACTGTGATGCAGCCAGGCCAGAGTGAAAGGAAAGCCTGTCCGTCAGCTCCCCTGAGGGCGAGGTCACAGATGAGTTCTGTGATATGGTGCCCAATTGACACTTTGATGGGTGGTCTACAGGAGAATGCTGTTATTGGTGCACACCAAGATATTTGATGCAATGACAGGCCTGCCTGATACCCTGTCACCATCAATGCAAAAGTTCAAATCCAACATGACAGAGGTCATCACGCAAAGCTTGCAGCCCATCCTTTCCATCATGAACATGGCGGCAACTTCACTTTTGAACAAAGCCATGGTATAATGTCTGGCATTCAACGTCTCAGACAGGAGTCACTCAATGGGTGAAAGTTAATGCAACTCCTGGGAGAGGGAGACATTTTTGTGGGGGGAATTAATTAGAAAAGATGTGAAATGTTGGTTTTGAGATGGTGGGTTGAAATGTAGAGGTTACGTCAGCAGTGTTGTAGTGCCAGCTTGGATGTCAAATTGTCGAGTGGTGAGTTCTGATTTTCAATGCATCTGCATCCCTTGAATGCTCATTGTATTAAAACTTTTTCAAATTAACCCCAGGTTTCAACTCTATACCAGTAGTGTATGCCAGTGGAAATTCGTGTAACTAATTTTATGTTTATTTAAAGGTGGTGGGCACCAGATATTTTAAAATAAATTCAACGGATGTAGGCCTTGCTGGCTGGACTGCTGAGTAAGTGACAATCAGCTGTCTTCTTGAACCGCTGCAGTCCCTGTGTTGTAGGTACACCCATAGTGATGTTAGAGAGGGAGTTCCAGGAGTTTGATTCAGCGACAGCGAAGAAACAGTGATCTATTTCCAAGTGACGATGGTGAGTGGCTTGGAGGAGAACTTCCAGGTGGTTGTTCGCATGAATCCACTGCCCTTATCCTTCTAGATGGTGGTGGTTGTGGGTTTCGAAGGTACTGTCTAAGAAGCGTTGATGAGTTCCTGAAATGCATCTTGTAGATGGTACACACTGCTGCCACTGTTCAAGTAGGAAGTGAATGTTTGTGGAGGTGCCAGTGAAGTGGGCTGCTTTGTCTTGGATGGTGTCAAGCTTCTTGAATGTTTGTTGAAGCTGCATTCATCCAGGCAATTGAAAAGTATTCCATCACTTGTGCCTTATAGATTGTGAGCAGGCTTTGGGGAACCAGGAAATAAGTTACTCACTGCAGGATTCCAAGTCTTTGACCTGCTCTGGTAGCCACTGTATTTATATGGCCAGTTCTGTTCAGTTTTTGGTCAAAGATAAACTCCAGGATGTCAACAGTGAGGGATTCAGTGATGGTAATACCATTGATGGTTAGATTCTCTCTTGTTGGAGATGGTCATTGCCTGGCACTTGTGTAGCGTGAATGTTATTTGCCACTTGTCAGCCCAATTCCCTCTCTCACCTTAAACCTCTAGTTTTCAAAACCAGCCTCCCACCCATTGACTTTGTCTACACTTCCTGCTGCCTCGGCAAAGCAGCCAGTATAATTAAGGACCTCACGCACCCCGGACATTCTCTCTTCCACCTTCTTCCATCGGGAAATAGATACAAAAGTCTGAGGTCACGTACCAACCAACTCAAGAACAGCTTCTTCCCTGCTGCTGTCAGACATTTGAATGGACATATCCTGCATTAAGTTGATCTTTCTCTACACCCTAGCTATGACTGTAACACTACAATCTGCACTCTCTCATTTCCTTCTCTATGAATGGTATGTTCTGTCTGTATAGTGCGCAAGAAACAATATTTTTCACTCTATGTTAATATATGTGATAATAATAAATCAAATCAAATCAAATCCCCTTCCCTGGGAAAAAGACTGTGTGCATTCATCCTATCGATGCCTCCCATGATTTTATACACCTCAATAAGGTCACCCCTCATTCTCTTATGTTCCAAGGAATAAAGTCCTAGCCTGGCCAACCTGTCCCTAAAACTCAGGCCCACCAGTCCTGGCAACATCTTCATGAGTCTCCTTTGCACTCTTTCCAGTTTATCAATGTCTTTCCTGTGATAGAGTGACCAAAACTGTATACAATATTCAAGTGTGGCCTCACCAATGACTTATACAACTATAACATAAAATCCCAACTCCTATACTCAGTGCCCCATCTGATGAAGGCTGGTGTGCTTAAATGCCTTCTTCACCACCCTATCTACCTGTGACACCACTTTCAACGAACTATGTACTTGTACTCCGAGATCCCTCTCTTCTTCAACACTCCCAAGGGCCCGACCATTCACTATATAAGTCCTACCCTGGTTTGAGTTTCCAAAATGCAACACCTCACACTTATCTGTATTGAAATCCATTTGCCAATCCTCGGCCCACTTCCCTAACTGGTCAAGAACCCCCTGTAATTTTTGATAACCTTCTTCGCTATCAACGATACATCCTAATTTAGTATCATCCGCAAACTTGTTAACCATGGCTTGTACATTCACATACAAAACATCTATATAACTAGTGAACAAGGGTCCCAACGCCAACCCCTGAGGCACACCATTAGCCTCCAGGCCTCCAGTCCATTGTTCCAGTTAGAATAATAGGGTAGTATCAGTGGGAGATTTTAATTTCCCCAGTATTGACTGGGCCACCCGGAGCGCAAAGAGCCTGGATGGGGTGGAATTTGTTAAATGTGTCCAAGAAAGTTTCCTGAATCAATATATAGTGGGCCCTACTCGGGAGAGTACAATACTGGACCTCTTCTTAGGAAATGAGGAAGAGAAAGTGACTGAAGTGTCAGTCAGGGAGCACTTTGAGTCCAGTGACCATAACACTATTGGTTTTAAAATAGTTATGGAAAAAGATAGTACGGATCCACAGGTTAAGGTCCTAAACTGGAGCAGGGCCACTTTTGAGGACATTAGGCAG
This sequence comes from Mustelus asterias, assembly GCF_964213995.1. Taxonomy (NCBI): domain Eukaryota; kingdom Metazoa; phylum Chordata; class Chondrichthyes; order Carcharhiniformes; family Triakidae; genus Mustelus; species Mustelus asterias. The sequence goes on from NC_135810.1 coordinate 24,827,845, forward strand.
CATCTAGCAGAAGTAGATTGGGTGAGTCTGCTTGATGGGAAAGGAACCACTGGCTTTTAAAAGTGTGCGTATGAAGAGTCCAGAGGCAGTAAGCTCCTGTTAGGTTGTTGTTGGGGTCCATCCCATATGTTTCTGACAGGATACTGAATGGTCATACTTCTTGCTTGAAGGTACCCATTGTATACAGAATGTATGCATTGGTGCACGGGTCTTTGGAACTGCATCAGCCTTTGCTCTAGTGCACTGCCTCTGTCAGTGGTCCTGTCTGACACATGCTTTGCAGAGTTGATTGAAATCTGGACATTTCCTGGGTGTATGCTAGGTTTGGGTGTTCTAGTGAGTGCATAAACAATTGAGGTTATACTTAGGACCTGTAAGCTTCGTCAACCTGTGACGATCGCTTTGTACTTATGACCATCCTTGTGTAGCTCTTCAATGCTATATGATTTGGTCTTGCCCAGCGGATCCTTTTAGAACGTTTCCATGGGACTCGAAGAGTTAATCAACTTAGGGGAGGCGATGGTCCAGTGGTATTATCACGAGACTATTCATCCAGAAACTCAACTAATGTTCTGGGGACCTGGGTTCGAATCCCGCCACGGCAGATGGTGGAATTTGAATTCAATAAAATATATCTGGAATTAAGAATCTACTGATGATGATGAAGCCATTGTCAATTGTCGTAAAAAAGCATCTAGTTCACTACTGTCCTTTAGAGAAGGAAATCTGCCGTCCTTAACTGGTCTGGCCTACATGTGACTCCAGAGCCACAGCAATATGGTTGACCCTTAACTGATCTCGGGCAACTAGGGATGGGCAATAAATGCTGGCCAGCCAGCAATGCCCATGTCCCATGAATTAAAAAAAACTCAACAATTCTCTCTGCTAGTCTGTATTTGAAAAATCACAATACATACACTTTTGTCTGCATCTGCTGACAAAGTGTTCTATGGATTCTGTAGGCTGTTGTCAAAATGACATGAGTTCTAACTGATGAATACAGAACTTTAACCTGATTTTGAACCAGTCTTCCAATGTAGTCTGTAGACTGAATGCTCAATGATGATGTGATAATGCGATTACTTGAGAGGGTATGTGACAGAAGTGCAGGTATTCTCCCCAGAGTGCAGAGTACAAGCATGAAATAGCTGCTCAGCTGGTGAACTGTTTGTTATAAGCCCTTGGTCACCAGTTTTTGGGAACCCAGCACTTCTACATAGTCAAACAAACAAACTTCTACATAACAAACCAAACACTGCTGAAACATTGTGGATGAATAATGACCTAAAGGAAAAATGAGGGTAGGGAGAGTGACACAAACTAACTACATAGAATGACAATGAGTAATACAAAGAAGAGATGTCAGAATAAGGAGGGCAAGGAGGAACAGAAGGAATGGGCTCACATCACTTGCACATTAGGATCTTTTATAGATCCTATCTAATTTTCTTCCTTTGGCACTTAAAGCCAGCAATAAAAATTCAACTTGCATTGCTAAAGAAACTAAATTTGGAGTTACATAAAATCTAGTTGCCTTTAATCTGACAGCCTAATCTTAAATAAAATGTAATTGTATATTTCATTGTGCAGACGTAAACCCAAAACACGGCATGTCTTCCTCTGGGTGGAAAGTGACAGGAAACAGCAGACTCCAATAATCTGGTGAGTACTGCAGGTATTTTATCACCAATTGGCGAACAAGTCTGTTGCTGCCACCATTATGTGTTTTACTCCCATAATTCAAATGCTGCAAGACAAATAGCAGAAAATAGAAATAACTGCAAGTTAAATGCTAATTGGATATTTTTACAATGAACTGTATGAAAAATATGCTCGATGCTCCCTTGGGAAGAAAATTCAACCAGTTGGAAGTTAGGAATTCCTATTGAGCCTGGAGTTCAGAAGCTTGATTGTACCATGCATATTTTTCATATTGAGTCCAGCATCCTCAAAGGCAACAAACTTGAAGTATTCATAAAATCACAGCCTATACACGGCTTCATCCGCTCAGGATCCTTGCATGTTCTGTTGTTCCTTATTCGGTTCATTATTGGTTTCTTTCTTGCTCATTTTCTCCCGATTGACTTGTGAGTTCTGGGAACATTCTTTGGGCTTGTTTGTCTACCTTGAAAATATTTAGATTCACTCATGGGTGATCTATGAGATCTTCAGTTGAGGCAGAAGAAGGCGACAGAAGCAGGCACAAGCAATTGGAGCTTTCGGCAGGGCAGGGCAGGGTGGGGCGGGGTTGGGTCGGGAGGAAGATGGTTCTGAACTGTGCAGGAGGCAACCTCCATATCAGGTTTTTTTTTAGGAAACACTTTTCCTACTGCAGCCTGGCTGAGGAGCATTGTGTGAAGTATCTGCAAAAAGGTGGGTGTAAAGAAGTTCTGTCACTGGAGCATCAAATGGCTATCGAGATCACCATAACCTTGAATGATTCCATTCAACTACATAGAATATAAAACACAGCACCACATCTTTCAGCCCAAATAATCCATGTTGATGCTTAAAGCTCCACTCAGGTATCCTCTCATCTTCCCTAATCTAATCATACCAATGCACCATCTATTCTTTCTCTCTTGCATGCTTGTCCAGCCTTAAATCATTCTATACTATTCACCTCAACAAGGAGTTTTATATTCTCAATTCTCACTGGCTAACAATATTCCTTCTGATGTTCCATTATGTTTCCTACAGGTACCAGCTCTAGAGGGTGAGTACTGCTATAGAGGACTTAGATGAAGACATTGATGTATAAAGTATAAAGAGCATTTGTGAAAATTGGGATGCACATTGAAATGCTTGGTATTGTTTGGCCCACCAGAAAGCTTGTTGCTACTGTCAAGGAACATGGAGGACTTCTGAACACCTTAGCTTGGCAAGGATCTACACAGGGCCTGGAGCTATCTTTCTGGAAGAACAAAAAAAAAGTTGTTGCAGCTCCAGCCATGATGCAACATCTGAAAGCCAATCTCGCAGCTTCCATGACAGCAAAGCAGAAGACACACAGTGTATGAGTGCTGCAGTGGAAGTTTGGAATGAGGTCATGCAAGTAAATCTTGCTGCCATACAGGTGCAGACTGGTGTCCGCATAGGGATATCAGTTCCAAAGGGTCTTGCTA